>NW_024370926.1:1104650-1622180 GCF_014805655.1 Passer montanus
CCGCGATCTATTGCTCGCATCGATGCGCTCGGCGCTCGGCGCGCCCGGCCTGCCGCGCATGCGCGCCGCGCGCTGTACGGCAGAGGGGAGCGGGGTACAAGATGGCGGCGCCCGGCGGCGGCATGGAGGGCGCGGGGGAGGCCGAGGGTTTGGTGCTGGGGCGGCTGGAGGAGGAGGCGCTGAAGCGGCGGGAGCGGCTGAAGGCGCTGAGGCAGCGCACGCTGCAGGTCGGGCCGGGCTGGGCGCTGCGAGGGCCGGGGGAGCCCCCGGAGGGGCCCGCGGTGGGGCCTGGGCAGAGGCCTGGGTGCGGGGACGGGCTGAGGGGCCCGCGGGAATCCTGAGATTTTGGGGATATTTGGGATCCTCAGTGCTTTGGGTGGGACAGGGTTTGAGGATCCTGAGATTTTGGGGATATTTGGGATCCTCAGTGCTTTGGGTGGGACAGGATTTGAGGATTTTGGGGTCCCAGAGGGGCTGGAGGAGAGTCAGAGGATCCCACGTGGATCCTGAGATTTTTGGGATATTTGGGATCCTCAGTGCTCTGGGTGGGATAGAGTTTGAGGATTTTGGGGTCCCAGAGGGTCTGGAATGGGGCTGGAACTGTTGGAAGGGAATCAGAACATCCCACATGGATCCTGAGTTATTTGGGATCCTCAGTGCTCTGAATGGGCCAGGATTTGAGGGTTTTGGGGTCCCAGAGAGTCCCACGAAGATCCTGAGTTTTTTGGGATCCTCTGTTATTTGGATGGGGCAGGATTTGAGGATTTTGGGGTCCAAGAGGGGCTGAGGGAGAATCAGAGGATCCCACGTGGATCCTGAGATTTTTGGGATATTTGGGATCCTCAGTGCTCTGAATGGGACAGGGTTTGAGGATCCTGGGATTTTTGGGATATTTGGAATCCTCATTGCTTTGGGTGGCCCAAGGTTTGAGAGTTTTGGGGTCCTAGAGACTCCCACGTAGATCCTGAGTTTTTGGGATCCTGGGATATTTGGGATCCTCAGTGCTGTGGATGGGACAGAGTTTGAGGATTTTGGGGTCCCAGAGGGTCTGGAATGGGGCTGGGAATGTTGGAGGGGAATCAGAACATCCCCCATGGATCCTGAGTTTTTTGGGATCCTCGGTTCTTTGGGTGGGACAGGATTTAAGGATTTTGGGATCCCAGAAGGGCTGGGGGGTGTCAGAACATCCCAGGCAGATCCCGAGTTTTTTGGGATGTGCAGGGACAGAGGATCTGGCACTTCCCAGCCCTCAGCCCCTCCATGAGCAGCCTCTGGGATGTTTGGGATGCTGCTCCCAGGGCAGGGTGGAATTCCTGATCCCGTGGGTGTGGGACTGGGATCAGTGCTGGGAATGCTTGGACTCCATTCCAAGGCTTTTCCAACCTCGAGAATTCCAGGATTCCAGAACTTTTCCCCTCACCAGTGGTCACAAAATCATGGAAAAAACCCCATTCCAATGATTTTCCTTCTTTTCCTTGAACAGGATCTCCCTGTTTCCTGCCAGGGAGGGTTAATTCCTAAAAAATCCTAAAAAACCCTAAAAAAATCCTAAAAATTCTAAAAAATGCTTCCAGGGCAGGGTGGAATTCCTGATCCTGTGGGTGTGGGACCGGGATCAGTGCTGGGAATGCTTGGACTCCATTCCAAGGCTTTTCCAACCTCGAGAATTCCAGGATTCCAGAACTTTTCCCCTCACCAGTGGTCACAAAATCATGGAAAAAAAAAACATTCCAATGATTTTCCTTCTTTTCCTTGAACAGGATCTCCCTGTTTCCTGCCAGGGAGGGTTAATTCCTAAAAACTCCTGGCAGAAAATCAGCAGGATTGGATTTTCCCGCTGCCATTCCCATCTCCATGGCGATGCACACGGAGGTTTTCCCTAATTCCCCCTTTTCATCCCTCTCCATTAAAAAAGGATTAACGGCTCCCGGGGATCCCGAAGCTCCTTTCATCTCCTGCAATTCCAGCTGGATTTGCCCTTTTTTGCTGGAGATTTGGGATGGGATCCGTGGAAATGAGGAGTGACACTTTGGGATGAGCTGTGGGGACAGGGCTGGGGGTGCTCTGCCAGAATTCCTCTTGGGAATTCTCTGTGGCTTCTCCTGCTTCTTTTATGGGATGCTGTGGTGGGAAGGACCTTCAAGGTCATCCCGTTCCATGGGCAGGGAATTCCAAGCAGCTCTTTGGTTTTTAACGGAGAATTCCTGGTTTTCCAAGGATGGAAAGCTGAAGGCGGGAAAAAAAATGCTTCCAGGGCAGGGTGGAATTCCTGATCCTGTGGGTGTGGGACCGGGATCAGTGCTGGGAATGCTTGGACTCCATCCCCAACCTCGAGAATTCCAGGATTCCAGAACTTCTCCCCTCACCAGTGGATGCAAAATCATGGAAAAAACCCCATTCCATGTTTTTCCTTCTTTTCCTTGAACAAGATCTCCCTGTTTCCTGCCAGGGAGGGTTAATTCCTAAAACCTCCTGGCAGAAAATCAGCAGGATTGGATTTTCCCGCTGCCATTCCCATCTCCATGGCGATGCACACGGAGGTTTTCCCTAATTCCCCCTTTTCATCCCTCTCCATTAAAAAAGGATTAACGGCTCCCGGGGATCCCGAAGCTCCTTTCATCTCCTGCAATTCCAGCTGGATTTGCCCTTTTTTGCTGGAGATGTGGGATGGGATCCGTGGAAATGAGGAGTGACACTTTGGGATGAGCTGTGGGGACAGGGCTGGGGGTGCTCTGCCGGAATTCCTCTTGGGAATTCTCTGTGGCTTCTCCTGCTTCTTTTATGGGATGCTGTGGTGGGAAGGACCTTCAAGGTCATCCCGTTCCATGGGCAGGGAATTCCAAGCAGCTCTTTGGTTTTTAACGGAGAATTCCTGGTTTTCCAAGGATGGAAAGCTGAAGGCGGGAAGAGAAGGGTGGGAAAGGAAAAATGGTGGGGAAAAAAAAAAAGTTGGGAAAGAGAAAAATGATGGGAAAGAAATTTTTCCAACTGGGAGGATCCAGTGTCATTCCAGAGGGATGGAGGACGGCCCCAAGCTCCTGGAAAAGAGCTGGGATATAGAGGAAAACTTTCTTCTGCTGGAATATTCTGGGAGAGCTCTTGGGGAGAAATTTGGGAATTCTGATGTGGAAAGGATTTGTGTTGAAATTCCTGCTTTATTAAAGCTTGAAAAATCCCGGATTTCTTTTGGGAAGGAGCCTTAAAGCTCACCCAGTTCCATAGACAGGGAATCCAGAACATTCCAGGCCTGAAATCCATAGGGAAGCAAACCTGAGGCTGTGATCCCAGCAGGAATTCCAGGTTTTGAAGGGAATAATTGCTGGATATTCCAGGAGGAGCCACCTCAGGACAATCCTGAGCTGGTGAAAATTCCAGTAGTTTTTGTGGAGCAGTTCAAGGTCCTTGGGAAGCTTTTCCTGCTTTTTTTGGGAGCTGTGAAAGGCTTTTCTTGGCTTTTATCCTTTTCCTTTATTCCCACTTGGTTCCATTCCCTTTGACAGATCATCCCTTTGTTTTCCAGCCTTAATTCCAGAAATCCAGGGAATGCAAATGATCCTGAGCTTCAGATCTCTGGGAAACGTTTCAAGGTCAATGGGTTTTCACTGGAAAAAAAAATCCTTGGAAGTCCAAGACTTCCTGAAAATTAGGGAGCTGCTGAAAGAAGGAAAATATCTTGGAAATATCCAAATTTTCCCTGTTTTCTGCATCCCTCATGTTAAGGAATTCTGCTTTTCCTGGAGTTTTCCTGTCACTTCGATGTCTTGTGGATGGAATTTTGGGTTATTGGGTTATTGGAATTTTGGGTTATTCCCACTGAAAACACCGGGAATGTTCATGGAGAAACCTGGATTGTGTACTGCCTGTGGAAAAATCCAGTGATGTCTTGTGGATGGAATTTTGTGTTATTCCCACTGAAAACATCGGGAATGTTCATGGAGAAACCTGGATTGTGTACTGCCTATCCTTGGAAGTCCAGGACTTCCTGAAAATTAGGGAGTAGCTGAAAGAAAGAAAATATCTTGGAAATATCCAAAATTTCCCTGTTTTCTGCATCCCTAATGTTGAGGAATTCTGCTTTTCCTGGAGTTTTCCTGTCACTTCGATGTCTTGTGGATGGAATTTTGTTTTATTCCCACTGAAAACATCGGGAATGTTCATGGAGAAACCTGGATTGTGTACTGCCTGTGGAAAAATCCAGGTTTTTTGGGATTCTCTTGGGGTTGAAGGCACCAAAAACAGGGAAAAAGGGAATTTCTTCTGTCTGCTCCTGCAGTTTCCAGATCAGATTTCCTCAAGGAAAATTCTCCAAAAATATTTAGGTGGAAAAAAATGACAGGAGAGGAGAATAAATCAATGGAATAAGGAGATTCCTGCTTGGAAATTCCACGGAAAAATGGGAAGCTGCTCCTTTGTCTGCAGTGCTTGGATTCCTGAGGGAATCCTGCAGAGGCTGAGCTGTGGGAAAGCTTTTTGTGGGAATATATTCCAGGATTGTCCAGAGAATTTAAGTGAAAATCTGGGAATTTTAGGATTCCCACTTTTCCTTTCTTCCCATGGAAAGTAGGGGATGAGGGAGTTTTCCCATAATTTAAGGAAAAAATTCCTTGCTGGAACAATATTTGGCATTTCCCATTGGGCACATCCCAGATTTCCAGATTTTCCCCTTTTCCTTTTTCTCTTGCTGTGAAATTCTGGGATTTGATGGCTCAAAGTTCCACTCTGAGGGAATTCCTGGGCAAATTCTCCATGAATTTCCCAGGAAAATTCCCTGGGAGTTCCTCTCCATTGAAGATCTGTGGGGATGCTGCTGATATTCCCAAAGGATCCCTCAGCAAAATCCAGGTGGGATCACTGTGGCAATTCCAGGCTCAGATTCCCTCTCCCGTCCCAAAATTCCTGATCCAAGATGTCCACAGCTCCTTCTCCTGCTTTTTTTTATCCCCAAATCCCTGAAAAGCCGGAGCTTTGCCGTATTTTTGTGGGAAGGAAGGGTCTCCCATTGCTCCTTCCCTCATCCCTGCTCCAGGTCGTTCCCTGTGTTGTTCCTGGAGTTGGAAGAATTCCTCTGGCTGCATCCCAAGCTTTTGTTCCCGGCTGGATTTGCTCCAGAGCCACATCCCTGCTCCTCCACACCTTCCCGGCGGGAGGAAGGGCCGGTGCTGCTCCTTTCCACAGGCTTTTCCTGCCTTTCCGCCCTTTCCCTGTTTTCCCAGAGCCCTGGACAATCCCACACTTTGGCTCTCTCTCTTTCTCCTTGTTTTTCCCGGATTTTTTTCATGCTGGGATTTGTTTTTTGCCGGAGCAAAGCTCCTCGTGATCCAGTGCCAAAGGCTTGGGAAAAGAGTTGCTGTGGAAACGGAGCCCAGGGAAGTTTTTCCAGCCAGGATAAAACACCCAGAGAGCTCCGAAGGATCCGTTCCTGTCCAGGCTTTTTTAGGGAAGTCAGAAAGGGCTGGAGCACAGGAAATGCTTCATCCTGGAGGCTCTTCCCAGCGATTCCAGCTCGGGAATGTTGGAGATGAGAGGGGGGTTGGATGGCTCTGGTGGGATCCCACAGATCCAGGGGTGGGATCCTCAGGGCAGGAGGGGCTCGGAGCCGCTGGAGCCAATCCAGAGGATCCCATGGAGCTGCTCCAGGACTGGAACCCCTCTGCTCTGGGAAAACTGGGAATGTTCACCTGGAAAAGGGAAAGGTCCAGGGAGAGCTCAGAGCCCTGGCAGGGCCTGGAGGGGCTCCAGGAGAGCTGGAGAGGGACTGGGGACAAGGATGGAGGGACAGGACACAGGGAATGGCTCCCACTGCCAGAGGGCAGGGATGGATGGGATATTGGGAACTGGGAATTCCTGTCTGGGATGGAATTCCCAGAGCAGCTGGATCCCTGGCAGTGTCCAAGGCCAGGCTGGATCACTCGGGGAATTTCCTGCCCATGGAATGGGATCATCCTCAGGATCCTTTCCCAGCTGAGCTTTTTGTGCCCATGGGCTCAGGGAGTGTTGGGAACTCAGCTCTGGGAATTCAGGAGCGCCACGATCTCCTTCCTCCCACCCGTGCCCTGCTCCCTAGGAATAAAATCAGGATCAGTGGAACTGAGCAGTGTTTGCAGTGCCCATCCCTGCTGCCATTCCTGGGGAATCCAGAGCCTTCCCGCCCTTTTTTTCCCTTCCCGCCCTTTTTTTCCCTTCCCGCCCTTTTTTCCCCTCATGATTTTTTTCCCCGCCATTTTTCTTTCCCTCTCTTTTTTCCCTCCCCTTTTTCCCTTCCCGCCCTTTTTTATTTCCCACCCTCTTTCCTTTCCTCCCTTTTCCCCGTGGCTTCCCTGGAAATCCTTTGCCTTGATTTTCCAGGGATATCCCCAAGCCTTTAAAATACTTTGTATTGAATGGGAAGGAAGCCAGAATTGGGAATTTTGGGCGAAATCATGGCAGGATTGGAATATCCAATATTCCAACACCCAGGAAAAGCAGGAATTGGCAGGAGTGGGAACAGCCAGGGCTCCTGGGAATGTTTGTGCCAAGTATTTCCTTATCTTGGAAGCCTCTGGATAAAATTCCAGCAGGAGTTGGGGGAATGCAGCTCTGGAGCACGAGGAGAGGAAAGGAATGGGAAAGGACTCGGAGTGTGGGAAGGGACTTGGAATGCCATGGATTCAAGGGTAGCTAAACATTACCCAGCTGGGAGCTGCAGCAGGAATTCCAGAGGGCTCTTCCCAGTTTTTATTGAATTTATAGAGCAGGGAATTCCTGGGAGTATCCCAAGGTTTTAATGGGCTTAAAACAGGGAATGAAAACAGAATTAAATTGGGATTTTAGGGATGGTTATTGTTGGTTTTCCTTTGAAAAAAAGGGGAATATTTTCCTTGCCCTCGGAGCAGGAGCTGAACCTGAACAATTCCAGCCCTGGCTCCCTTCCCTGTTTGCTGGGAATGTAATTTTTAACCCGGATTGTGGGACAGAGTTTGGAAGAAGAGGGATCCAGGGAATGAGTCAGCAGTTTGGGAAACACTCCCAGGCCTGGAAGAGCTCCTGGATCATGTCAGGATCCTGGAGCTGCTGTTGGGAGAGGGGCTTGGGATAAGGGATGGGAGCCAGGGAATGGATCCCAGTGCCAGAGGAGATGTTGGGAAGGGATTCCCAGGGAATTCCATGGCTGCCTCATCCCTGGAAGTGTCCAAGGCCAACTTGGAGCAACCTGGGACAGTGGGAATTCCCTGTCCATGGAATGGGATCATCCTTAGGATCCCTTTAGGATAAATTGGGAATTCAGCTCTGGGAATGGAGAGAGCTAAAATCTCCTTATTTCCAATCATTTCCCATGGAAATAAAACTTGGGATCAGTGGAGCTGAGCTGTGTCCATCCCTGCTGCCATTCCTGGGAAATCCAGAGCTGCTCCTGCTTTTGTTGGGAAGTTGGGAAGTTCATTTCCTTCCAGAATTCCATGGCTGCTCATTCCCAGCTCCTCCTGAGCACCATTCCATCCCTGTTCCTGCCTGGATAGTGAATGGAAGAGGGAATTCCTGCTTTTCCTGGGATCTGGTGCTGCCCTTGGAGCCTCTTTCCCTATTCCAGAGAAACTGGATTTTGCTCCAACATTTTCCTGGAGCTGGAATTCCTTTGTTGTGCTGGTCCCTGTGGGATTCCATGTTTTCCATCCCAAATGATAAACTAGGGAGAAAAGGAATCCTGCTGTGTGAAGTCCCAGATTTTTGTGGTTTCTCATCACTCATTCCCAAAAATATCCCAAGAATATTGCAATCCCAGAGGATTTTGGGGCTGTTTGCTCTCCTGGTTTTCCAGAGAAGCCAAAATCTGACATTTTATCCCTTTTTTTTTTTTTTGGCAGAACAAGGAGGGTGGAGAACCTGAATCCAAAATTCCCAGACAAGATGAGGAAGAGGAGCCAGTCAAGCACAGGTAATTCCCTCTTTATTCCCACTTTTCCCAGGAGGATTCTCCTTTGGACCTCTGTGATTAAATAGGAATTTTCCATAGGAATTTGGTGCAGATTCTTTGGGATGAGGGATGGGTGGATTCATCTGGGAGGCAAAATTCCATGGATCAAGAGGGAAAACCTAGAGTGTTTCCAGGGACAGCAGGAATGTTGGGAGTTTCCTTGAATTCCCAACCATTCCTGCAGGGATTGGCATTTTTTCCATGGATTCCTGTGGCTGTTTTCACTGGAAAATGGGAGCTGGGGCAGATCCAGCTGATTCCCAGCAAGGCTTTTTTTTTTGGGAACACAAATTTTGGTGGAAAGCGTGGAATGTGGCCTATTCCCATGGATTTATCCCTAAAAAATCCTCATCTGTGGCAGAAATGAACCAGGAAAAAAATTTCCTGGGAGAGGGAAATTTCTGTGCTTGGAATTTGTGCCAGGAAAGGCTCAGGGGGTGAAACCAGAGCTTGGGAAGCTCCTGAATAATGAATGGATCGGGAGCTCTCGGATTCCAGCGCTGCCACCGGATCTGGAGCCGATGGAATCTGGGTTCGTTTTCCCAGCACTGGATCCAGGCTTGGCTGGAATGAGGAATTCACCCTCCAAATCCCAGAAAATTCCTGGTTTGGGCTGATTTTCTTCAGGGAATCATCCTCCAAATCCCAAAAAATTCCTGGTTTGGACTGATGTTATCCTGGGAATTCATCCTCCAAAAAATTCCTGGTTTGGGCTGATTTTCTCCAGGGAATCATCCTCCAAATCCCAAACCCAATCCTGGTTTGGGCTGGTTTTCTCCTGGAATTCATCCTCCAAATCCCAAAAAATTCCTGGTTTGGACTGATGTTATCCTGGGAATTCATCCTCCAAATCCCCAAAAATTCCTGGTTTGGGCTGATGTTATCCTGGGAATCATCCTCCAAATCCCAAAAAAATCCTGGTTTGGGATGATTTTCTCCTGGGAATGGCTGCTGGGATTGCCTGGAGGGATCTGAGGGCTCTGTGCCATTCCTGGTGTTTCATTCCCAGTGTTTCATTCCTGGTGTTTCAGCAGCACCAAGAAATGAGTTTTTCCATGGATTTTCCTTCATCCAGTGGCAGATCCAGACAAAATCTTTTCCATGCCTCAGGATGATTTCCTGGAAAATCCAAGGAAATTGCAGGTGGAGAGGGGAAATTCCATCCCAACTTTCTCCTCAAATTCATGGAATTCTTTGGGATTCTCCCCTTTCTGGGGGAAAACTTCACTTCCTGATGGATTTCCCTGTTTTTCCCACCTTTCCCATCTTCTGGAGCAAAATCTGCTCACTGGGAATGTTTGAATTCCAAATTTTGCCTGGAGAATTCCCAACTTTGGATTTCCTTCTGCTTTTCTTGTGGAATGTCTGCTTTTCCCATGGGAATTGGATCTGGAAGAGCCCATCCCTTCATTTCCCCTTGGATTTGGATTTCCCAAGGATCTCCATATGGAAAAGGGAATTGCTGGGGAAAAGGGGGAAAATCTGCTGGAATTTCACCTGGATTTTGGGAATCCTGGTGGCTGGAATCTCCCTCCCCTCCAAAGCACTTCCAGGAGCTGAGCTGGATTTTCCAGGCAGAAGGAATTCTGTGGGATAGGGGATGTGGTGGTTCAGGTAATAATCCTGTGGTTTGTGGAGCAGAATTCCAGGATTTTCTCTCCTGGTTGCTTCAACACCATCCCTGCCCATCCAGGTGTGGAATTCCAGGATGGATTGGCTTGGAATCCTTCCTGGATCCCTGGGATCCTGAGGATTCTCCACAGGCTCCATCTAATCCCAGGAATGGCTGGAGAAGGAAAACTCTGGGAGAAGGAGCTGGAGGTCCCTGCCAGAGCATGGAGTTATCCAAGGATTTTTTTCCTGCTTTTTCCTCTGGTTATGGATGGATTTGGGGAATTCCCTCTCAGCCACTTGGGATATGGGAAAATCCCATCAAATTCCATCCCTGGAAGTGTCCAAGGCTGGGTTGGAGCAGCCTGGGATAATGGAAGTGTCCCTGCCCATGGAATGGGATCATCCTTAATCCCTTCCAAGCAATCCATTCTGGAATTCTGGGATTCTCCCACCTCTTCTCCACATTTTCCCCTCTGCTCGTTTTTCCAGGAATCCCTGGAGATCCCACACCTGCCTGTTCCTGGCATCCTAGTGCTGCCAGGAAAGCTGGAACAGGGAAAAACCAGGAATGTTTGGGTGGGAAAGGACCCAAAGGATGATCCCATTCCAAGGGCAGGGACAACTCCCACTGTCCCAGCCTGGCTTTGGACACTTCCAGGGATGGAAATTCCTGACTTTTCTGTTTCAGTGGCTGCAGGAAGGACAAGATCCCCTTGGCTCTGGTTTTCCCAACATTTTTCCTAGCCTGTGCTCCCATTTTTTGGCCACTTCCTGCTTTGTTCCCACTCCACTCCAACCTCCCCATCCTGTTTTTCCTTCCTTATTTTCCTACAAACTCCCAGCCCTGCAAGCCCTGCTCTTCTCCCAGGAATTCCTGCTCTGATCCCTGATCTGAACTCTGGGAATTCTCTCTGGAGCTGTGAAAAACTTGGATCCTTTGGATTTTTGTGTGGACCAGGAAGTGGAGCTGCTGCTCCACCTTTCCCAGGAAAAGGGTGTGGGAGGATTTCGGCTTTTCCGCCTCATTCCCGTGGGGTAAAATGCTGGATTTGGGAATCAGGGACCTGCTGGAGCCTGGAATTCCCATCCCGCAGCTCTGAACCTTGGAATTCGGCTCCTTGTTCCAACAAAACTCGTCGGAGATGGGAAAAGTGGAGCTAAAAAGCCAAGGAAAAGCTTGGAGAGGGATGGGACAAAAATAATCCTCAATTTCCCAGCTTTAGGAAAAGCGAATCCACACGGAGCCCTGCCCTTGGACACGGAGTTATCCTTGGAAGTTGCAGCTCCTGGTCTGGGGGAGGAGCGGGCTTGGGAAACCCGATCTCCCTGAGGAATTCCTCCCTCTGGAATGTCACCGGGCAGGTCCGGAGCGCTTTTGTTTGTTAATCCCTGCCTCAAAATCCCTCGGGATTCTGCTCCGGAGGGGGGTTGGGCTCGCCGGGAGAATCCAGGACGTGATTCCCTTCACCCCGGAGTGTGGAAATCTCAGGGAAGGGGTTTAGGACGAAAGGAAAAGAATGGAAAAAAAAATCAGGATAAAATGCGGGAGGTGGGAGCTGAGTTGGGTTTGATTGACACTTCCCGGGATCTGCTCCCGCTTGGACACGGACACGGAGCATCCCGGGGATCCCTTCCCACCGGGAATGTGCTCAGGAAAAGGAGTGGGAATGGGCAAAGCTGGGAACTGCCACATTTGCTCCAAGCTGGAAAAGGGAAAGCAGGGATTGAATCCAGCTGGAAGCTGAGAGCACCGGGATCCGGGCTGGGAACATTCCTGAGCTGGCTCCATCCTGAAGGTTCTGATCCATGTTTTGGGCCTTCCTCCCTCTGGAGCTGGAGGATTTTCCCTCAGGATGGAGCATAGGGAAGGATCCATGGAGCTTCCCATAATCCCAGGCTTTGGGTGATCCTGGATTTTCCCTGGGATCGGGATGAGCCTCCAGAGGTTCTCCCTGCTCCTTCCAGCCCTTGGCTCTTCCCAGTGCTCTGCTCTTTTCCAGGAATCATTCCTGGGAATTCATCCACCCCGCGGTGTTTTGGGCGTGGATTTTTGGGTGCTCAGACTTCCAGCTGCCCATCCTGGGGGAGAATTCCTGGGAATGGGAGCACATCTGGAGCATCTTTCTGCTCCCAGTCCTTGCGCTGGCTCCGTGCTGGGATTGTGGATCTGATCCTGGGAATTCCAGCAGTTATCCCGGCTGTTATCCCGTGGCCATCTCGGTGCTCCCAAGGTGCCTCCAGGGCTCCTTTTGGTTGAACCTCAAGGGTGGAAGTTGGGTTTGGATCCATCCCAGCCTGGAGGAGCCACAGGAAAACACGGATGAGGTTTGTCCTTGTTCCAATGTTGGTATTCCCGGCATGGCTGGGGTGGGAATGGTTTGGAATATCATCCAGCTCCAGCAGGATCCCAGGCCCCACACGGAATGCGGGCTTTGTCCAGTTTGATTCATGGATATTGCAA
Source organism: Passer montanus (assembly GCF_014805655.1). Taxonomy (NCBI): domain Eukaryota; kingdom Metazoa; phylum Chordata; class Aves; order Passeriformes; family Passeridae; genus Passer; species Passer montanus. The sequence continues at coordinate 1,116,677 of NW_024370926.1, forward strand.
TTCCCAGTGTCCACCTGGAAAAGCTCAGGTGCTTGGCAAAGCCCTGTGGGAAGTGATGGGAATCCTGATGGATTTGGGATCTTCTCCACTTCTCCTGGAACACCTGGATGTCTCCCAATCCTTGCTCCAACCAGGAGCATGTCCTGGAAAACCAACCGGCCTGGAAGTTTGGTGTGGAGAGAGGTGGGATTTTTTGGGATTCCTTCCTTCTGGAGCCACTCTGGGAGGAGGATGGGCTTGGACACGCTCGGGAGCTTTTCCAGGGAAGAGCTTTTCCTCAGGGAGGGTTCTCCTGGATCTCTGCCTGTTCCTCTTTTGGTGCCTTGGGTGAGGAATCCGGGAACGTCGGCAGCACCTGCTGGAGTCAATCCAGAGGATCCCATGGAGCCGCTTCCAGGGTTGGAGCCCCTCTGCTCTGGGAAAACTGGGAATGTTCAGCCTGGAAAAGAGGCAGCTCCAGGGAGAGCTCAGAGCCCCTGGCAGGGCCTGGAGGGGCTCCAGGAGAGCTGGAGAGGGACTGGGGACAAGGATGGAGGGACAGGACACAGGGAATGGCTCCCACTGCCAGAGGGCAGGGATGGACGGGAGATTGGGAATTGGGAATTCCTGGCTGGGACGGAATTCCCAGAGCAGCTGTGGCTGCCCCTGGATCCCTGGCAGTGTCCAAGGATGGGGCTTGGATCACCCTGGGATAGTGGTGGTGTCCCTGCCCATGGCAGAGGGTGGAATGGGATCACCCTTCAGATCCCACCCAGCCCATTCCAGGATGATTCCATGATCTCCATACATTTTTCCTGCTGTTCCTGGAGGTGAAAGCTTCATCCTCAGGGAGCAGGATGGGGAAGATGCTCCTGAAGCAGCTCCAAGTGACTTTTGGGAATAATGACAGGAGCAAGGAACCCGTGACATGAGAAGAAATCCCTGCTCCAGCTTTTCTTGGCAAAGCCATTCCCGGTGCTCCTGCCACAAGGATTTTGACAGCCAGGAGGCCTGGAGAAATCTGTGGAATTGTTTGTTCCATAAAAGCCTCGGGGCTGGAACAGTGAGGCACAAGCCAAGCTCGGAGGGGCCTGGTTTCCATCGGGAACACTCCGGGCATTCCGCACATTCCCGGCGTGCCGGTGCCAAGGGCCTCCTCCCAAAAAAGCTGGGATCCCTCCTGTTTCCCCAGCCAGGAGCTCTGGGCCTGAGGGAAACATGGATTTGGGATATTCCTGAGCCAGTCCGGGGAATGTGCCACCCCTGGCAGTGTCCATTGCTTCCCTCTGGAATGCTGCGCTCCCCAAATCCTCCCAATTCCTTTTTGGGAAGGAATTCCTGGCTGGGAGGGTGGGGAGGGGCTGGGATGGAATTCCCAGAGCAGCTGTGGCTGGCCCAGGGTCCCTGGAACTGTCCAAGGATGGGGCTTGGAGCAGCCTGGGATCATGGAAGGTGTCCCTGCCCATGGCCCTGATCCCAAGGGTCACTTCCATGCTGGAATTCCATGATTTACCTCAGCAAGGTCCTGGAACACATCCCAGTGCTCCCAGCACTCCCATGGAGTGGATCAGACTCGTGGCCAGGAGATTCCTGTCCTGGAATTCCTGGAATTCCTGCAGTGGGAAGGGTTGGATTTTCCACCCATGCTCTGGTGGCTTCCAGGGTTGGATTTTTGTTGCTTTCCATAAAAACCTGGTCCTCTGCTTCCCAAACTTCCCAGTTTCTCTTGGAGCCTTAATCCCGATTAATCCCATCCTCTTTGCTTAATGAGCTTCACCTCCCTCATTATCCCTGTGGGCTGAGCTGTTCCATGGATCCTGCGGCCTCCGGAGTGTCCTGGAGGTGGGATGAGCTCCTGCAAACTGGATTTTCCAGGATTGTGGCTTTGGGAACTCCTCTTGAGGCTTGCAGGGTTTGGCTCCAGTGAGGAATCACTCATGGGAATGAGGGTGTCCAATTAAAGCCCAAATTAGATGGGAATATCCTGGGATTGTGGCTCAATCCCAACTCTTGAGCTTCCCTGGAGGAGATGAAAACATGGAAAAACTTCCAGGTGATGTTTGGGTCCCTCATTCCCTCTGCTCCACCATCCATTTATTCCAGAAATGGGATTTGCTCCCTGATTTTAGCACTTCCAGAAATGCTTGGATAACCACCTTGTATCCTAAATAATCCTTTTTTTCTGCCCTGTCTTTCCCTGAAAGATTTATTTCCATGATTTTTGGATCTTCCCTGGGGTCTCCATCCAGAGTATCCCAGTTCTTAGACCCAAAATGTCAGAGCCAAATGGGAATTGTGTTCTTTTCCCAGGGAACAGGGACAGGACAGGAGGGAACAGCCAGGGCAGGCTCAGGGTGGATACTGGAATTATTTCTCATGGAATGGGCAGTGGGAGTCCCCATTCCTGGTGGGATTTAAAAACCATGGATGTGGCTGTTGGGAGCATGGATCCATGGTGGCCTTGGCTAGATTTGGTGATCTTGGAGGCTTTTCCAACCTCAACAATTCCATTATTTCAGCTGCTTCTGCCTCCTGATTCCAACATTCCTGCTCTTCCCGAGTGCCCACTGGCCCATCCCGAACTTTTCTCACTGCTCTTCCTGCTTTTCCCAGGGAGATCAAGCTGCGGAATTACGATCCCGAGGATGAGGAGCTGAAGAAGAGGAAGCTGCCCCCGGCCAAACCGGCCTCAGGTGGGAGAAACCGGGAATGTGGGAAGGGAAACGAGGGCTTGGGGAGCTCCGTGCTCTTCCCAAGGTGGGAGATCCACTGGGATGAGGTGTCCATGGAGGGGCTGGAATATCTGATCCTGTCACCCTCACACCCAGCATTGCACAAGAGGGGTGGGAACACTCCCAGGCCCAAATCCAAGGATTCATCCTCAGAGGAGCCTCCCTGGAGGAGCCTTCTGGAAATTCCGGCTGGTTTTTTGCTGGATTTATCTTGAAGGAAATCTTAGTCCGGAGTTGAGGGCGTTGGAGCTGGAATTTCCTCACCCGGAACTTCCATAAATCACCTGAGGGGGAAGTGAAGGAGTTGCCTGGATCCTGAAATGTGGAGTTTTCTGGATTAAATCCCTTGAAAAATGCCCTGAATAAAAAGGGAAGGCTGGGAATGGCTGGGAATTCTGGCACTGCCCTTTCCTTGTGTTTTTGTAGGAGCTTAAGACTTCCATGTGGAAGGAAAGACATGGAAAGGCTGGAGCATGTCCAGGGAAGGGAGCAGAGCTGGGGAATTCCTGAAGGAGCTGGGAATGTTATCCTGGAAAAAAAGAGGCTCTGAGGGGACCTTCTGGCTCTGCACAATTCCCTGACGGAGCCGGGGGGGAATTGGGATCTGCTCCCAGGGAATAGGGACAGGAGGAGGGGGAATTACCAGGCTGGATACTGGGAAAATTCCACTTGTCCTGCAGTGGTGGAGCCCCATTCCTGGAGGGATTGAAATCCCTGTGGATGTGGCACTTGGGGACATGGGCAGTGCTGGCCTTGGCAGTGCTGGGAATGTTTGGGCTCAATCCAAGAGGCCTTTTCCAACTGAGGTTGTCCTTGATTCCATGAAATCCATGTGCTGGAGTGGGATGTGCTCCCTGGTGCCACGGCCCCTCCGTGGGTGGCTTTTTCCATGAGAGTTTTCCCGTTATCTCGGATATCTTGAGACCTTTCCCCAAGGCCTGGGCTGGAGTTTGACTCCTCCAAAATGTCCCAGGCCTGGAAATGAGTCTGGGACAGCAAAATTCCAGACCTTTGGAGCAGCTGATCCCTGCAGATGTTGGGAAAAGAGGCCTCAATCCCAGCCAGCTTCCAGCTGCTGTTGCTGTTTGTGGGATTTCCATCATTCCCAGATAATTTTCAGGAGTCTCCAGAAGGGTTTGGATACCAAAGGGATGCACTGAGGCGTGGGTGCCATGTTTTTAAGTAAAGCTGTGGGAATGGGGTTTTAGGGAAGCTTTTGGGAGCCGAGCCTGGAACGCTGGTGGAATTCCTGGTTTTCCAACACTGATCCTGTTTCCCCATCTAGTGGAGGACACGGTGAAGGAGCAGCTGGAAGCGGCCAAGCCGGAGCCAATCATCGATGAGGTGGTAGGTAAAGCTGGAATTCTTGGGAATCCAGAGCTGGAAATCCAGATCTGGGAATAGGGAATTGGAAGTCCGGAGTTCGGAATCCAGATCTGGGAAATCTGGAGCTGAAAATCTGGATCTGGGAATCTGGAGCTGGAAGTTTGGATTTTGGAATCCAGATCTGCGAATCTGGAGCTGGAAGTTCGGATTTTGGAATCTAGATCTGGGAAATCTGGAGCTGGGAATATGGTTGGGAAATCTAGATCTGGGGTGGAGGACACGGTGAAGGAGCAGCTGGAAGCGGCCAAGCCGGAGCCAATCATCGATGAGGTGGTAGGTAAAGCTGGAATTCTTGGGAATCCAGAGCTGGAAATCCAGATCTGGGAATAGGGAACTGGAAGTCCGGATTTTGGAATCCAGATCTGGGAATCGGGAGCTGGAAGTTCAGATTTTGGAATCCAGATCTGGGAAATCTGGAGCTGGGAATATGGTTGGGAAATCTAGATCTGGGGATCTGGATTTGGGAATCCGGAGCTGGGAATCTGGATCTGGGATTCCAGAGCTGCAAATCCAGATCTGGGAATTCAGAGCTGGAAATCTGGATCTGGGAATCTGGAGTTGCTCTGTGCCAGATCCAGGCTGGAATGTTGCCTTCGGCTTTCACTGGATGTCTCCTCTCCTTCCCTAGGATTTGGCAAACTTGGCTCCCAGGAAACCCGACTGGTGAGTGCCTATGGAATGCTGCTCCAGGGAAAAGGGAGTTGGATTCAGCGCGGGGGTTCCAACGCCTTGAGGTTGTGCTGGAAATATCCAGGAAAACCTGAGCTGAGGGAAAATCCTGTGGGAGGTTGGAACGAGCTGATCTTTAAGGACCCTTTCAACCCCGAGCATTCCATAATTCCATGGAGCTGGAAAACCCACCTGGCTGTGGAGGAAGACACAATTCCCTTTTCCTGTTGATTCTTTGGAATGCTTGTCCAACCAACTGGGGGATGGGTTGGTTTTGGAGCACTTGGGAAAGAGAAGGAATCTCCACTGGGAAGGGTGAACCCTGCCTGGCCATGGAATTGTCCTGACCTCGTCGCTCTCCTCCCAGGGATCTGAAGCGGGATGTGTCCAAGAAGCTGGAAAAGCTGGAGAAGAGGACCCAGAGAGCCATCGCGGAGCTGATCCGTGCGTTCCGGAGCCGCAGGAACGGGGTGGCTCATTCCAGAGGGATTCCATGATCCATGCTGGGAGCTCGCTGGGCTGGGGAGGGATTGCTGGGGCTTGATCCTTTCCCAAATGGATCTGGGAAGCTGTTGGTCCCAAGGAGCTTCCCAAGGAGGCTCCAGGAGCACTTGGATTGTGCCAAGGGAAGGGTTTGGGGGTCCTGCGCTGGGTCACTCCCAATCCAACCCATCCATCCCTTCTCCATGGCTTTTCTCCCGGCAGGAGAGCGCTTGAAAGGGCAGGAGGGGGAGCTGGCGTCGGCCGTGGGATCAGCAAAGCAGGAGGGAAGCGACTCCGACTGAGGAGAATTCATCAGGAATGGGCTCCGGATCTGCCACGCACCAACCCCGTGTCCCTCGGGTCCCTCCCTGCTGGGGACTGCTCATCCCTTTTCCCAAACTTCCCAGTCCTGCTGTGCCTGGAGGAGAGGCAGATCCAAGGAGCCTGGCTGGCTGCTGAGGAACTTCCATGGAAAACTTTCTGGGATTGGGGGGGGTTGATGGGAGTAGGACAGACCCCCCCCAGTTAGCTGGAACTTCCTTGGAGCAAGGAGAAGTGGGAAAACTCCAGGCTGGGGCTGGAAAGGTGAATCCGAACTCGCTGGGAAAGGAGGGAGATGCCAGCAGCCCTTGGAAAAGCAGGATCATTTCCCAGGGATTGGTGCTCCTGTTCCTGTGCAGACATTCCTTGAGGCTCTGAATATTTGGGAATATCCATGGCCAGCCCCAGAATCCCTGTGGGAAGGGGCAGTGTGGCTCAGGAATTGTTGGCTGCTCTGCATCCAGCTGAGTTTTAATGTGGGATTTGCTTTGCTCCCGAATTTCCCGACCCTCCAGGAGCGTGTCCTGCTCCTCCTCTTGGGGTTTTTATATTGTTAATGGATCTTTTCCTAATAAAACAATTCCACGTGGAAAAATTTGTCACGTGTCCTGCAGAGGAGTGGGAAGAGGAGCAGTGGGATTGAGCCCATGGAAGTTGGAGTGGGATTGAGTCCATGGAAATTTGAAGAGTAGTGGGATTGGGTCCATGGAAGTTGGAGGAGCAGTGGGATTGAATCCATGGAAATTTGAGGAGAAACAGCGGGATTAAGCCCATGGAACTTGGAGGAGCAGTGGGATTGAGTCCATGGAACTTGGAGGAGTAGTGGGATTGAGTCCATGGAAGTTGGAGGAGCAGTGGGATTGAGCCTGTGGAAGTTGGAGGAGGAGCAGTGGGATTAAGCCCATGGAAGTTGGAGTGGGATTGAGTCCATGGAAATTTAAAGAGTAGTAGAATTGGGTCCATGGAAATTGGAGGAGGAGCAGTGGGATTGAACCTATGGAAATTTGAGGAGGAGCAGTGGGATTGAGTCCATGGAAGTTGGAGGAGCAGTGGGATTGGGTCCATGGAAGTTGGAGGAGCAGTGGGATTGAGTCTGTGGAAGTTGGAGGAGGAGCAGTGGGATTAAGCCCATGGAAGTTGGAGTGGGGTTGAGTCCATGGAAATTTAAAGAGTAGTGGGATTGGGTCCATGGAAATTGGAGGAGGAGCAGTGGGATTGAGTCCATGGAAGTTGGAGGTGGCCACAGCAGGTCAAGCACAATTCCTGGGATGGGCTGATCCAGGTTATTGTGTTACCCAGGTTCCTGGGGTGATCCCAACCCTGTGCCTCTGGAAAAGGGGAGTAGGTTGGGATCTGCCAAGCTGATCCTGTGTTTTCCCTGGAAAACTTTATTGTGGCTCTGGGAGATCCTGCAGGATGGTGCCGGAATCCTCTGGATTTGATTCCAAAGAGATTTTATCCTAAGGGGAAACATCTGGTGCTGACACGACATTCCAGCTGGGATAAGAAGAGCTGTTCTTGGTAATTCCCACATCCTGGTGGATCATTCCCAGGATGATGGATCCTTGTCCCTGTACCAGTATCTGCTGCTTCCATGAGGATTTTCCACCTGAAGAGCCCCATTTCTGCTTCCCAGGGATGCCTGGGAGCAAAGAGCAGCTGGAAAATTCCCTGATTCTTCCTCCATTCCCAGTTTCCTTCCTTCTCCTTGGCTCTCCTGTTCCCGGTGTTTGCAGCCACTCCTGCTCTGTCCTCTCCCCTTGGAGGGGCAATTCCCAGGTGTGGGGACAACGGGGACATTCCATGCACCCACCGGGGCCAGACTTGGTGTTGGGATGTGCCTGTGGATTCCCTCTGGATTGCCTCTGGATTCTCTGGTGGGAGAACACCTGGGCTGGTGTCCAGCCATTTCCCTACAGGGTGATTTTGGTGGCTTTGCCTGTTTTTCCTTGGATGGGAGACATCCAAGTGCCCCTCACTCTTGTTCTGGGGCAAAATATTTCTGGAAAAGCAGTGGGAAGGTCGTGGTTGCCCCTGGATCCCTGGAAGTGTCCAAGACCAGGCTGGACAGGGCTTGGAGCAACCTGGGACAGTGGGAGGTGTCCCTGCTCATGGAAGTGGGATGGCTGGAATGATCCTTAAGTTTGCTTGCAACCCAAATTGTTCTGGAATTCCCTGATTCCATGGAGCCATGGAATCTCTGGAATGCCCTGTAGATGTCAGCAGATCTCCATGCACAAAACTCTGCCGTGTCCAGCTGTTCCCAACAGCTGGAACCCGGATGAAGCCAGGCTTTGCCAGCTGGAATTCCCATCCATCCATCCATCCATCCATCCATCCATCCATCCATCCATCCATCCATCCATCCATCCATCCATCCATCCATCCATCCTTTCCCTGGCTGAAGCCAGACCAAAGGTGGGAAGCGGAAGAATTTTCCCTTGTTAACTTTCAAGGGAAAAAATTCCCTTTAAACTGGCTCCAGTTCCAGGCACAGCTTTTCCCAGTTCCTGAAGGGAGAATTTTCACTTTCAGATCTTCCAGAAAATCTGACTTGGAAATGAAAAATCCCAATGTTTTCATTTAGGACAAACCTCAAATGAAATGTCCTGAACTTTCCCTTTCCCCTGTGTCTTCCACTTTTATTCCAGGCTGAAATTAAATCAGGATCAACCCCTGATATCCAGAGCCCTGGATAATTGTGGGATCCCGGCGTGGGATTGGGCTCCTGGTGTGGGACTGGTGTCCTGGTATAGGATTGGGATCCCTGCTTGGGGCAGGGATCCAAGGATGGGAGTGGGATCGTGGCATGGGACACAGATCTTGGAAAGGGACTGGGGTGCCAAGCACAGGGCAGGGATCATGGAGTGGGACTGGGATCATGGAGTGGGACTGGGATTTCAGTGTGGAACAGGCATCCCAGCATGGGACAGGGATTCCAGTGTGGGATAGCAATCCTGACAAGGATCCTGGCATGGGAATGGGGTCCCTGTATGGGAGAGGGATCCTGGCATGGGACAGGGATCCCAATATGGGATCACAGAGTGGGACAGGGATCCCAGCATGGGACAGGGATCCTGGAATGGGACTGTGGTCCTGGCATGGGACAATGATCCTGGAATGGGACAGGGATCCTGGTGTGGTGCTGGGGTTCTGGTGAGGAACAGGGATCCCTGTATGGAAAATTAGGGATTCCTTCATCCATAGGAAAACCTGTTTTCTTTTGGCTGGTTTGGAGCCTGATGTTGCTGCCTTTTGTCAGGGAAATGTGGAGAACACCAACACGGCCCCAAACTGACCCCGGGATCAAATCCATCCCTCAGGATCCTCCTGGCCATTCCCTCTGGATTATCCCCCGCCAACATTCTGGCCTTTTAAAAATCAGGACGTTTCTTTCTCCCCTCCTTGGAAATGCCACCTCCTGCCTCTTTCCATTGGATTCCCTCCTGTGCTCACCACGCTCCGGCCTTGGAAGTTCTGACATCCCTCTGTCCTATAAAAACCAGGCCCTGGGATGCTCTTGGCCGGGATAAAAGGCACCAGGGTGGGCTGGAATTTGGAGGAGCCTCTGACATGAAGCCGTGACACGAAGCAGGAGCGGCCCTGGAGTGCCGGGCTGGTTGGGATTCTCCAACCTGCTGGGATGATGGAGAGGAGGCTTCATCCCGAGCCTCGGCCCTCCAGGCCGTGGTTTTGGAGTGGTCACACCCACGGCCAAGGTCTGGCTTTCAAGTGTCCATCTGCTGCAGGGACATGAAAGGAATTCCCAGTTTTTGACAGCTGCTGAAATTCCTTTTGTGGCGTTCCCGGCCGGACTCTGCCCAAGCTGAGGGTTTGTGCTGCCTCTTCCAGCTCTGGGGGATTTGGGATCATTGCTGCTTCTGGACACCAATCCCTCTGCTGGCCCGACTCTGCAGGTCCCAGGCTTCCAAAGCAGGTTCCTGAGATTTTTTTCCTTTGGAATGTCTGAGCAGAGCTGTTTGGAATAATTTTTTCCTTAAACATTTGGCAAGCTTGGAAAATGCAGGTTCCAAAGGCTCTCTGAGATGCTCTGGGATGGTTGATGGATGGTGTTTGGGTGGATGGATGGGGAATCATCTCACAGGGTACTCGGATGTGGGAATTGGGAGTCCACGCATCGGAAATGGCCTCTGAGGGGGTGGGGAAGGGCAGCTCTTGGAATCCTTTGGTACCTTCCAAAGGGATGAGACCCCCCCTGCAGAGCTGCCCCCACCCCAGGGCCTGGCCAATAACTCCAACAAACTTCCACTCAGGAAAATTTTCCCGGGACTTTGCCATCCTTTTATCCTCCTGCTCCGTTTGTTTGTTGTTCAACTCTTCCAGCCAATGTTGCAGGAATTGCCTTGGGAAGTTTTCCTGTGGCTGTGGTGGGAAGAAAGGAAAATTTGGGTGTTGGAGCATGGAGGTGCAGCCTCTGCTGGACGCAGCCCACGGGATTTGCTCCAGCACCTGCTCCGAATTCCTGGGAGCAGCAATGAGCCCTGGGTGGGGAGGAGCACATTCCTGCTGGGATCAGAGGCTCTCACATCCAAAGGGAATTCCTGGAAGGAGAGCTGCTCCTGCTGCCCATGTCCCACTTCCAGCTGCTTTTCTGCCTCTGGGCACTCCATGGAAGTTCAGAGGAAGTCGTCACTTGGAGCTGGGACAGTTGGAGCAGGATCCTTTTGTCCTCTCCTCTGCTCCATCACTAACGGAAGGTGAGTGTGGAACTCGTGTCCCTGTGACCACTGCAAGGTCATGGAATCATGGAATGCTTTGGGTGGGAAGGGATCTTAAAGCCCATCCAGTGCCACCCTGCCATGGCAGGGACACCTTCCACTGTTCCAGGGTGATTCAGCCTGGCCTTGGACACTGCCAGGGATCCAGGGGCAGCCCCAGCTGCTCTGGGAATTCCATCCCAGCCAGGAATTCCTTCCCAATCTCCCGTCCATCCCTGCCCTGTGGCAGTGGGAGCCATTCCCTGTGTCCTGTCCCCCCATGCCTTGTCCCCAGTCCCTCTCCAGCTCTCCTGGAGCCCCTTCAGGCCCTGGAAGGGCTCTGAGCTCTCCCTGGAGCTTCTCCTCTCCAGGTGAGCATTCCCAGCTCTCCCAGTCTGGCTCCAGCCCTGCAGCAGCTCCAGGTCCTTGTGCTGCTGGATCTGGGGCAGCTCTGCAGGTGGGGCCTCACCTGAGGGGCAGAGGGGCAGAATGAGTGCCCTGGATACTCTTTTCCAGCAGAAAATTCCAACTTTACTACAGAACCCCAACTCCTTTCCTTGGCCCAATGAGGCTGTTCCTGAAGAGTTTTTGCCATTGGTTCAGAATGGCTCTTCCTGTTAAAATCCCTGTAAAAACAAGAAAACCAGGAGCTGCTTCCAGCTCTGTAGGATTTTCTCCCCCCTTGTATTATGATATTTGAAATAAAAACGCCCTGGGAGTTCCCATAAAAGTCCTGCTGAATTTATGACGTGATTGTTAGAGAGCAGAAAACGTCCAATAAAAAAGAATTTTCAACAAGAGCCCAACCTCCCATGGCTTTTCCTGGGCTCCATCTGCGGTAGATGGAGCTGGAAGGAATAAAACATCTTGGAGGCATTTGGAGATTGTAAATGTAACTAAAAATAGTAAATCCATGTGATTATTAAGGATTTTTCTCTCCGGGGAATCCGAAGGATTGAGGAAAAGTGGAGGTTGGATGAGCTCATCCCACCCAGGTAGCACCAGGAAAGGTTTGCCATGGTTTTTCCCGGGAGTGTTTCCCTTCCAGCTGCCTGGCTGCTGGATTTTGACCTATTGTTCCCAAAAATAATGACATGAAGAGAAAAGAGGGAAGGACTTGGCGCTCCTCTGCATTTAATGGAGAATTATGGATGTTTGGGAAGCTGAGGGTGGTTGTTGCCCTGGGAATACTTGGCAGAGTCATCCTGGCTTGATGTTTTCCAAAATGCTTCCCGGGGGCACTGGAGCTACTGGGATTGTGTCCTTCGGAAAGCTGAGGAACAGCTGAAGTGTGGAATTTCTTAAGGAGCTGTCCGTGTCTCTGCATGGAACAAAACTCGGGAGCGCCAAGGAGAAGGCTCTTCCCATGCCTGTCAACACTCGGAGTCAGGAAGGAGAAAAGCTTCCCAGTAGGTCCCCGTTGGAGCTGGGGTCGGGATGTGCCTGGAAAGTTTATTAATGGAAATGCCTGGAAGTCTCAGGGAGGCCTGAAACAGCAGGAAAAGCTTCTCTTTCCGTGTTCTCCCAGCTGGAAAATCGGGACAGGTATTTGGGCAGCGGGGCTGTGTTAAAAGGATCTGGAAGTTTCTTCTGAAGGTCCTACTGGGAGGTAACTCCACACCTCAATTCCATGAGAATTCTGCTCTCCTTTATCCCTCTGCTGTCTAAAACTTGTGGAAATCAGGAGGAGCTTGGCTGATGAAGGCTCTTCGAGTTTGGGGGATGAAGGACCCTTGATTTTGGTTGATGAGGAACCTTCAAATTTGGCAGGAGGTCATGTTTGAACATTCCCAGCTCCCAGTGATCCAGTGGGGATTATTTTGTTCCTCCAGTGAGGATGGATATCCTTCCTCATTCTGTGGGAATAATAAAGCAAAAGAATTTTAACCTTCTTGACGCTTCTTTAATCCCTGTTGACATTTTGGAAATGGAAATTCCGACCAGGCATCTCCCTGCAAAGGGATAAAGACGCAGAGCTGGGAAATCCTTTGGAAATCCAGGGAAAAACTCCCACTGCCTTCAGTGAGTTTGATCCAGATCCATGTGGATCCCATTTCCAAGCAGAGCGTGAAGTGGGATAGGAGGTGAATGAACATAATTGCAAATTAAAGTGCAGTTTAATCAATAGGGAATGATTTAATTCCTGGACTTTTCCTCAAAATCAACCAGCACGAGCATAAAGGAAAACTGTGGGTTTTGGGCAAATGACAGGAATTTCCTGCTGTGATTGATCATAGCATCATGGAATGATGGAATTCCAGACTGGCTTGGGTTGGATGGAGCTTGGAGCAGCCTGGGAGAGTGGAAGGTGTCCTTGCCCATGGCAGGGTGGAATGGGATGATCCTGAAGGTCCCTTCCATCCCAAACCATTCCCTGATCCTCTTCTGTGATCAATTCCCTTCCCAAAACACCTCATCCCTTCTTCCACAGGATTCAATCCATCCTGGGGAATCACATTTCCCAGACAGCTCCCTTTGGAATTAAAAATTCCCTCCAGTTCATCCATGACAACACTGAGGTGACTTGTCCTTTCCTTTCCTGCTCTTTCATCCCACGGCATTCCAGAGCCCAGGAATCCGGGCTTTCAAGGGTCTGTTCCCATCAAAACTCCTTGAGAGGAACTGTGGATAACGACTGAAACAATTCCCAAATCCCCCTTGCAGCCGTGCAGGGACACACGCGCGCTCCCGTCTCCGACCGGGAAGAGCCAGCCAATGTCAGGATGCAAATTTATGCAAAGTGCCTCGTTCTGCCATGGAAAGCTTTTCATTCTTGACTCCGCTCCAAGCAAAATCCCATTAGGTCCTAAAAATTAATTTCAGGCACGTTTCCCCAGTTGTTTACAATTCCCCTCTCCGCTAATTCCAGCCGCATGCCGGGCCCCTCCTGCTGCTCTCCTTGATTTATTCCAGCCTCATCTGCCGCCTCCCCGCCGTCACGTTGTGTGTGCTGGAAAAGCACAAGATTCCAGGGCGGGATTCTGTGGGGATGGACAGAAGCTTTATCCCTGGATTCCCCACGGAGCTGTAAAGCAGGGTGGGATGAGGGGCCGGGATGTGCTTGGATTTTGTTGAAGTTTATTCTTCGTCCAGTGAGAAGATGGGAGTTGGGAATGTCCTGGAGCGAGTTCTGTTCCACCTTGGTCCTGGCTACACCAGAATTCCAAGGCAGAGCGTCCTTTTGCATAATCATCAAAAAATCATGGAGTGGTTTGGGTTGGAAGGGACCTTCAGGATCATCCATGGTCCTCTCCTACTCTAGCGCAATCAATCCCAAATCCTTTCTTACACCATCAAGCCCAAAAGTTCCCAAAATTTTCACTGGGAGATCAGGGAATTACTTTTCACCATCAAGCCCAAAACTTCCCAAAATTTTCACTGGGAGATCAGGGAATTACTTTTAATTATCAGGGGAGGTGCAGGTCCATGATGAGGTCCTGCTGCTCCTGGAGATGTCACCGGGAGAAATCCAGCTGGATCCCCTGGCCCCTGGTCTGGTGTCCCTCTCCCACCTCTTGGGAGGATTTTAGGAATGATGGCTTTTCCATGATTTAGTTTTCCAATTGGAATAGCACACAAAGGGATGGGATGTGCTCAGGCTGTTCCCAGACTTTAGAAAATCCCTCTCCAATATTCTGGATATCTTTCCACAAGGAAACCTCTGATTTTTTCTACTTGTGGATTCCTTGATCCCTTCCTGCTCCTGGTTGGAGCTTTGTTCCACCATCCCCATTGTTCCTGTCCTTTCCAAGATCCTCTCCTTACCTCCATCAGCTCTTCCTGCTCCACATCTCTGAAATTCCAGGGTTTCCCGGATTTCCTGCTCTCCCTAGCCTACATCCAGTGACAGGGAGGTGTCCCAAGGCTGGAGAAAGTTGGGATGACCCAAGACCCAGGATCTCTGCTCGCCCCTCATTGGATGGTGCTTGGAAGCCAGGTGGACAATAATTTCAGTGGAATAATTTAGGTGGAAAGGGAATTTTGGGTTCCTAATCCATCCTCAGGTATCCTCGGAAATCCCGGATGGTGCCAGGCACTTCCAGAGGCTTCTCTCCCGATGTCCCCATGGTGTCCCCTCATTGTCCTGCTGTTCTGCTCTGTCCCAGCCACCACTGCACCAACTCCACGGGCAATTTGTGTAATTAACTCATTAACAGGGGCAGGAATTCCAGTAGCTCCGGATCAAGGATTTTATTGGGAATTAACACTAGAGGGAAAATGGCTGCGTTTCCCTGCTCCCAGGATTGTAATCCCAGGAAATTCTGATCCCCGCTCCAAACCTGGGGACTGAACCAGCAAAGGGGCTGTTCTCCTGGGGCTTAGATGAGGTTTTGGGAAGGAATTCCAGGCTGGGAAGGTGGGAAGACTCTGGAATGGAATTCCCAGAGAAGCTGTGGCTGCTCCTGGATCCCTGGCAGTGCCCAAGGCCACTGGATGGGGCTTGGAGCAGCCTGGGACAGTGGGAGGTGTCCCTGCCCATGGATGGAGTGGGATCATCCTCAAGGTCCCCTCCAAACCATTCCAGGATTTTATGATTCCATGTCTAACCAACATTTTAGGGAGAACAGAAGGGAATGGTGGAAGGAGAAGTTCACCAAATTCTGGTGCATCCTCAGCCAAAATGAAGAAAAAGCTCAGGAAATCCTGGATTTGATCCCTTCTTGCTCCTAAGACTTGTCAGCCTCTCCTTCTCCATAAGAACAGGAAAAAGATGAGGAAAAGGGGGAATCCCATGTCCTGAAATAAAACAAACTTGTCCTTGAAGTCTGACCTGGCTTTGGGAAGGGCTGATCCCAGATCCTGGTCTCCAGCCGTGCTGCTTTCCCAGAGGTTTTCCTGGGAAAAAATATTCCTTGGAATATTTCCTGTGAGTGGATGGATTTATCCAGCGATCTGCAGAGGGCTCTCTCCACACGGTGATGGAGAAACTCTGGATTCAATCCCAGGAATTCAGCAGGGTGAAATAACCGAGGCTGGGGCCGCCATCAGCAGCTGGGCTTTTATGATCCTGGGATAATAAAATTTCAGGCATTAATATGGAGTGAAACACGATTCCTAAATCTTGGAGTGAGCTCTGGGAGCAGCCAAGGAGGAGGTGCCAGAACTCCAACATCACTGAGGAGCTGCTTGGGAAAAGGGAAGGTGGGATCCCGATCTTGTTGGAATCCAGGGATGAGGGGATTGAAGTGCTGGGGAAAACTCTGGGCTATAGAAAGGTGGGATTTATTGGGAAAATTGATTTGAGTAGGTAAATTAATTTATTTGGGAAAAACTGCTTTGCAAAATCCTGGGATTCCATCAGATCCACGAGGGAAGCCGGTCACCAGTTGTTGGGGTGGACTGGGATTCCCTTCCCTATGGAATGAGGGTTTGTTCCCTCCCCGACGGTTCCCTCTGAGAGTGAGAAATCCCAGCACAAAATGGAAAGGAAAAGAGGAAATAAATGATGCAAGTGAGGAAATGCATATTGGATTTTCGGAATATTTCAGCTGTTTTCCATAGAATTCCAGAATCCCAGAAAAGTTTGGTTGGAAGGGAAAGAATTCCCATTCCAGCCAGCCCAGGATTTGTGCCTTTCCCAGCAGTTCTGCCCCTGCCCCAGCTCTGTGACCCATCCCACAGAAAAACCTGGGAACGACAGGATTCCTCTTTATTTCCATACACACGGGCCATTGATCCCAGGCTCTGTTTTATGGGATGAGGAGGGGGGAAAATGGGATGGGAACAGGATGGGGGAGACCATGAGGGAATTTAATTTATGAAGTCAAGCCCTGTTCTGGCGGAAATCAAAATTCCTGCTCTTTTTCCCCCCCTCTGTATTAAACTCCTTGTCCTTTTACAGGAAGTCTTAATAAATTCCCTTGGGATCTTTCAAATGGAATTTTCCAAAATCATAATTCCCCCATGGAAGTGCTGGCCTCGGGATCCACCACAGGGGAAGAGCCTGGAGCCAGGGAATGTTTGGAAGCCTGTAAAATCTCCTCGTTAAGTTGGAATTCTGAATGCTTTGCCTATGGAGAAAGTTCTCCAGGAGCTCCTTCCCATCTCTGGAGCAGAGGGAAAAGATGGATTTCCAAGCCTGGGATGGAGGGAGAGCAGCACTTGGAATGAGGGAGGGAAAAACCTTCACAGACCTTCTGCTCCAAGGATTTCTCTTTCCAAGGATCCCTCCTTTTTCCTGGATCTCCACACAAAGAGGTTTTCCATGTGTGAAGGGGTGGGAAGAGTCCTTGGAGTGCTGGAATTGGGTCAGGAAGAGACCATCCCAGTAGGATTCTGATCTGGGATACAGCAAGGAGGGAACAAACACGGAAAGGCTGGGAAGGGATGATCCCAGAAAGGTGCAGAGCCCAGGGAATGAGCAAGGCAAAGTCCAGGGAAATGGGAATAGGAAAGGGAATAGGGATAGGCTGTCCAAAACCCTCCCAAATCCCTTCAGGATTATCCCCTTCCTTGTCCCTTCAGAGACAAAGGGAGAGCTCAGAGCCCCTGGCAGGGCCTGGAGGGGCTCCAGGAGAGCTGGAGAGGGACTGGGGACAAGGCCTGGAGGGACAGGACACAGGGAATGGCTCCCACTGCCAGAGGGCAGGGATGGATGGGAGATTGGGAATTGGGAATTTCTGGCTGGGATGGAATTCCCAGAGCAGCTGTGGCTGGCCCTGGATCGCTGGCTGTGCCCAAGGTTGGACAGGTCTTGGAGCAGCCTGGGACAGTGGGAGGTGGGAATGGGATGAGCTTTCAACCTCTTCCCTCCCAAACCATTCCAGGATTCTGGGATTCAGCCACTGAGGAGAAACTTTTCCTAATCCTGCATCCAAGTCCAAGCAGATTTTTTTTCCTCCAAGTTTTTCCAGGTTGCTCAATTTCTTTCCTATAATTACTTATTAATCCCTTATTAAACATTAATCCATTATTAATCCACAGCTTCTCCAGGAAATCCATTCCAGTCCCTCCCCACCTTCCCTGCCAGGAATTCCTTCTCAATATCCCATCTCTCCCTGCTCTCCTCCAGCTTAGATCCAATCCTTTCCAGGCCTTCTGGAGCCATGAAGGCCCTAACTCTGGAATTCTCCTAATTCTGTGTCCCTGTTCCTCCTATTCCTCCCAGCCTGGAGGAATTTTTGGGAAGCCAAAACCTCCCGTTCCATGAATCCCCTTTGTGTGGTTTAATATCCCCAGATATTCCAGGTATAAAATTCCTCCTCTGTGGAGTGCATCCCAATCCCAAACAGCAGAAGGAAGCTCACACTTCCCACAGTTTCCATCCCCATGGAAAACTCTCCCTTGTTTCTCTGGGGTTATTCCACATTTGGGATCAGCCTTGCCTGGGGTGGGTGGCACCCCCAGGACTCATTCCATGATTTATTAAAGGACAAGGACAATTCCTGTCCCTCCCCAGACCTTTATCATTCCATAGGCTCAACCTTTCCCTTCTTTTTCCTTCCAAAGAGGCTTTCCCAGGAAAAGGATTGAGAGGAAAACTGGGATTTGCAGCTTTTGACTGGGCAATGATGCTCCAGGGCGGCTTTTCCTTCCCAAAACCCTAAAAGGAGAGTTGGGAAATATGGATTCCCACTTCCGTGAACACGGAAGCCTTTAAAAACTGGGAAGAAGGGATTTTAGAGGGATAATTCCATGATCCCCCATGAGAGGGCATCTCTGTCCTTCCTGTGGAGCATCCCGAGGCTGGAGCTCAGATCCCTGCAACCTTCAGCCCCTTCCTGCTCCTCTGCAAAAGATGGAATTCTTTTCCGTGCCTCACTTTCCCTCGGAGCAGGGAATGTCCTGGTCAGGGTTTTTTTGGGAAAACCAGACATTTGTGGGGTTTTGTTGTGTTTTTAATCCCTCCTGAGTGTTTTTATGACCCATTATCCAAAGCACAGCGGGGATTCAATTTAGCAGGAGCTCCTCAAAGCTCGGGAAGGCCATTCCAAGGAAAAAAAGGATTTCATCCATCCTTGTCCCAAAAACCAAGACTCAAGGGGAACAGGAAAGTTGTTGCTGTTGCTTTGGTTTGGCTCCAGTTTGGGAATTTTGGGGAGGTTTTTTTAATTGTTGCTTTTTTATTCATTGGGAAAGAACAAAAAAGCAACAATCCAGGAATTCTGACAATTCCCAATGGAATGTTTAAATTTCCCAGTTTCATCTCTCCCCTCCTATTTTTGGGAATTCTCACTCACTCTGGGTTGGGGCTGAGGTTGCAGCCCCCAGTTGGGAAGGGACTTCCTTGGCCAAGAGACTGAGAATTCCCAATGAAACAAATTTTCCTCCAGGACTGATCCCATTCCCATCCTCACAACCCCACAGTTGGATCAAAACTTTGCTTCCCCCAGAAATTCCTGTTCCTGCTGACAGAAGTTCAGGAAAACTGAAGCCAGGATTTGCTGGTGGAGTCATTAAAAAGAATAATTGGAAATGCTGGAATGTTCAACTTGGAGAAGAGAAAGATCCAGGGAAAATTTAGGGCTGGAGAGGAACTGGGGACAGGGACACAGGGAATGGTTCCCACTGCCAGAGGGCAGAGATGGATGGGATATTGGGAAGGAATTCCTGGCTGGGAGGGTGGGGAGGGGCTGGGATGGAATTCCCAGAGAAGCTGGAAGTGCCCAAGGCCAGGTTGGATCACCCTGGGACAGTGGGAGGTGTCCCTGCCATGGCAGGGGTGGGAATGGGATCATCCTTCAGATCCCTCCCAACCCAAGTTCTGGAATTCCAGGATTGTGCAGCACTTATTTCACACAGGTAGCACAAAACAAATTCCAGTGGAGTCACAGACTGCTGGCACATGGAGTATTCCCAAGAAACTCTGGGGAAAACCACTTGGATTTTCCTCAAAATGGATCTTCAGCTCCTGCTGGATTAATCCCATTGTTGGATTTATTGAAACGCCTTTTCTGGAGCTGCAGACGTGGAATGTCAGGGCAAGGAAAAGCAGAGGGATGCCAAGGAAACAGCTCTGGATCCTGGTGAGGAGAGTGGGAAGAATCCAAGGATCATCCCAGATTTAAGTTTAACCTCCCAACCTTCTGGGATGAGTCAGGAGTTGGGAATTGCAAGGAAAGGTCCATTCTCCTGCCCCCTGGAGGCTTTAAAGCTCCTGGAGGATATTTTGCCCTTCCCAATCCAATGGAAGTGGAAAAATGTGGCTGTTCCTGAGGGAGGCTGCAGGAACACCCAGAGGTTTTCCTGACAATCCCTGGGTTTGCTCCAAGCTTGGTAGAACTGCTCATTGGGATTTTTATTGTGGCTTTTCCTGCCTTTTGGCTCAGATCCCGAATCCTATCCCCAACTGAACGTCGGGAACCACCTCCACCAAATCACATCCACCAGGAGCACGGGAGCCTGGAGATTGAATTTCATTTGGAAAAGCAGGAAAGGGAAGGCAGAACTCCACAAACCTCTGCCAGGAACGATTCCTTCAGGACAAAAGGATGTGGAGCTGGAGGTGTTGTGCCAGCCCCCCTTGGCAAGGAGAAAATCTGGGATTTGCTGGAGCTGGAGGCCCAGGGTGGCTCAGGTATCCTTGAAATCCTGGGGGAAACCCCAAATCCAACATTTTGGTCCCCTCCCACTGGCAGGGAATGATTATTTTTGGAACAATGGGGTCATATATAACCACATCTCACCTTCCAGGATATTCTTGGAAGGATTTCTCTGCCTCCCTGGAATTCCAGCTGGAAGGAGGGGCTCCAAAAGGATGGGGGCTGTGTTCCTATAATCCACTACAAACTGAGTGGGGAAAAAGGGAATAAAGGCAGGGAATGAAAGCTGAGCTTGGTGAGGGGGCACCAAACAAGGCTTGGAAGCCCCGGGCCTCTCCGACCATTCCTTTGACTTCCAGACCAGATTCCCACTGGATTTGTTTCATTCCATCCTCAAGTGGCCAAGTTATCCATCACAAAAAATGAGGAAAACCCCTCAAAAATCATGGATCCAGCTCTGGGATCATTTCCTCCCTCAATTCCTTCTTAAATCCAGTTTCAAGGACCTGTAGGAAACCTCTGGTGTGCCCATCCCAATCCAGGCTCCTCTCTGCCCATTCTTTTCCTCTGCAGTATCCATAAAACCTGTGGAAACTGGGACTCCAGCCCACCCCCTTCTCTCCATCTCTCGCAGGAACTCCCCCAGATCCCTGTGTTTCAGGGAAAAGCTGGATCAGCAGCTCTGCAAAGTCACCTCCAGCTCTGACTGGACTTAGGAGCTGTGGGGAGTTGTCTCACAATTATTCCTCACACCAATCCCAAAGCCTTTCCAGGTGGGAATGTTGTTTCATCCCAATATAGTCTGTTTTTCCAACCTCTCCTAATAGGATTTCTGCCAAGCTTGGAGATCCCAGGAAAATCAGTGTTGGGCATTTCAAAGAACCTGAATCTTCCACAGCACCCCATTACCCATTACTATTATTATTTTATTTTATTTTATTTTATTTTATTTATTATTAATTATTAATTATTGGAGTTTTACTGGCTGAAAAATCCCATTTCCTTCCTCGTTTTCCAAGGAATTTTCCCTGCTCTCAGGACTGGGCAAGACAGGACAAGCTGGATTTCCCAGGATGGGCTTGAGGCAAAGATTCCTTGTCCTGTTTTAAGTCCAGCTCATCATTTTAATCAAGAACGGCTCCAGAGTTTGTCTGTACTCCATGGAAAGCTCTGTCCTGTGAGAATTCCATGCTGGATCATCCTTGGAGCCTGTCCCTTCTCTGGAAGGTGCCACATCTGGCCACAGCTGGTTCCTCACTCCTCACCAGTTGTTTCAAGCCAAGAAACAACAAGCAGGAGTCCGGCCCGTCCCAGAATCCATGGATTTATGGCCACATCCCATAAAACCAAGCCATGAAATCCTATCTGTCACCAAGGGAATGAGCAGTTCCTTGTTCAGCACCTCCTGGCCGCGTTCCAGCGGCAGGACAAGGATCCATTGTAACTGCTCCAAGGTTATTCAGCTCCAGTTCCCACCTTCCTTGTTCCCAGCTTCTCCTCCCATTCCATTTCCACTCCATTGGAATGTCCTTGTTGCTGGAGAATCCAACAGAAATGAGGTTTGGTCACTTTCTATTCTATTTTATTTTTTTTTCCTGGAGGGATTCTGCCCTTTTGTGGATTTGTGCTGGAAAATCAGAGTCACCGGGCTTGGAAGGCACCTCTGGATATCCTTGGATCCCAATTCCTTGCTTTCAGTGACGTCTCCATCAGAATTTGGGATCTGACTGAATTTCCATCTCTTTTTGGGGTTAAAAAACACAAACACTGCCCAATCTGACAGGTCATGGAGGGACAACAAACTCCGTATCCACAAAAGGGACCTGGAATACATCCAGGATGAAAGGAATTCTGTCTTCATAGCAGCACCATGAGAGGATAAAAACGGAAATGGGGATCCCAAGTGGCTGAGTTTGATCCCTGTTTTCTCTCCTCTCCATCCTTTCAGGAAATCCAAGGTGCCAAGGAAGTTCACCTGGAATTTCTGTAGTGCCGGCTGCACTTGGGGTTCTCTGGAATCAGGAAAGTTGCTGCTTTATCCTGCTGGTGATTTTTCATGTGGATTCCCTACAGCCTGGAATTTGGTGGGGTGGGATCTGCTCTTGGGATCCTCTGGAGCAGCAGGATCCAGGTCTTGTTCCAAGTCCCCTCCCTCTGACAAGCTCTGGTGTCACTTTGGAACTCATGGACACCGGGATGGGGAAAAACCTGGAGCTGCTGAAGGACTGGGAAGAAAAGTGGAGCTTCCAGCCTTTATCTTGGAAAAAGGGAAAGGTCTGGATATTTAGCATCAATCAATGGCTCTTAGGCGTGTACTCCCAGAAATTTCATCCCCTCACGGAATCCCAGGATGGTTTGGGTTGGGAGGGATCTGAAGGATGATCCAGTGCCACTCCTGCCATGGGCAGGGACACCTCCCACTGTCCCAGGCTGCTCCAACCTGGCCTTGGGCACTACCAGAGATCCAGGGGCAGCCACAGCTGCTCTGGGAATTCCATCCCAGCCAGGAATTCCCAGTTCCCAATCTCCCATCCATCCCTGCCCTCTGGCAGTGGGAGCCATTCCCTGTGTCCTGTCCCTCCATCCCTTGTCCCCAGTCCCTCTCCAGCTCTCCTGGAGCCCCTTCAGGCCCTGCCAGGGGCTCTGAGCTCTCCCTGGAGCCTTCTCCTCTCCAGGGGAGCATTCCCAGCTCTTCCAGCCTGGCTCCATCCCTGCAGCAGCTCCAGGTCCTTGTGCTGCTGGATCTGGGGCAGCTCTGCAGTGGGGTCTCACCTGAGGGGGGCAGAATCCCCTCCCTAATCCTGTGTCCCACCCTTGGGATCTGCCTTGGGGCAGGGGGGTCTCTGGTCTGGGCGCATCCAGCCCTTCATCCATGAACATCCCAAATCCTTCCCTGCAGGGTTCTCCATCCATTCTCCACCCAACCCCTGTTTGAGCTTGGGATTGCTCCCACCTGGATCCAGGACCTTGTCCGTGTTGAACCTCATGAGATCCCTCACTATGAGATTTCTGAATTCCTGTTTTAACTGCTGCATTCTTGTGCATATGTCCAGATACAATTCCCAAAAATTAGGAATAATTCCTGCAAATCTGGAATATTTCCCATGAAATCAGTGACACTCTCAGGCAAACCAGGCTCAGGGCTCCTTGCTGGCATTTGTGCCGAGGGTTTTTCCCTCCAAACTCCTTCAATGCTCTCTTGTCCACTTCCCATTTCAATTTAGCCCCCAAATCCTCATTTCCTTTCCCATTTTTCCCTCTGGGCATTCCCAGGGGCAGGAGCTGCAGGATTAACCCACTCCAGCTTGGACTCTGGACAAAGAGGCTGCACAAGCTCCGGGAGAACCTGGACAGAGATATTGGATTCAAAGCATTCCCTGGCTCCCTCGGACACCGGGAAGGTCTCCTCTGTCAGAGAGTTTTTCCCTGTGGCTTCCAGCACACACATAATTTTTGGGAACGAGGCCCCAGGGCCCTGCTGCAGCAGGGAACTGTTTTGATTGTAACAGGCTTTGATTCAGAGCAGCCAGAAATTATTTATTTTCCTTCAGCTTCCCTCCCCCCCTGCATTCCCAGTCGGGATTGAGGAGCTCTGTTTGCTCGGGGGCTCCTCAGTCCCTGGGATGAGCAGAGGGATCCTGCTGGAGCAGGACACAAACCTTGGAGTTCAGATGCTCCAAAATTTGTCCCCTCTCCTGTTCCCTGCAATTCGTGCTGGCAGGAAGGAATGGGAAGCCCAGTGAGGTTGGTCCCTTTGTAGGGAATCTCCCTGCCAGGAGGGGTTCCCCCGCAGGAATGACAAGGAATTCCACGTGGTCCTGATGTTCTTGCCATAAATCAGTGGAAGATGAGCAAAGCCCTTTCCTGCTCCTCAGTTTCCAGAGTATTTTGGGCCAGAAATGTGCCCAAGGAGATGCTGCCATGGTTGGAGGGAATGTCAGCAGCCTCCCAGCCCTTGGATTGGGATCATGGATGTTCCATTGCTGTGAACTCTCCCTTTCTGCAGGACCTGCTCCAGCCTGGCTGGATAATGGGATTTCTGCCTACGGCAGTGGGGTTGGGAGCAGATAATCCTAAAGATCCTTCCAACCCCACCACTCCATGTATTTATGATTCCATGACTGTGTTTAATTAGAACCTTAATTTGGTCTCTCTTGGGAACCACTGCTGATTCCACACGAATCCTGAGGGAGTTTCTGGAGCTTTGCAAAGTGACTTCTCCTTGCTTAATGCTCCCAAAAGTTTGGAGGTGGATCCCAAAGCTAACTAAAGCACTTTGGGGTCCACGTTTGGGAACCATGACCACCAACTCCTTGGTTTGATGCTCCAGCTGAGGTGGAGCTCTGGAAAATTCCTGGACTGCAGATAAGACACGTAGATAAGGAGGAAGGTGATGGAACACCAGCACAGGGTGCCCAGAGCAGCTGTGGCTGCCCCTGGATCCCTGGAAGTGTCCAAAGCCAGGTTGGATTGGACTGGGATCATGGATGTTCCATTGCTGTGAACTCTCCCTTTCTGCAGGATCTGCTCCAGCCTGGCTGGATAATAATCCCTGGCTGGGATTTCTGCCTACGGCAGTGGGGTTGGGAGCAGATAATCCTAAAGATCCTTCCAACCCCACCACTCCATGTATTTATGATTCCATGACTGTGTTTAATTAGAACCTTAATTTGGTCTCTCTTGGGAACCACTGCTGATTCCACACGAATCCTGAGGGAGTTTCTGGAGCTTTGCAAAGTGACTTCTCCTTGCTTAATGCTCCCAAAAGTTTGGAGGTGGATCCCAAAGCTAACTAAAGCACTTTGGGGTCCACGTTTGGGAACCGTGACCACCAACTCCTTGGCTTGATGCTCCAGCTGAGGTGGAGCTCTGGAAAATTCCTGGACTGCAGATAAGACACGTAGATAAGGAGGAAGGTGATGGAACACCAGCACAGGGTGCCCAGAGCAGCTGTGGCTGCCCCTGGATCCCTGGAAGTGTCCAAAGCCAGGTTGGAAGGGGCTTGGAGCAGCCTGGGACAGTGGAAGGTGTCCCTGCCCATGGATTAGGATGATCTTTATGATCCTTTCCCACCCAAACCATTCCATGACTCAGAGTTTTTCCTGCTCCCTGCTAAATTTCCAGCTGATTTTTCCTTAGCACAGTGAAGTCACTGGTGATAGATTTGATCGTTGGCCCAGATTTTTGGGAATATCAGAACCAAAGCTCTGGAGCTCTGCTTGGATTGGCCTCCAACAGTGGCAGTGACAGACATCTCATCCCAACACTGGGACAGTCCTGGCATCTCCTGGATATTTCCCGTTATACACAAACACCAGGGATTTCCTGTCCAAACATACTTGGATAAAACACTGTTTTCCCAAAACCCCCTTTTGCCTTCCCAAATCCTTTCTGGGATACATTTTTTGGGTCCATTTGCACCGATCCCTTTTGGAGCTGTCACTTCCATGGCCCATCCCGAGTTCTCTTGGATGGGCCCTGGCTCGATGATGTCATCAGGGATGGACTGTGGCCTCTTCCCTGGATGAGAGCTCAGAATTCATGGCTGGAGTGACAATGACAAAAAGCCAAACCAGCTCAACCCGACCTCTCTTGTCCTTGCAGGAAACAACAGCTCCCAGGATTTGGGAAGCGAGACCCCTCCTTCCCACCAGGAGGTGAGGCTGATCCAGGTAATTCTGGTTTTCCCCTTAAATCAACATGGCTCTGATGTCTTGGCAGAAATTTTGGGGTGGAAAAATCCAATATTTCAACTTCTCCTGCTGCCGAGACAGGAACAAACACGGCCAGGAGTGAATTTGGCCATCGGGGTTTCTGTGGCTGTGACTCACCTGCCCGGGGGGACCAGTCTGGGAGGCACCAAACCCTCCCTCGGCCCAGTCTGCCAGCTGGGAGAGGCCTTGGAAGGGATCCTGAGACAACCAAAACTGGAACCTCTCATCCCATCCCCACATCACCTCCATCCTGGAATGACTGAGGAGCAGGAGAAGATCCACAGCATTCCATCCTCCCATCAGCTCCATGCTCCTAAAAGCATCAAAATCCCATTCACAAATTCTTTTTTTTTCCCCTTTGCACCAGGATATTGCTTCCAGAACATTGTAAATTATTCTAATTTTGGGATCCTTTCAAATCCAGGCAGGACTTGGGCTCTGTACAACATTTCCCTGGTTGGCAGAAAGTTTTTGGGGTGAATGAAGAAGGTACAAAGGCAAAGAAAACCTCAGCTGAGTTTTGGTGACTGGAAAAGGAACAATTTGTTTCCGGAGCTGTCAAGGCAGTGTTTTTTTTGTCGACACCTCCTCTCACCAAAGTGCAGAACTCATCCCTGAAAAAACACTGTGGATCCATTTCTCTTCCCATTGAGAGTGTGGCTGGCATTCCTGGATGATTTATCTGCCCACTTTTACGGATCACACATTGGGAGCTAATTTGGGCTTGTGACAGCTGCTTAAAACTCATCCATTTGGAAAAAATTCCTTCTGTCAGAGGAATAAAACCAAGCTGATCTCTGTTTCTTGTAATGTTTAGGATGACAGGGACTCATGAGCTTCAAACGTTTTTTTTTCTGATTCTGGCCCAACTTTTGAGTCATTTTTCTTGGGTTTCATTGGTGGACGCTCAGTGGCAGGAAATCCAAGGTCTTGAGTGGGATGGGTGCATTTACAGAACCCTGGAATGGTTTGGGTTGGAAGGGAATTTAAGGATCATCCCAGTCCCACCCTGCCATGTGCAGGGACACATTCCACTGTGTTCCAAGCCCCATCCAGCCCGGCCTTGGACCCTTCCAGGGATCCAGGGGCAGCCACAACTGCTCTGGGAATTCCATTCCAGCCCCTCCCCGTCCTCCCAGCCAGGAATTCCTAATTCCCAATCGCCCATCCATCCCTGCCCTCTGGCAGTGGGAGCCATTCCCTATGTCCTGTCCATCCATGTAATCAGACTTTCCATGTGATACCTCATCCCTTATTATTCTTTTGACATTGCTTGGATAACACGGACACGCCAGAGAGTCCTTTGGTCAGAATGAATTCCCAGGATTTGCCATTGAAATATTTTGCTTCCTCTGTATTTCTTTGTCTTTGAGTTTTCTTTTCACTCTGGGCTCTGCAAATCTTCGATGGTTTGTTTGGCTGTGCTTTAGAAACAACCACACAGGGACTAAAGAACTGCATCATTATCATTATCATTATCATTATCATTATCATTATCATTATCATATCATTATCATTATAATTCTTTTTTATTGCTATCTCCCTTCCAACTTTCTTTTTTCCTTTGGAATTCTCTGAGGATCAGAATCATTCCAGGATTCTTCTGCTTCTCTTGCTCAGCCTTTGCTCCTTTCAGTCGGTGGGTTTGGGTTCTGGGGAGGAGCAGGAAAGGTGACGAGCTCCAAGTGCCAGCTCAGCCCCTTGGGAACAGCTGGGAGGCTGGAGGGGGTCACGTCCCACATTTGGGAAGGGAATCCCTGTGTGATCCCCTCTGGCTGTGAGCAGGAGCCCGAGGCAGGGATCAGCTTTGGAACGAGAGGTTAAATGTTCCTCCTTTCCCAGTCTGAGCATCCAGATGTGCTCCCTGGCAGGACCTTGGACTGGGGCTCTCAGGATGCTGAGGGGCCACGCCCAAGATCCAGACTGGGAGCACCAAGCAGGATCTACCTCCCCCCTCTTCTGGTGTGGAGCTCTTGGGATCCTTGATAGAATCATGGAATCCTTAACTTTGGAAAAGATCTCCAATATCAAGTGCAACTGTCCCCAGCACTGCCAAGGCCACCACTGACCATGCCCCCAAGTGCCACATCCGCATGGATTTAAATCCCTCCAGGAATGGGGCCTCCATTGCTGCCCTGGGCTGGACAGCTCTTTCCAGGAAGAAATTTTCCCAAAATCCAGCCTGAACTCCTCTGGCCCAGCTCGAGTGCAACAACTGCACGTTCTCGGCCTCCTCGTGATGTGAGGACATTCCAGAGGCACATTCCTGCTGTATCTCATCTCCAGCAGGACAGGAGATTCCCCAGATAATTCGGGAACAACCTCAGTGGGGCTCAGGCTCTGAGTGGTCCTGTCAGCATCTTCCCAGATCCTGCTGAATTCCTGCTCCTGGGACTGTGAATCACTCTAAAATCCAGGAATACGAGCTGAGGTGATGCGTGATTTATGAAATCCAACACCACAACACCACGGGAGCTGTAAAATCCAGGGAATTCTGGAGTTCATATACACATCAACACCACGGAGCAAGGAGTCTCAGCAGGCGGATCTAGGGGAGGGGAAAAAAGGCATCTGGACATCTTGGTACCAACAAAGTGTCAGTAATTTGGAAGGAAAACACGGAAAAACATTGCCCAAAGGGCTCCCTCAGCCCTTAGGAAAATGAAAATAACAAATCCTCTTCAGTTTATTAAATAAACTGCGGATGTTTTCCTGGGATTTTCATAGTCATCTGGAATATATTAACGGGAAAAGAGATGTCGGAAAGTTGGGAATCAGTATCAAATAGCAGACGACATTTCAATTTCGGATCTCACTTCCATGAGCATGGGACTCATAAAAATAATCTGGGTATCAGACACAGAACACGCCGCAACAGGCAGTGAGTTCTCCAGGGATTTTGGGAATGAAACACATGGATCATTTAAACTACACCTGAGGGAGATCAAAGCAGGATCTGGACCTTGGGAGAAGCCTCTGCTTCAGCACTGGAAGAACTAATTTTGAATGACCAGACCTCGGTCTGAATGGCATTTTATATCCTGGAAACGGGAATGTTTTCCATGCCTGGATAATCTGTCCCTGCTCTGATGTGGACTGGATCCTCAAGCAGAGTCACAAAACTTTGCTCGGAAATCTGTGTGGAACAGCCCAAGAGATCCAGCTTTTATCTCCTGATCCCATCATTGGCAAGAGGGATCATGTCTGGGATCCAGGCTGGTGCTGTCCCTGCTCCGATGTGGGCTGGATTCTGCAAGCAGAGTCACAAAGATTTGCTTGGAAATCTGTGTGGAACAGCCCAAGAGATCCAGCTTTTATCTCCTGATCCCATCATTGGCAAGAGGGATCATGTCTGGGATCCAGGCTGGTGCTGACTGGTGGAATCCAGTCAGAGTCCTCATTCCTGGAGGGATTTGATATTCCTGTGGATGGGACACTTGGAAACATGGTCAGTGGTGGGGAAGGAATGGATTCAATCTTGGAAGGTTTTTCCAACCTCAGAGATTCTGTCCTGCTGTCATTCCAAGTCTATCACTGAGAACTCCATCCCAAATGAGTTTTCCCTTCCTAAAAATAGGGATAATGGTTTGTTCCGGAAGAAACAAAGAGCAGCAACTCCATCTGCACCACTGGGATTATTCAGACATTTCTATGCCTCTTATAAATCCTCATTTTCATGGAATGAAGAGGGACAATCCTTCCCCATCTGGGATCTGCCTTGCCCTGCTCACCGTCCTCACGGTCCTGCTTGGAACATTGGGAAGAACCAAGTGCAGGATGTTCCCATGGATTTAGCAATCCAAGTTTCCTTAAATTTTTTCAGTGATGTCCTTTATGGATATCACCCATTATCCCAACCAATGGGGACTCTCCTGGGGGTGACAGGGGTTTCGGAAGTGTAAAAATTCTGTTTGTATGAGGAAAACCTCTGGAGAAGGGAAAAAAGGAAGGAAGGAAGGAAGGAAGGAAGGAAGGAAGGAAGGAAGGAAGGAAGGAAGATAAAAGGTAAAAGTAAAGAAGGGAAGATTGCCTTCAGACTTCACGCAAGCCATGACAAATGGCCTGCGCTTCCCACTGACAGAAAATCATTGAATTATCGAATTGTTAAAGTTGGAAAAGACCTTTAAAATCAAGTCCAGCCACCAACCCAGCACTGCCACCATATTCACCATTACAACACGTCCTCAAGTGCCACATCCACACTTTTTGGAACATTTCCAGGGATGGTGATTCTACTGCCCTGAGCAGTTTGTTCCAATGATTTACCCCCCTTTCCATGAAAAAAAAAAATCCTAATATTGAGTCTAAACTTCTTTATATGTCTGCAAGGTGTTTCCCATGGTTTTAACCTTGAGTGAGGGAAGGGGGGATGAAGTGGTGATGAGGCAGGTCCAAAAACTGGGAGGGACAGTTGGAAAGGGACATTGGGAATTCTGGCTTGCTGTTTTCTTCAATTTATGGTTTTGCTGCCTCCTAAGTTCCTGTAGCTCCAGGACTAAATCCAGCAGCATTCTGCAGGAGATGAATTTGAACCTTTGCTCATGGTAGAAACGATCAGATACAGCAGCACCTGGACCATGAAGAGAATTAATGGAAAACATTTAGGAAACTGGGAGCAGTGCCCAAAACTCTTGTGGGACATGCTGCAATCACAAGTTGATGTTCCCACCCCATCCCTTGCAGAACCATTTGATTCCATAGGTGAAAAACAATTCCTAAATTTCTTCCCGGTGGCCTTTTGCAAAGTGAACTGAGCTGAGGTTAAAATTTGGGTTATTTCAAGCTTAACTTTAGGCAGCTTTAGCTGAGGGGTGATGGATTTTGCCTCTAAAACCTTGGATGTGTTTCCCACCCTGCATCTCCTGGGTGCCCTTGGTGCTGTAATTGTAGCACTAATGACATTTCCATGTCTGGAATCGTAACAGAGACATTTCCATGGAATACCTGGGGCATTCCTGCCCCGTGGCCTGGCCACGCTTCCAGCGATCCCAGCCCAAACAGAAGCCTCACTCTTGTGGCCATGGAGCGTTTTTCCTTCCCTACGTTTTTGGCCGTTAAAGCCTCCGCTCCCTTTCTAAATCCGGCCCTGGGACTGGGCTTTGCAGACTTTGGCAAAGGTGAATTCCACAGGATGTGGGGCCATTTCCTCTAATTTCTCTTAAATATGGCCACTAGTTAAGTTTTACGGACTGTTTTCCTGACTCTTTTCCTGTTCTCATTTCAGGGAGCGGGAACGGCGGCACTGCCGGTCGATCCTGCTGCAGCTGGATTTTCCTCTCCTGGTTTTCCACTCCATGGAGATTCCCAAACCAGAAACATCCCTAAAGCAAACTCCTTTGCTGTTGTAGAGGATCCAACACCTCCAAAAACGGTGATCCCCCTTTTCCAAAGGTTTCATTCATTCCCAGTGTCTGCACGGAGCACTAGGATGTACTGGATAAGGCTGAGGTTTTGGTGTCCTCCACTCTCCTCCTCCCTCTATCCAATCCCAATTCCTCCTGAAAGTGTCCAAGGCCAGGTTGGAGCACCCTGGGATAGTGGAAGTTGTCCCTGCCCGTGGCAGGGGTGGCACTGGATGGGCTTTCCTGTCCCCTCCCACCCAAACCATTCCATGATTCCATGATAATAGAAAAAGCCAGGAACAGTGTCCCATAAAACCACTGGAAAGACAACAATGTGATGTGTTCCATAGTTGGAACTGTAAATGTTTATTTTTACTCTGACATTTTTTTCTTTATTTCTTCTTCTTCTTCCAAGAAATAATTCCCTGAATCCAAGCTCCCCATCAGTGGAAGGAGGGATGGACCTGCAGCAAGGGCTGTGTTGGGAGTGAACAGCCTTCCCAGAATTCCGAGGTTGGAACTGAAGGAAAAACACTCTGCAAAGGTTCCCAGGCCAAAGCCCTGGGGCAACTGAAAGCTAAATTAAAAGGGGAAAAAAAATGAATATTCCCTATTAAACTCAAACCCCAAAGCCTAAGGAAAACACTAAAAGCAATGATTAATATGACAACTGGGCAGCTTTCCCTGAAGACCTGAATTCCCATCAGGATAATCAAATTTGTCTTAAAAATGATAAATAGAGCTACCACTGACCTAAAAATGTTCCTTGATCCCACCACGCTCCAGCTCTTCAAACAGTGGCTGCTTCATCGGGAAAAAAACCCATTTAAATAAACAAATCATATAAAACAAAACCCACAGGCCCGACACAGATTTTTTCAACGTTCCCTCAGTCTTTTTTGGCTGTTCCGTTCCCTCCCTGGTGTCCAGGTGTAAACAATTCCCAAAAAGAGACGTCTGTATCCCTGAATTCCAGCAAAGGTAGCGCTTTGTCTTTCTCTCCCAAAAAGGCTCTCTTTGTGTGGAGTTTCTCCACCAAACCCAGCAATGTTTGGGCCTTTTGATTATTTTTCCCCTCCTTTTTTTTTTTTTTTCCAACATTCCCGTCTCCTTCCATTGGTGGCTCTGGATTCCTTAATGAGATTCCTCTTCCTCCGGTGCGAGGCTCTCCCATCGCCTTTTCCACTGCCTGCTCCCCACAAATCCCACATTCCTGGGCAAAGCTTTGGCCTTCATTCCCACCCTCTCTGGGCTCCTTGGAGATGGTCTGGGGCCATCAGGACTTCCCAGGTGAGGACGGAAAGGGATCTTTTGCATGGATCAAATCCCATGGATGTCCTTGAGGAGAGGGCTGTGCTCTGCTCTCTGGGCAGCAGTATTCCTGCAGGAGAAAGTCATGGAATGCTTTGAGTTGGAAGGAACTTTAAGACAATCCAGTGCCACCCCTGCCATGGCAGGGACACCTCCCACTGTCCCAGGCTGCTCCCAGCCCTGTCCAGCCTGGCCTTGGGCACTGCCAAGGATCCAGGGGCAGCCACAGCTGATCTGGGAAAATCTAATAAATCAATACCATGATTCCAATAAATTTGCTGCTCCAAGTGTTTCCCACAACGTCCTTATGCTCCGGTCCAACATTTTCCTCAGGGAGGGTCCCACATTGTGGGAATGTCCAAGGATTGGTTGAAATTGGGATTTAATCCTCCTGTTGTTGCCTAAACCACAGATTTCAATTTCAAATGAATGTTCTGGACACTGTCAGTCACCGTGGGAACCTGACAGGATTTTCCACTGGTCCATCTCACCCTCAGGTGGTGTTTGGATCTCTGGGATGAATCACCTGGGTCCTTTTTTTCCAGCTGCCTCAGTTTCCCAAGGTGGCCGCATTTTCCTGGCATTGGTGGATTAGGCACCACAGTCCTTGCTCTTCATTTGGAATCTTCTTAGGATATGAGTTATGGACTGGGGGAATGGCTTCCCACTGCCAGAGGGAAGGGTTGGATGGGATACTGGGCAGGAATTCCTGTCTGGGAGGGTGGGGAGGGGCTGGGATGGAATTCCCAAAGAAACTGTGGCTGCCCCTGGATCCCTGGCAGTGCCCAAGGCCAGGCTGGAGCAGCCTGGGACAGTGGGAGATGTCTCTGCCTGTTGGAGCCCTGGCTGCTGAGAATTCCAGACTACCATGTAACGAAAGATATTTGGCCATTTTGTGCCTCGTTAGTGAAGAACTGCAGCAAGAACTCACTGCTGTGGGACTGTGACATTGATAACAAAAAATGAACACCTGAGTCTGAATGTGAACTATTGTCCCGAGTGCCTTCAATCCCCACCTCGACAGAGGTAGGAAAAGAAGCCAAAACCCAACACCTACCCATGGGATGGGATGATCCTGGAGTTCCCTTCCAACCCCAAGCATTCCAGGGTTCCATCACTCAGCTGAGATTCCCAAGTTTCAGCTGTTATCACTTTCCAAGTGGCAGCTTCCGCCAGCGGAGGAATTCAGGATTCTTCCTGAATCCTTCCACGTTTTCCAGTTTATCCAGTGTTCCCATGGCCCCTCCCTAATCCTAAAACAAAATCTACCTCTAGTGAATCCTCCAGAATCCCAACTATTCCCACCAGGTCCTGTGCATTTAGGAATCTACAATTAATTGGGAAAGAGAATTTCTTTATTACTCATAAAAACATAAAACTCTCAGAGCACTTAAGCCCTTATCAGTTCTGATAAGGATCCAGAATAAAACCAGGTGATAACAGGAGTTCCATTTTTGACCCTAATGTAAAAATCCCTAAATAAAAA
Source organism: Passer montanus (assembly GCF_014805655.1). NCBI lineage: Eukaryota > Metazoa > Chordata > Aves > Passeriformes > Passeridae > Passer > Passer montanus. The sequence continues at coordinate 1,150,300 of NW_024370926.1, forward strand.
TCCCAAAATAAACGGATTATTTTAATCCCTTGGGAAATGAGGAGAAAGGATGGGAAGCAGCAGAGAGTGGGAATGAGAGTTAACAGGGAGGGAATTTGTGCTCAGTCACCTTGGGGGTTGCTTTTCCATCACATCCAGGGTTTATTATAAAAAATCCATCCCAGTTTGATTCCAAAATCTTATTTTCTCCCTTTCTGCAGTGAAGGAGACTCAATTATTTGTCAGACCTTCGTCTGGAATAATTTATGGCTCTGGATGAAATGATTGCTACCTCCAGGCTCCATGGATGTCTCATTCCCCTGAATATGGGACAGAGTTCAGGGACAAACCTTTGAAATCCTCTCATTCCTATAAAAATATTCCCTATTTTTTGCAAGAAAAGGGAAAATCTGCCATGGATAAATTTTGAAGCAACAGGGAGATTATGAGGACAGTGAGGGACAAAGGGTTCAGTTTCCTGCTGGGAATCAGGGATGAAAGGAGAAGTGGAAAAACACCAGAGCCACTTTTATTTTATTTATTTATTTATTTATTTTATTCAGGCTGATCCATCCGGGATGTGGGATGGCAAAGACACCATGGCCTGCCTGGGAAAGGTAAATTATTGTAACCTCTGTAAATTACTGTAATTAAATTATTTAAGTTACTATTTAAATTGTGGTTAAATTTAAATTATTATTTAAATTATAATTTTATTATTTGGATTTGTTTATTCCATTTTATCTAATTGTGATTATTATTAAATTATTAAATTATTATTTTAATTATTATTTTAAATTAAATTATTGTAATCTCTGCTGGAAAGGTCTTTCTTAGGCATAGGGGAGGTTTAATCTAGATAAATAAAAAAGGAATTTTCCTGGAAAGTCTTTATATCCAAGTGTCTTCTTTTCCAACATAATGAAGCCCAGCAGGATCAGAATTGGGACTCATGGCAGGGAGAGAAACACAGGGGAAAAGGGAAAAATAGGGAGAGAAAAGGCTGGCCATCTTTGACCCTAATGTAAAAATCCCTAAATAAAAATCCCAAAATAAACGGATTATTTTAATCCCTTGGGAAATGAGGAGAAAGGATGGGAAGCAGCAGAGAGTGGGAATGAGAGTTAACAGGGAGGGAATTTGTGCTCAGTCACCTTGGGGGTTGCTTTTCCATCACATCCAGGGTTTATTATAAAAAATCCATCCCAGTTTGATTCCAAAATCTTATTTTCTCCCTTTCTGCAGTGAAGGAGACTCAATTATTTGTCAGACCTTCGTCTGGAATAATTTATGGCTCTGGATGAAATGATTGCTACCTCCAGGCTCCATGGATGTCTCATTCCCCTGAATATGGGACAGAGTTCAGGGACAAACCTTTGAAATCCTCTCATTCCTATAAAAATATTCCCTATTTTTTGCAAGAAAAGGGAAAATCTGCCATGGATAAATTTTGAAGCAACAGGGAGATTATGAGGACAGTGAGGGACAAAGGGTTCAGTTTCCTGCTGGGAATCAGGGATGAAAGGAGAAGTGGAAAAACACCAGAGCCACTTTTATTTTATTTATTTATTTATTTATTTATTTTATTCAGGCTGATCCATCCGGGATGTGGGATGGCAAAGACACCATGGCCTGCCTGGGAAAGGTAAATTATTGTAACCTCTGTAAATTACTGTAATTAAATTATTTAAGTTACTATTTAAATTGTGGTTAAATTTAAATTATTATTTAAATTATAATTTTATTATTTGGATTTGTTTATTCCATTTTATCTAATTGTGATTATTATTAAATTATTAAATTATTATTTTAATTATTATTTTAAATTAAATTATTGTAATCTCTGCTGGAAAGGTCTTTCTTAGGCATAGGGGAGGTTTAATCTAGATAAATAAAAAAGGAATTTTCCTGGAAAGTCTTTATATCCAAGTGTCTCCTTTTCCAACATAATGAAGCCCAGCAGGATCAGAATTGGGACTCATGGCAGGGAGAGAAACACAGGGGAAAAGGGAAAAATAGGGAGAGAAAAGGCTGGGAAAACAAAGGGGAAAAGGGAGAAATTCAGGGAACAAAGGCATGAGAAACCAAGGGAAAAAGGGAGAAACACAGAGAAAAAGGGCTGGAAAAACAAAGGGAGAAAGGGAAAAACACAGAGGGAAAGAGAAAGAGAGAAAAGAGAAAGAAAGAGAGAAAAGGCTGAAAAAATAAAGGGGAGAATCACAGGGAGCAAAGGCTGGAAAAACATGGAAAAACACAGGGAGAACGGGAGCAACTCAGGGAGCAAAGGCTGGAAAATCAGCCCGGACCAGAGGTTTTGAGAGCTGAGATTTCAGGGGATCCCTCAACGCAAAATCCCAGCAAAGAAGGAGCTGCCTTGGCTTCCTGGGAATGCAGGAGGTGCAAGAAATTCTCCTTTTCTCCGTGATTTCCACGTCCACCTTCCAAACTCCAGCCTTTTTCCAAGTCCGGGGCGCCTTTCCCTGCTCCATCATTCCCAGGGCACCTCAAGGGTTAATCCAGCAGGACGGGGCTGGGAAGGGAGATCAATTTTCCTGCCTGGAGTTTGTAACCTGAGCCGGGTGGGGATGGACAGAGGAGCCCCGGCATCGATTCCCAACCTGGAATACGATCCCGGGCTCAGCCTGGAATATGATCCTGGAATTTCTCCAGTCCTTGGTGTTCCTCCTCCAGCAGCACCTCCGGGATTTTCCCAGCCCCCTCCAGGAGCCAGATGTTCTGCAAATCCAGAACCCTCAGTGCGAGGATGCTCCCAGAAATGCTAAAAAGGCAGAGGTGGCTCTGGTAGAGCCCTGGATGCTGTTTGGGAAGCGGGGATTGGGAATAGGTGGGCTGGGAGAGGTTTCTTTGCTGCTGCTTTTTCTCTGGGATTGGTAGGACCCCACAAAAAAACCCCAAAACTAAACCAAAACCAAACCCCCCCCCCCCAAAAAAAAAAGTGCCCACAAACAAACAAAACCCCCAAAACTCAAACCAAAATAAGCAAAAAACAAACAAAATCCCCCCATACAACCCCAAACAACCCCAAAACAAAAGAACCCCAAAACACAAAACCTCCAAAAAAACCCCGAAAAAAATTCCAAACCCCCAACCCAACCAAACCCAAAAACCCCAAAACCCCAAAACCCCCAACCCAACAAAACCCACCAAAAAAGATTTTATCTCCCCTGCTCCCAAGGGATTTGGGTTTTTTTGGGGACAGGCTGCTCTTGAGATGGGGCACTCCAAGATGGCTTTGTCCAACAGGAGATTCCAGCTTTTATTTTATTTTTTTTGCAGCATTTGGACTTCCTCAGGGGATCCGCACCAGCCACAGCACCCTGGGAGGGTTTGGTTTCTCCAAGAACTTGTCCCAAGTCCTTCTCCAGCTGCCAGTTTTTAATGGAGATTTTAATGGAGATTTTTATGGAGAAACTCCAAATCTTCTCCTTCCAAGCTTGGGTGGAGTCCCAGTTTTTCTCTCCATTAATTGGGATATAAAAAGTCCATGAGTCCCATGAGCAGGAGAGTCCCACAGCCACCCCAATCCAAGGATCTTTGTGTATTTTCCCTGTTCAACACCTTCTTTTTCCATGTAAGATTCCTCCTTGGCTTGTTCCAAGGACATTTTCAGCCATTTCAGAGGCTGAGCAAGCTCTGATACTTCAGTTCATTCTTTGGAAAGTTTCAGGAATTGTAAACAAAGCATCAACAATAAAATTGAAGGAACACCTTGTTCTGTTGCTGCCAGATTTAATTAATTAAATTGAAATAATTTAATTTAATTTAATTTAACTTTAATCTTATAAATTTAATTTAACTTTAATTTGAGCTGGTAATTAAACCTGAATCTTGCAGAAGCAAAACTAGTGGGAAGATCATCCCTCCTTCCCAAACTTCACTACCTCTATGAAAATCCCTAGATTTTTCTACTATTTCTTTTCTCTCAGTCCATTTTCCAGGTGTTGTTCCACACTTGCCTCTGATTCCTTCCTTCCTTCCTTCCTTCCTTCCTTCCTTCCTTCCTTCCTTCCTTCCTTCCTTCCTTCCTTCCTTCCTCCTTCCTTCCTTCCTTCCTTCCTTCCTTCCTTCCTTCCTTCCTTCCTGTGAAAGGAAATATCCATTTATAAAATATTCCATGGGAATAACCACTGAGGGAGAGCAGCTCCAGAGGGAGAGGCAGCACAGCCTTTATTTATAATTGGAATTTTTCACACAGACAGAATCAAACTCACCGTGCCTGGGGAAAAAGAATTCCCAATAAAGAGAAAAGAGCAGATAATCCAGACTTTTTAATCTTAGATTTATGATCCAGGCTGGGGAATAAAAATTCCAGGTTATCCGGTGAGTCTGACTGTAAAATCCTTGATTTTAAGAACCTCATTTCTCTCCCAGCAGCTGCATTTTCTAAAGGACTCGGAGGAAATGAAAAACGACGCCCAAAGGCCTCATTTTTCGGGATAACCTGCCCTGTTTCCAGAGGATTATTTCCCATTGCTATGAAAAAGGTGCAGGAAGAGCTACTTGGAATGTGGCTAAAATTCCTCTTCCACTTCCACACCCGCTGGAGCCGCCTCTGTTTTTTTATAAATTGTTTTCCTACTGCAGATTTGTGCAAACTCCGACTTCTCCCATGGTCAGGCGAAAACGAGGCCCCAGAGGCCTCTTTTATTTCCAGTCCCGTGTGATCCCCTAAAATGTTTTGCTTCATCCGTTGTCTCCACTTCTGTCATTCCACATGGGAATTCTGGTTTTCCATGAGGATTTGCTCTGTTACTGGGTATCTCTGTTTGGGTTCAAAGCCATGGAGCCATCCTAAAATCAAGTGGGAGCTGGCACAGGGGTATTTTGGGATCGGGCACAGCTGTGCTTCCTTGGCTGGTGGCCAGGGCTCCGTAAATATGGAATGGGACAATGGAATCATCCTTCTTGTGTCCAGAGCAGCACAGGAATGGAAAAGGTCTAGACCTAGAGCTAAAAAATGCTGCAGGAATGATTCCAGTTGGTCTCCAGCAGTTGGGTTTGTTGGATTTCCCTGGAATTTTGCACAATTGAACCCTTGGCTGGTTGGTACCAAATGGAGAAGGAAGTGGATCCTATTCCCAGTCCGAGTGGGATGTTCCTGACTCCCCATCCTCCTTCCAAAGGCCCAGCTCCTCCCAGAATCATTGAATGGTTTGGCTTGGAAGTGACCTTTAAATGTGATTTAGATTCATGATCCAACTGGGAAAGAGCTTAATCCTTCTCTGGACTTTAATTCTGGAATCTCTATGGAGAGGAGGAAAACCCTTCCCTTGGGCCAAAGCCAGGAGCTTCCCTTTCCCTTCCATCCCGCCATTTTGCTGTGGGATTCTGGATGCTCCCACAACATAAACTGAAATTCCAATAGGGCCAACAAGCTGTTCCTGAAGGAGAAGACATTCCTGGAACCTCCCAGAACTCCCAACTTCTGTCAAACCCACTGGTCCGTTCCAACCCAAACTTGGAATGGTTTGGGTTGGAAGGGACCTTAAGGATCATCTGTTTCCACCCCCCAACTTCTGTCAAACCCACTGGCTCCTGGGAACTTGGAATGGTTTGGGTTGGAAGGGACCTTAAGGATCATCCAGTGCCACCCCATTCCATGGGCAGGGACACCTTCCACTATCCCAGGGTGCTCCAAGTCCCATCCAGACTGGCCTTGGCAAATTTATTCCAGTCCCTCACCACCCTCACGGGGAAGAATTCCTTCTCAATATCCCATCTAAATCAGTCCTGCTCATCCAGGCAATTCCCAGGCACATTTTGGAGATTTATGGTAAAGAACAACTTCCAGTGGGTGCTGAGCGTGCGACCACCATGCTGAGAGCATCAAAATGGAACCATGGAATCCTGGAATGTGCTGAGCTGGAAGGGACCCACCGGGATCACTGGCAGGGATTAATTTAATTTAATTTAACTTTAATTAAATTTAATTTAACTTTAATTCCAAGCCGGGAATCCTGCAAAAGCAAAACTGGTGGGAAGATCATCCCTCCACCCCTTACTTTGCCACCTTGATGCAAATCCCTGATTTTTCTACCTGTTTCTTTCCTCCCAGTCCATTTTCCAGGTGTTGTTGCACATTTGGCTTTTAATTAAATTGAATTTAATTTTAATTCCAAGCTGGGAATCCTGCAAAAGCAAAACTGGTCAAAAGATGATCCCTCCTTCCCAAATTCTGCCACCTTGATGCAAATCCCTGATTTTTCTACCTGTTTCTTTCCTCCCAATCCATTTTCCAGGTGTTCCACATTTTGCTCTGATTCCGAGGATGTGTCATTCCAGCCGAGAACACCCAGGACTCCACCCCCCTAAGGAGACATGGCCAAAGTCATCCCAGCCTTCTGTCCAAGCTGAGCAGAGCCAGAGCTTCCCAAACCGTGTGTGCAGCACTTCCAAGAGCATGGAGGGAAATCCAGGGATGAGTGGAATTTGTGCTTCCCAAGGACACAGGTTCATTCCCAGTGCGGAGCCTGGTGATCCTTCACTCCTTAAATGACTTTTTGGGCTCATTTTTTGGCATTCAACAGTTCCAGAGCATCCAACAGTGAAAGTGAGCCTGGAAATAATTTTTCACAGTTGTTTTTCCAGACTCTTTCCATGGATTACCCCTCACACCTTTATAAACTAAATCTTCACAGCTTGTTGGTGGCCACCTGGATGTTTATAGGGAAAAGCTTCCAGAATGGAGGGGAGGAAAAGAGATCCAAGGAATAACAGGTGATTCCTCACCGAGATTCCACTTGCAGACCTGGATTTGGAGCCTCTGTCTCATCCAGGAAAAGGTTTGTTGGGAGTGACATCATGGGATACCCTGTTAATTTTGGGATTAATTTGGGATCCAGCTCAGGTTTCACTTGGCAAATCCCTCGGCTGGTTTTTTAACCCTGACAAGGAACATGGAGTGACAGCAGCCTGTTCATCCCATTGCACCTGTATCCCGGGGGAAATTCCCTGGAATTCCTGGTGTTGCTGCCTCCCTCCTTATGAGCATCCCTGGAAGCTCAGAAGGTTTGTGGATATGGCACTTGGGACGTGGTTTAGTGGGGAAATAAAATTGTCTCTGAAGTCGGAGCAGGTTCATCCTCCAGCCAAAGCTGGAAGAGAGCAGCTCCTCCCTATTCCAGGGATTCCTTGGCTGGGATCCTCCATGGCCTGGCAAGACCAGAGGTCAGGGAGATGCTTTGGGATCATCTCCAAGCCTCTCCTCCTGCCTCAGCTGCCTGCTGTCATTCCAGGATTATCCCTGGTGCCAAACCCCACTGAGGGGACTCATCCCATGGGAATGCCTCCCCTGATCATGGAAGTGGGGTCACATTCCTGGGATTCTCATGAGGAGTCCCTTCTCACCCATCCATACCCTCTGTGGGCTCTTCTTTTAGACCTTAACTGTGCAAAGGGTTTTCTTTATCCACTCATCCACAAAAGGAATCAAACAAGTCCAGCTGGAAACCTCTAAATTCTGAAAATTCACTTTTCTATGTACCTGGAATTAAAAAAAAATAAATCTCAAAAGTCTTTTCTGAAGTCCTGTGGACAAGCTCTGGGAGAAAATGGGATGAACCCAAAAATCCAGGTGGGATCTTCCCACTGAAAGCAAAGGAAGCACACACACAGACAAGAAAAATCCAAGTGGGAAAAGAACTTGAAATATTCCCACTGGAGCTTTTCCATGAGTTGCCAGCAGTGTTTGTAACTCAGGGCTCCTTTGGCTGGTTTTTCCTGCTTGGATTTGGATGAAGGAAAAGGAACAGGTGAAAAAGTAAATGGGACAAGTCTGGAAGGTCCATCCCAATCCCTGTATCCCTGGGATGTGGCTGTGCTTCCCACTGATCCTTCCCCCTCTCTTTAAGGCCCAGAATTTGGGATGGGATTGCTCCTACACCATCTGTGGGAATGACCTCGCCAACTGCCTTTGCCAAGCACGAGGAATTGTTGGAATGGGGAAAAACGCAGCTCTGGACCCTTCTGGATGCATTTGATCTTGGATCTGCTTCCATCCAAATCCTAAAATAAGGCGAGGAATTTGGATCTGCTCACGGACCCAGGCTGTGAGAGAGGGGCAGAACCCCCCGACCGCAGCGGATTTCGATTTCTGGAGGCACATCTGGGCTGGATGTGCTGTTCCCTGATTCCAACAAAAAAATGTGGAGGCAAGATGTGCTCCCTGCTTGGAGCTGTCCTCCTGGCAGGGGTGGGAAGTGATGAGTGAGTGGGAGTGATAACCCGGGCTGCTGACGGGTTCCTGCGTGAGATCCCAGGATGCTGGATTGGGATTTGGGATTGCTTTCCCTGTCTCGACGCCCCCTCCTGCTCCCAAATGCCAGAGGGGAGGAATGTCTACACCACAGAGCAGGCTGAGCACGGGATGGTTTTCCTGAGTCCTCCTGGCTTCTTCCTGCACTGCTGGGCCTGTGGATCATGGAAAACTGGAGGATCCATCCTTGTTAAAGCTGGATATGGACAAGACGGATGTTCTGGATGTTTCCAGCCCCCCTGGGAAGATTTTATTGAGACTTAATTGATGATGATCTCATCCAAAATGGATAAGTTCACGATAAATTGATAAATCCAAACTGATTCAATGATTTCCTCTTTGTTTCTGTGGGAATCACCATCTGACCTGGAGACATTCGGAGCTGGATCCATCCTGGGGTGATCCTGATGTGCTCCACTTCTGGGTTGGGATTTGCCCACTTCCACTGTTCCAGGGTGCTCCAAATCCTGTCCAAGCTGGCCTTGGACACTGCCAGGGATCCAGGGGCAGCCACATCTGCTCTAGGAATTCCATTCCAGTCCTTCCCTACCCTTCCAGCCAGGAATTCCTTCCCAGTATCCCATCAAAACCTCACCTCTTTCTGTTTAAGTGCCCTTGGCTGATTTGGTTGTGAAGAAAACACAAAGTTCACATCCCAGTCATTGTGGCTTCCAAAAATATGGAGTTATTAAAAAAGGACAATCTGGGAAGACTGGAACATCATCCCTGGACAAATTATTCCTTAGGACAGCTCCAGTGAGCCAAGAAGACCTCACCTGCTCTCCCTCTCTGGATCTCCACAGATTCCAAGGAATTCCCCCAACCCCTCAGGGAAAGGCCATGTGGGACATCAGAGCTTCTCCTCCCTGTCCTGTGCCTCTGCCACCGGCTCTGCTCCACAGCTGGCACCACTTGGAGCCAGGAAAAGGCAGGAATGGTTTCCGGAAAGATGAGTCTGAGCAACTCCTTGACGCAGCTGGGAGCAGATGTTGGGAGCCGAGGAGCTCTGGCACGGCTCTAATTCCATAGGGAACACATGGAGGAGGGAGGAGCAGACCTGACTGGAACCCTTTCAAACAGGGATGAAGCATTTCTCTTGGAAAGATGCTGGAATATGTCAGCTTGTCACTCAGACCCTCTCTTTTTTCCCTGTTTTTTCCCTGTTTTTTTTTCTGGTTTCCAGATGCGCCGATGAGATTTCACTTGTGAAGTTTTCTTTGGAGAAGCAAAACCAATTTTGATTGAAAAGATAAAGTTCAGTTGGATTTTTTTTTATTTCATAGGGTTTCTTTATTCCATGGATCTGCATGGAGGTGGAAACATTCCCATTCAGGAAAGTTTACCTGAATTTTGTGTAATAAAAGAAATTATCTCGGTGATTAAAGCTTGCCCTGGACTGTATTTCTGGATCATGGAATGTATTTCTGGATCATTATGGAATGACAACCAATAAAAAAATCAACAGAAATTCATGTCTGCTTTGAGTTAAAAATGTTTTTTGCTTTTTATTTTTTTTTCATAGCAATCACTGCTGGTGGAATTCTTCTTGGGCAAAGTCAACCATTCCCTGGAAGGGAAAGGATCGACAATTCCTAGGCTGTGTGAGCTTTTCCCACCCCATGCCTCAGCTGAGGGGTCTCTCCCCTGCTCCCCATTTTCCTTTGTGCCACTCCATGGATCCAACAAAGCTTGGAATTCCTGGCTATGCTGGATGGGTGCCATCCAGCATGACAACCACTCTCCCTAAAATAAATGTTTGTAATATTTTTACTCAACAATTTCCTGAGTCATCCGGGGTCAGGGAGTTGATTCCCTTTGTCCCCAGCTTTATCTTGGCCACAAACTGCAAAGAAGGGATCAGCCAGAAGGAATTTGGGGGATGTGATGCTATTCCTCTGCTTTTCTGAGGGGCTGGAGCATCTTGTGAGTTGGAATGACACAAATTCTTCTCTTCCTCACCTGGATCCTCCTGGTGCTGCTGCAGGGTTTGTTATGAGGGGCTGGAGCATGTCCAGGGAAGGGAACAGAGCTGGGAAGGGGCTGGAGAATTCCTGAGAGAGCTGGGAAGGGGCTCAACCTAGAGAAAAGGAGGCTCAGGGGGGACCTTGTGGCTCTGCACAGCTCCTGCCAGGAGGGGACAGCCGGGGGGATTTGGGATCTTATCCCAGGGGACAGGGGCAGGAGGAGAGGGAACGGCCTCAGGCTGGGCCAGGGTGAATTTTGGAAAATGGTCCAAAGGGAACATCCAGGAGAGCTGGAGAGGGACTGGGGACAAGGCATGGAGGGACAGGACACAGGGAATGGCTCCCACTGCCAGAGGGCAGGGATGGATGGCAGATTGGGAATTAGGAATTCCTGTCTGGGAGGGTGGGGAGGGGCTGGGATGGAATTCCCAGAGCAGCTGTGGCTGCCCCTGGATCCCTGGAAGTGCCCAAGGCCAGGTGGATGGAGCTTGGAGCAGCCTGGGACAGTGGGAGGTGTTCCTGCCATGGCAGGGGTGGCACTGGATGATCTTTAAGGCCCTTTCCAACTGAAACCATTCCATGATAACATTCCTGGAAGGAGGATATCCGGGTGTTGAATATCCTTGGATCCCCCCTGGACTGAACATCTTGGGAGCTTTATTGCCTGGAATGATGGATGTTTAGTTCCAATCCAAGCTAAAACTGGCGACGGTAAAATGAAATCCCTGTGGATACCCATGGGGCGTTACCTTCAGTCAGATCCAGAGGTTTGTGTTCCACAAAAAGTGTTTTCCATGCAACGTTTCCTTCCTTTCCCTGAGCAGGATTCCCAGAGCAGTGGTGGAGCCCCATCCCTGGAGGGATTTAAAAGCTCTGTGGATGTGGCACTTGGGGACAGGCACTTGGGGGCTGGGGAATGGTTGGAGTCCATGATCTTGGAGGGCTTTCCCAACCCCAGCGATTCCATGATTCCCTGCTTTAGCACACCCGGAGCAGCCGGCTGCCCTCGGAATGTTCTCCTGACCGCTGTGTGAACCCCCTGCTCTCCTGAGGGCTCCCTGACCTCGCTCCGGTGGGTGGGGAAGGGTTGGGATGAATCCAGAGCCGGGAGGGGTGAGGATGTCACCGACACCCTGCACTCTGTGTGTCCGGAAGGAGCGGAATTCTCCGCGAACACCGAGGGAAAGGGAGAGCGGCCAACAATTCCCAGCCTTTGTTCCTCTCCCCCATCCCTCACCTCCAGGGACAGGACCTCCATCCCACCCTCTGGCAAAGAGGGATCTCAGGCTGTGGAGCTTGACATGGATTTTCTCATGAGCTCATCTTTCCTCATGAATCCAGGGAGGCTCCAGGCACTGGAATCCCAGCTGTGGGAAGGAGGGAGGCAGCTCCTGGAATCGGCTTCATCCCACAGGATTCTGACTGGAAGTGGGGGACATCCAGGATCTCCCTGGCATGGAAACACCAGACATGGCACCAGCTGGGTGTGCCCAAGGTGGCATTCGGGGGGTTCAAGGTGATTCCTTCCCTGCTGAGGGTCTGAAAAATGGGAACAGGCACCCGATGGAGGGATTTGACTGCCTTGGGAAGCGTGGGAATGTGGGAGGTGAGCAGGGCTGGTAAACACAGCATTCCTATCCCCACCCTTCCGGGGAAAACACAAAATCAAGGATTAATAGCAAACAGACAAATCCAGCTGTCCGCACCTCTCTGGTTACGAGGTGATTCCTGCTCCAGACAATCCCCGGGAATTGCTGCTCTTAATCCTGTTAAAAAATGAGGGAATTGGCACAAGGATGAAACACCACCATTTTCCTGGAGTTTAGATTTGATTTCCAAGATCCCACTTGGGAATCTTGGAAATCAAATCTAAACTCCAGGGGAAAGGAAAATTCTTGTGCAGCAGGTGGGGAACCCAGAATTCCCAACAGGAGAGGCAGGAGGGCCCAAGAATTCCTGGGCCAAGTGCCAGGTGCTTATTGGTGCTGGAGCATCCCTTACAGGTGGGTACGTTCCAAGGTGCCCTCACCAGGAAAAACAAAGAAAAACCAAAGACTCTCCAAGAATTAATGCCTTGAACTTGCGGAGATTGGGAAAAATCCAGTCCCAGGAACTGATGGGATGATTTCACACCCATTACTTTCATGGGATAGGGAAGGTCCCGTGTTGGAAAGGCTCCTTCCCTCCCTGTGATACCTTGGTGTGCTCTGCCCTGACTCTTCCATGGTTTTTTGGGATCTATTTTTCCACGTTCAGCTCTCCCATCCCTTCTTTTGACATTTTTTTCCCTGAGAAGTTGATTATCCGCTTGTTTGGGTCTGCTCAGGAGAGCCCGTGGGCTCTTCCCGTTGGAGTCGCTCAATGTTTGGAGCTGTAAAAATATTTATGGCTCCTGCATTCCATGCCTGGAAGGAATTCCCACTGCCAGGAGGCTGGATTGCTTCTAGGTGGTGATCCAAGAGTTCTGGTGGCCTCCATCAAGTTCTGGAGTAGGGAAAACTCCTCCCTAAGGGTCACCAGCTCCAAAAAGGAGCAGAACTCCCTCGATATTCCTACATGTGCTGATGGAGAAATGGTGCTGGAAATCCATGGGACCAAACAGCTGATCCTAAGGACAAGGTGATCCACAGGGAGGCAGAACAGGAATTTGGAGGCAGAAACCCTCGAGAGAACATTTAGGCTGGAAATCAGCCAACTCCACAGAGAGGGAACAGAAAAAACTCCACAACTTTTAGGAAACATTTCTCATGGAAGAGGACAGGGACTCTGACCAAAAAAACATTTTCAGGAAGAATTTGGACACAAAGATCTGGGATTTGGGATTTCACCTCCTCCCTTTTCATCAGATGGGGGTGAGGGTGGGGAGGCCCTGGCACAGCCCAGAACAGCTGTGGCTGCCCCTGGATCTCTGGAAATGTCCAAGGCCAGGCTGGATGGGGCTTGGAGCTGCCTGGGAGGTGTGGAAGGTGTGAAGGGGGTGGAATGGGATGATCCTTGTGATCCCTTCCCACCCAAACCATTCCAGGATTCCAGGATTAAAAGGCCACAGTGTGATAGAAAACCCTCAAATCGCAACAGTCTGAAATTGGGGCAACAAAAAGAGTTCAAATCCAAACATTTTTTCCCCCCAGTATTTTCCTAATCCTGGCAGGACTGAGCCTTAATTGGCTGCTAAGATTTAATGGGAATCTGACCAGAGAATCTCATCAGAGGCTGAAAATCCCAGACCGCTCACAGCAAGGGCAGGGCTGATAGGAGGGTGTCAGTAATTCCAGACAAAAGAGGATAAATGCTGGATAATTCCCTGAAGTGGCAATAAAAATTCCCTCTGTGTCTGTGAGTCCTGCTCTCCTCATTATTCCCTGGATAACAGATGGACTGGGAGGTGTTTGGATGCTCTGACAGCTTATCCATGAGGAAAGATTAAATCTTCCAAATAAATGATCCGGCTTTCCTTGGCTGAGGTATCCATCTTTTCTGGATAAAGGATTATCAGGAGTGGGGGATATTTATCACTGACACCGAGAGCAGAGCTTGATTTCCAGCACTTGTCCTGCTTGGAGGTGATGGGAGTGCTGACAGAATCCATCAAGGATTCCAAGGATCCTTCAGGCTGGAATTAAAGCCGGGATTATTGTCCCAAATTGGTCACCTTGGACTGTCCAGCTCACCCTGGGCTGCCCCAGAGTGGCCACAGGGACTGGAAAAGGGAGTGGTCATTCCATGGGGGAATGGGCCAGGACAGGCTCGGGGAGATGCAGGGATGGGATATGGGATGTGGGATGTGGGATATGGGGTATGGGATGTAAGGTATGGGATATGTGGTATGGGATAGGGAATGTGGGATATGGGATGTGGGGTATGGGATGTGGGGTACGGGATGTGGGATATGGGGTATGGAATATGGGAAATGGGGTATGGGATATATGGGATATATGGGATATGGGGTATGGGATATGGGATAGGGATAGGGATATGGGGTATGGGATATGGGGTATAGGATATGGGATGTGGGATATGGGAAATGGGGTATGGGGTATGGGATATGAGATGTGGGGTATGGGATAGGGAATGTGGGATAAGGGATGTGGGATATGGGATGTGGGGTATGGGATATATGGGATATATGGGATATGGGGTACGGGTTATGGGATATGGGGTATGGGATGTAAGGTACGGGTTATGGGATATGGGGTATGGGATGTAAGGTATGGGATATGGGGTATCGGATGTGTGATATGGGATAGGGAATGTGGAATATGGGATATGGGGTATGGGATGTGGGGTATGGGATATGGGATATGGGGTATGGGATGTGGGGTATGGGATATGGGATGTGGGGTATGGGGTATAGGATATGGGATATGGGATATGGGATATCCCGACACCATCCCGTGTCCGTGGGCTCCGAGCAGGAAGCTCCTGAGCAGCCCAAGGTTTTCCCCGCATTGCATCAACATCAGCACCGGCTGGTGATTGGCTGGAGACGTCAATGAATACATGAATATGCAAATGATATGTTAACGAGGCCCTGAGGCTGTGCCGGCTCTGATAAGGACCCGGAGCCTCCTCCAGGCACAATTTCCCACCTCTCCTGCTTTCCCTGCCTTTCATGCCCTTCATCCCGAGGCTCCCCCGTCCCCGTGCCTCGGGATGCAGCCTGGAATTCCAGAACAAAGCTCTCCAGTCCCTTCCCAGCCCGCTGTCCTGTTGGGTGGCAGCCTCCCAGTCCTGCTCCCGAGGCCGGGATGCAATCCAAGCCTGCAGGGGGCTGCCTGTTTTCCAGAGAATCCCTGGGAGACTCCGTAGTTCTCCCTCCAGTCTTTCTTCCTTTTTTTTTTTTTTTTCCCCTCCTCGGTTTCAATTATTTCCCTTTGTGAGAGGGAACAACATTCCTACGGATTGTGGGCCTGAGAGCTTGCAGAGCAGAACCTTAAAATCCACATGGGTGGCTCCCAGGCGGAGGGAAATGAAGGAAGAGGGAATTTTGAGATGTGTCCTCTCCCTCCGTGGCATTCCCAGCTGTCCATGATGTGACACTGATGGCAAATCCCTAAACCAAATGGGCTCCTCTCACTTCCCAGCTGGATTGGGAAGCAGGGATGGCTCATGGAGGGAAGACATGGAGCACAGGGGAAAGACAAAAAAAAACAAAACAAACAATTAAAAAAAATTAAAATCCAGGGAGTTACGGTGATGCCTCAGGTTTAACTTTCGTATTTTCAGATTCTGTGCTGCTTTGGTGTGTGGGTCTGGGCTTCACATCAGGGCATGGTGAGCTCTGCACAGAGCAGGGAGACAAAACAATTCCTGCTCCAGCTGGGCACCAAGGACAAATGATCCAAATCTCAGCCCAAGAGCACAAACCCCGTGGGCTGCAGAGAGAAAAACAAGCAGGATGGGACTGCAGGGGCTGCAGCTGGGGTTGGACACTGAACTGCAATGTGCACATGGAGCAGAGCTGAGCCCAGGGAGAGACCCCGGCAGCGCTCGTGCATTTTGGGATCATTTTGGCTCTGGAATTTGGGATATTGCTGAGATTTGGAGCTCCAGGCCCAGATGTGAGGGAGAGGCTGGAGAGCTGCAATCCAAGGAGTGCCTGGCACCTGCACTTCTGCTTCCTTATCCCTGGCAGAAAGATGCCTGGAATTCTGGAGTTTTCCCTGCAATTCTGTGGGGGGTGCACTGTGCTGGTCCTTCCCCCCTCCTTGAAGAAGTCGTGTGAGCTGTGTTTTTTTTCCTGATCCTAATCATTCCCACCGCTGGAATAAATCTCATCCAGCTGCCGTGTGTGTGCTCACCACAGAGGCCTCAGCAGCTTCCTGCAGGCTCTGCTTTCCCAAAGCTCCACAGCTTTTCCTCCCCTCGGATCCCGTGTCCTACGGGAGGGACCACCCAGCAGCTCCTCTCCCTTTGTTCCACTGGGATGAAGAGGGGCAGCGTGGGGGAGGCTGGAGCTGCAGGTGAATCCCACCCAGGAGGATTCCAGCCTGGAGGAGAGAGACCTTGGAGTCCCTGGCAGGGCCTGGAGGGGCTCCAGGAGAGCTGGAAAGGGACTGGGGACAAGGGTGGGGGGACAGGACACAGGGAATGGCTTCCTGATGGAAAAAGAGATATTTGGATGGGATACTGGGAAGGAATTCCTGGCTGGGATGGAATTCCCAGAGCAGCTGTGGCTGTCCCTGGATCCCTGGAATATCCAAGGCCAGGCTGGACAGGGCTTGGAGCAGCCTGGGACAGTGGGAGGTGTCCCTGCCATGGCAGGGGTGGCACTGGATGGGCTTTAAAGATTGGAAGAAACCCTTCTGGAATTCCATGATCTGACAATTCAATATTTCCCAATTCAATATTCCCAATGGCTGCTGAGCAATCCCAGTTATGGATTTCTTATGGATGATGCACTAAATGGAGGCTCCAAACCCTTCTGGAATTCCATGATCTGACAATTCAATATTTCCCAATTCAATATTCCCAATGGCTGCTGAGCAATCCCAGTTATGGATTTCTTATGGATGATGCACTAAATGGAGGCTTTGGGAAAATATCCTGGCTTTAAAGGACATTTAAATATCTCTGTGTGCCTCAAAGGAAAGAGCTCCAGGCCATCATCCACAAAGAAGGGCAGAAGGATGATGGAATCATGGAAGCTGGAAAGAGCTCCAGGCAGGAGCTCTGGAATCCAACCTCCTGCTCACTCCCAATGGCTGCTGAGCTATCCCAGTTATGGATTTCTTATGGATGCTGCATTAAGGGGAATCCTGGCTTTGAAGGACATTTAAATATCTCTGGGTGCCTCAAAGGAAGGAGCTTCAGGGCAGCATCCACAAAAGAAGGGCAGAAGGATCATGGAATCATGGAAGCTGGAAAGAGCTCCAGGCAGGAGCTCTGGAATCCAACCTCCTGCTCACCATGCCCTGATGTGAAGCTCAGACCCACACACTAAAGCAGCACAGAACCTGAAAACATAAAAGCTAAAACCTGAGTCATCACTGTAACTCCTTGAATTTTTTTTATTTATTTTTTTGTCCTTCCCTTGTGCTCCCTGTCTTCCCTCCATGAGCCACCCCTGCTTCCCAATCCAGCTGGGAATTGAGAGGAGCCCGTTTGGAAATCTCCGAGTGGAGATTTCCCAAACCCTCTGGACACCCTTTTCCAGTGTCTCAGTGTCCTAATGATCCAAACAACATCACAGGAAGGAAAAACATCCTTGACAGAGAAAGGCAACTGAGCTGGAATTCCCAATCCCTAATATTTTAACTGATAGGGGGAAAATACTCACAAATCCTGAGGAAGAGGAGATTCCCGCAGGGAAAAGGGGACTCGTTCTTCTGGAGATGTGAGCCTGGTTGCACCAGACACCCTGATCCTATAAATAGATTTTAATTACCCCTCACAGAAAGAAATTCCCAAAATTACTGTGTCCCAAACTGATCGTGCCTTGTCTGCAGTAATGAAGCAGCAGCAGGGAATAAACCCGGGACACTCGAGAGTGGCAAACACAATTTGTCACAATCCCTGGCTGTCCCAAATTTCCAGCTCCAGCTGGAAGGGCTCTGATTTCCCATCTGCAGCAGGCACTGAGCTTTCCAGCAGCTTTCCATGCTGGTGTCTCCCAGGAGCATCAAAGAGGATCCAGCAGGGAGGAAAAACCATTCCCAGTTCCCTCTGCTGCTGCTGCTGCTGCCGGGAGGTTTTGGGGCAGAACACGAGGCTCCCTTTTTTTAATCCCCCACTGGATTTTGACAGTTTCATTGGAGATGTGTGGAATTGTTTTCCTTCCCCCTGGTCCTGTGTCAGGGACTGGTTTTAGGAGGGATGGGAGATTTTGGAGCAGCAGTGGAAGCACTAAATCAGATTTTGTGCTCAATCCCAGGGGTGTGGAATTAGATAAACTCTAACTGAGCATATGTCACCTGTTTTAAAGGAATTAATGCAGGGATTGGGAACACTCTGGAGCAAATGAGGCAGGAGGGACCAGGATTTATCCCATTTTATATCAAAATTAGACCCCTGGAATTCAATTTAATAAATAATCAGGGATTGCTTGAATTCCAGCAGAATTCCAAGGGTCACTTCTGCTGTCCATACAAAGGTAGCAGGAGTTAAAATAAGATGTCCTGAGGTCATTTAAATATCCACATGGGCCTGGAAAAGATGGAATTTCTGTGGCCTTTTATACCAGGACAGAGAGGACAAGGGAAGGAGAGGGTGTGGAGTAATTAAATTAAAGAGGGGGGATTTAATTGGAGATAAGGAAGGAAGGTTTCCAATGAGGGTGGTAAAACACTGGGATGGATTCCCCAGAGGAACTGGGGTTGTCCCATCCCTGGAAGTGCCCAAGGCCAGGCTGGATGGAATTCTGGCCAACGTGGGATAGTGGGAGCTGTCCCTGTTCGGGGATTTTCCCTCACTCCCAAAGCCTGGCCACGCCAACCCAATGCACGCTCTTGGGATGGAAATTGTGGGAAATGTGAATTAAATTCCAGTCCCACTGGGATTCCCCACAGAAGTTCTGCCCTGTCCCAGCTCAGGGTCTCTCTGTCCTGCCCTGAGCTGGATGTGCCCCTCCAGAATTCCAGAAAAAGTCCAGGAAGGATTTTTCCAGGCACCTTGCTGTCCCAGTTGTGTCTGTACCCACACCTCCATTCCAGGCTCTTCCCACTGATGGAGAAAAACCCAGGAATGACAAATTCCAGCCTGGAGACCCTCTGGAATGGGTGGGACCTGCTCCAGAGGCTTCGTGCAGCTCAGGGAGCAGAGCCCTGGGAATTTCCAAGGCTGGGATGAAGCAACGGGACTTGAAAGGGATTGTAGGAGCTCCAGGGATCGTCCTCATGCTGCAGCTCCTAAATCTCGTTAATTGTGGTACTAATTAAAGGCTGGGTTATTAAATTATCTCTCCACTCTGGGAAGAAAACAAACAAAGGAATTCCATGGAGCCTTTACATCTGGATTCCCGAAATGTGTGTCCCATCTGGCCGGGGCACTGGGAACAACCCCCGGGGTGTGTTCCATGTGGGGCTGAATCCCAGGACACCTCCAGGATATTCCCAAAGGAATCCCACAAAACCAGCCCCTTTTGGAGGCACTTTTATGGCCCTGCCACCACCAGCTGGAGATCTGAGAGGCAGCTGGATTTGGATCCATGAATATTGGATATTCCTGGGAAGGCTGAAGTGCCCTTTCTGTGCAGTGTATCCCAAAAATCTCATCTGGGATCAGGGAGCATTAAATCCAGGGATAAAGAGGGAAATCCCGGTCTGGAGCAGGGAATGAGCTGGTTTCAACACTCCAGCGCTTGAGAGGATTTCCAGCTGGCTGCCCTCGCTCCATCCTTAAATATTTTAGGAGCCAGGCAGTGGAATTGCAGGATTTCCAAGGGCTGTTGCACATGGAAGACAGATGAGGGACTTGGGAGAGGGAAAAGTGCAAGGCAGGGCTTGAAAAAGGGAAAGACAAAGGAGTTACTGAGGAGTAAATCATGGAATAGTGCTGAAGAAAAGGAAGGAGTAATTAGAAGGAGTAATTCCATTATTTGGGATCCCCAACCCCACAGCTCCACAGTTGTGAGCTGGAAAAGGGATTTATGGAAAAGAATGAGGGGTCCTGGTGGTAATGGGGGATTATGGATCAGCACTGTCCAGTCTGGGGTTTCCCAGGAGAGGAAATCCATGGAAACACTGGAGGGAGCCCAGTGAAGGGACACCAGGACAGCTGGAGGCCGGAGCAGGGGATGTTGGAGGGATCTGGAATTGTTCTGCCTGGAGAAGATCTGGGATAGAGGTTCCTCACATTTACCTGATGATCCAGAGGTTTCCCATTCATGGGACAGAGCAGGACTGGGATTTCTTCCAGAGAGCCCAGGGAAGGGGGCAATAATTGGATTAGGGATTAATATTTTCAAAAAATACCTAAACTGGCCAGAACAGCAGCAGAGCCAAGGAATTCTGTTCCACTTCCCACCAAATTTAGGAAGAGAGAAAAAAACCCCCAAAACTCAGCTTCCAAACCTCTGGCAATTCCTTCCTTTTCCACTCTTTCCTTACTTTGTGCTACTGGGAAGAGGCACAGGAAGCCTCCAGATTCCCTGGATTCTGGATTTTTTGTTGTGTACTTGTAGGGTTTTTGGGAATTGCAATTCTGGATTTTTAGGGTTTTGGGAATTGCAATTCTGGATTTTTAGTTGTGTATTTGTAGGTTTTTAGGAACTGCGATTCTGGATTTTTAAGGTTTTTGGGAATTGCAATTCTGGATTTTTAGTTGTGCAGTTTTTAGGTTTTGGGAATTGTGGGCCTTTATTCTTTGGAATTTTTAGGTTGGATATCAGGAAAAGGTTCTTCCCCCAGAGGCACTGAACAGGCTCCCCAGGGAATGGGAATATTCCCAAGGGGGAATTATCAAGCTCCGGGAAGGTTTGGACAATGCCCCCAGGCACAGGGTGGGATTGCTGGGGACAGGGGTGGGGGATAATCCCTATGGGTCCTTCCAATTCAGAATATTCCCTCATTTTCTGGTCGGGGTTCCAATCCTCTCTTCCCAAATCCTGGGTGAAATTCCTTCAGCTTTTCCTTGTCCATTTCTCCCAGGCAAAATGCTCCCTAAAAACCGAGCTGCTCCTTTCCCAGGCTGGATATTCCATTCTCCTAAAAAAATCCCACAAAACCAAACTGGGAGCAGGGTTGTGACCTCATTCCCTTCATTCCAGAGCCATTTGCTCCCAAAAAACAACCCCTGTTTGTTTGCTTGTTTGTTTGTTGGACTATTTGGAGGGAATTTTCAGTCTGTTTTCTTTTCCAGAGGGGTGGGAATTCCAAAAGCCTCCACAGAGCCTCCTTTAAAACCAGCCCAGGAATTCCCTCCCACCTTCCCACTCCCAGACGGGACAGAAATAGGGAAATAAATAAATCCCTGGATACAAACTGTCCCCGTTGTTATTCTGGTGTAAATCCTGGGATCTTTGAAATTCCTCACAGGAACAGCAGCTGGCCTGAGGCTCTGACATCTCCAGGGATTTTCCTCTGGATGCATAAAAAGGGGATAAAGGGAGTGGGGCTTTGCTTTCCATCCCAAATGATTCCATGAGTCTGCCTTGGCCTTTGCCCATTCCCAGTCCTTTTATCTGGGAATGATCCAGGAGCAGATTCCGATACTGAACTATTCCATGATTTTACAGTTAAATAAATCCAGGGATAGTTTTAGACTGAGTTCCTTGGATTGTATCCCTTTCTTTCTGTTTCAAATCTCCTTTTTTATAAACCAGGATCCCAGCCCTCGACTCTGCCCATGGAAAACTTCCAGTTTCCATCCTGTTCCTTCTCAACACAGCAACAAAATTCCATGAATTTGAGTTGCGCCTGAAGAAAAGGTGGGAATGCAGGAGCTGAAGGAAAAGGTGGGAATGAGGTTCCTGAAGGAAAAAGTGGGAATGCAGGAAGTGAAGGAAAGGTGGGAATGCAGCTCCTGAAGGAAAGGTGGGAATGCAGGAGCTGAAGGAAAGGTGGGAATGCAGCTCCTGAGGGAAGATGTGGGAATGCAGAAGTTGAAGGAAAGGTGGGAATGCAGCTCCTGAAGGAAATCTGGGAATGCTCCCTGCCTCTGTGGGCTTGGCCAAGGACTCTCCTTGGTGCTCCAGAGCAGCTCCTGTGTCCCACAGCTCCATTTGGATCCATCCAGACCCTTGGCTGCTGCTGGGAGCTCTGGGTGCTCCCATCCCACACCAGGAATTGTGCTGGGGGCAAGGAGAGGCTGTGGAATCACCGGGGTTGGAAAAGATCTCTGAGATCATCGAGCCCAGCGCTGCCAAGGCCACCACGGATCCGTGTCCCCAAGCACCACCTCCAGGGATTTGTGTCCCCTGGGCTCTGGGAGCCACCAGCACAGAGCAGGACTCCCTGGGAGACATCCCAACTGGAGAGCAGTGGGAACTGGGAATGCTGTGCCAGGCTGGACACGGAGCTCTGTGGACATAACTGGGAAGAAGGAAAGAGGCCCAAGGTGGGTTTGGGAGTGTCCCCACAGGGTCAGGGCTGGGAAATGCTCCCAGGAATGCTGAGTGTGAAAAACACTCCTGTGAAAATGTAAAAGGTTCAGTAAAGGACAATGGGAGACAAGGACCACAGAGCAAAGGTTGTGACAAGCACCCAGCCAGGAGCACCCTGTTACCCTCGGGGATACCCCTTAATTACCTTTTAATTGCCAGGGAAAAGCATGGAGTGGAGTCACTGGAGCTGTAAATAGGGGAGGAGCTGATGTTCCATCCTTTCTGTGGAGAACACAGGGAGAAGGAGGCAGAGGGAGCATGGAGAGAGCCAGGAGGGAGGACTGGAGTGTGCTGGGACCCAGGCTGGAAAGATCTTCCCTGCTTAAATTAGAGCTGAGCTTAAGTGAGCCTGGCTTTGGTGAGGGACACTGGGAAGGGATCCGGCAAATCCAGTCCACCAGAAATGGGGAAAAAAGGCAGGAAAGAACACTTTTCCCACTTTCCCAGGAATGAAGATTCCTGACACTGGCTGACCTGACCCTCACAACACAAACTGTTGATCCAGAGCCAGTGATCCATGGCTGGCTCCCTAAAAATGGACATGGGATGAAATTCCATGAATGGCAGGGCTGAGGGAGCAGCTGGGACCCTACTGGGAGGCCCTGTTTGGATCATGGAATCATCCCAGAATGGTTTGAGGTCCTGGGATGGAATTCCCAGAGCAGCTGTGGCTGCTCCTGGATCCCTGGCAGTGTCCAAAACCAGGCTGGACACTTGGAGCAGCCTGGGACAGTGGGAGGTGTCACTGCCCATGGAATGGGCTGGGCTTTGGGGTCTTTTCCAACAGAAAAATTCCAGGATTTTCTGATTTCCACCCTTAATTATTCTCTGGAGAGGTTTTACAAGTATGTCACAAGATCTCTTCACCTAAACGTTATTCTAGCATTCCATGGGAATCCCTAGGGATGGTTAGTCCAGAGGGGATTTAAGGGAGAGGAATTATTCTCCCTGGATTAGCAATGCTCTGCTTCCCAACCCTTAGACCATCACCCAAGGAGAGGAAATTAATCCGTGAGGGTGAGATTTGCAAAGGAAAAAAATGGAAAACTGAGGGAGGCGATGACTCTGGAGGTGAAATTCCAAAGAGACCCTCACAATTCCCTCTGTCTTTGTGCCCTTTTCCCCTCTCCTGGAGGCTGGGATTTTTGGGATCTGCATGACGAAGTGGGAGAGATTTTCCTGGATGTGATTTCTTCCCCATGGGGAGCTCTGGGCAGGTCCCAAAGCTCACATGGAGAAGGAGCAGGGAAGATCCACAAAAAGGCCCCAGATCTGCTCTCCTCATTTTTCCAGGGAAGAGAATTCCCAGCTCGGGGCATGGTTTTGTCACTGTAATTACTCGGTGAGTGCATTAGAGCCCTGCTCTTCCTTGGGAGTCATTCCCTTTTGTCTGGATGCTGTTTTTCCATGGAGAGGGAGGATCCAGAGCTGGCTGCTGGTCTTACATCCCAAAATTCCCGCTGGGTGCTCCGTGCTGGGGGAGGAACAAATGTTTTTAGGAAGTGCTGCTGCTTTTCCAGCCTGTGGCAGCGTCTCCAGAAGGAACTGTCAGGAAAGCTGCACACCAAGAGCTGAGTGGGATTAAACTTGAGCTCAGGCAAGGGCTGAGTCTAGTTAATCTCCTGATTAAATCAAGGAACGTGCCTGGGGGGTCTTAATGGAATTTGTCACCGTGGAAGGGGCCCCGGAAAGCCAAATTTAGGAGGAGTGGAAATTAATGGAATTGAAGAGCCAGGAGTTGTTGGAGTAAATGCTTGTCAGCAGAAAAACTGGTGGTTATTAATGATCCCACTCCTAATTAAAATCCTTGGATTGTCACCGGTGCTGCAGGAGCTCAGCATTCCTTGGGAACAGGGATGTCTTCTTTCCCTGGTTTCACAGCTCATGGGGAGAATGTGGAGGATCCTGACTCTGCCCAGAGCCTTGGGACAGGAAAAAAAGGAAAATTATTCCACTGAAAAGTAACCTTTTCCCATTGGGAAGAACAAACTGTGGGGGGAACAGATGGCCTCAGGCAGAAGGGCTGTCCTGGAGCTGGGATATCAATCCATGGATGTTGGAACCCTGGCTGCTGAGAATTCCAGACTTTCTGTGCTGCCAGGCACTGACCCCCAAGAGAACACTGCATTGACCTGAGGTCATGGAGAAGCTTCCAAAATGGAATGACAGAACTGGGATTGTGGGTGTGGAGTTTGGATAGAGGTGTGTGATATCACAGGGTGGGAAAGTCAGAGTTTAAGGGTTTAGAATGTAGTAATATATGTGAAACAAGGTGGAGGTTTTGGGGTAGTGGCGCCTCCTTCTCCTTCTCCTTCTCCTTCTCCTTCTCCTTCTCCTTCTCCTTCTCCTTCTCCTTCTCCTTCTCCTTCTCCTTCTCCTTCTCCTTCTCCTTCTCCTTCTCCTTGTCCTTCTCCTTCTCCTTCTCCTTCTCCTTCTCCTTCTCCTCCTCCTCCTCCTCCTTCTCCTCCTCCATGAGTTTGTGTGGTTTTGTGTAATTGGATAAAAAAGTCCCCATTGCAGCCACGGGTGGTTGGTTATTGGGTTAAAAGTGAAAATAATTGAGGTGTCATTCCTTAATTGGACAGTTGATTCTTCAAAGGCCTTGAAGAGAGAGAGATGGGGCTCCATTTTTAGTTTGTCAGAGTGCAGTGCTGCAGAACTCAGGGTTTGTGAGAGTGTGACAGAGATAAGAACTGATAGACATCTGAGTCCAAACTAGAAATTGCATCTCGAGCACTTCAATCCCGACCCTGGCAGAAAAAAGAAGCAAAATAATTGACACATGGATATCAACCCATGGATATCAATCCATAGATATCAATCCATGAACATCGATCCAGGGATATCAATCCATGGATATTAATCCATGGTTATCAATCTATAGATATCAATCCAGGGATATCAATCCAAGGATACAGATATGACACACAGAGAGAGGATGGAGAGGGATGGAGATCCCAGCTGTACCTGGGACCCTCTGGCTCCAAGAAAGGCAGAATTTCCTCCTTCCTGGATCTCTCTGAGGGTAAAACTCAAGCCCAGGATTCATCCCAGTGGGATACAGACCACCTTGGACAAACAACCCCTTTTCCTTTGTTTCCCGTTGAAGGAATGGTGTCAGGCAAGGTGAAGTCAGGGACACGTCCCTGGGATCTCTCCTCCTGCAGAGTAATGAAAAATTCAGGAGCTTCAGACAAAGGAAAGGGAATCTCTTCACATCCCCACTCCCTGGTTTCCCTTGGAATATTATACCCAGAGCTCAGCAGGGTTTGCTTAATGATGCAATCAAATTACCATTAATTGGCTTTTAATTGGTTTGGAATATTTTTCTTTCCCATTTTTTGACAGCTCCCCAACTGCGCAGAGTCCTGGAATTCCTTCTCTTTGTTTTGGCCAGGAAATGTTTTAGAATGGAATGGGAACTAGAATTGTCCCTCTTTTGGGACAAATCAGAGTGTTATTCCTGGCTGGGATCAGCTAGGATGTTGATGAGCTTCCTGCAGGAGTGCTGAACCTGCTCTGCTCTTCCAGAGCTTTTCCATGGGCTGGTTGTGGAGAGTTTTGCTGTGAAAATCAGAAATTTTGGATTAAAAGAGTGGTCACACTCTGAATATTACAACATCCAGAATGTGAAGGGAATATCTCAACATCCCAGAATAATTTGGGTTGGAAGGGCTCATAAGGATCATTCCATGAGGGGGGACACCTCCCACTATCCCAGGCTGCTCCAACCTGGCCTTGGACACTTCTAGGGATCCAGGGGCAGCCACAGCTGCTCTGGGAATTTCATCTCAGCCCCTCCCCACCCTCCCAGGCAGGAATTCCTTCCCTGTATCCCATCCAAATATCTCATTTTCCAGCAGGAAGCCATTCCCTGTGTCCTGTCCCTCCATCCCTTGTCCCCAGTCCCTCTCCAGCTCTCCTGGAGCCACTTCAGTCCCTGCCAGGGGCTCTGAGCTCTCCCTGGAGCCTTCTCCTCTCCAGGTGAACATTCCCAGCTCTGCAGCCTGGCTCCAGTGCAGCTCCCACCCTTGGAGCAATCTGTGGCCTCCTGTGGTTAAGATTTTTCTGCTCCAACAGATCCATGTCTTTCCCATTCTGGAGATGTGGTGATTCCCACCCTTCTGCTGTGGCCAGGTTGACTCCAGGTCTCTCAGCTGGGGTTCTTCCTTTGGTGGTGGCACCAGGAATCTCCCAGATTTTCAGGAAACAAAGGACCCTTAACCTCTAATTCCCACTAATTCAAGGGAATTTCCCAGGTTTCAGTTCCTGCCTGGGAAGAGAGAACAAAATAAACATGGATTGGGTTAAATTTATCTGTTGAAGGTATCCAGGTGCGAATAAGTGCAGTTGGTGCTCCCATAAATACCTTGGGAAGTTGGTGTGATGAGGAGAAAGAGAATTTGGAAAATGCCATCAGTAACATTTCCCAGGGAAAATTCAGGAGTGCAAAGCATCAATTTCTCTAAGATTTTATATGGATTTAGGCCTTTAATGTCTTCCAGGTTCTTGGAAATCTCCCCTATGGATTGGGCTGGATATAAACATGGCAAGGACAGGGAAAAACACAAAGGGAAATGTTTGGAGCTGGCTGGAATTTTTTGGTTGTCCAAAGCACTGAGAACAAGGACAAAACCTCCTCACTCTGCTCCAGAGAGAGATTTCATGGAATCTCCTGAAATCTGGGAGATGGAAAAGCTTCTTCTGCCCTGTACAGGGAAATGAAGCTGGAGATGTATTAAATAGACAGAATTTACTAGGGAAAAGCATTTTATTGAGGAAATGAATAATTTCAGACAGCATAAACTAATCAGAGATGTTTGGAGATGGGAGCTGTCCATAGAATTGAATTTGATCCAGAAGATAATCCAATCAAAGGATAAAAATAAGGTTGTTTATTACCTGTTGTAAAAGAGTTGTCTGGGCAGAGAATAAAAACCAGTTTTGTCTCTGTAATAAAGTTTTCCAAACAGCCTCATGTGGATATGTGGGATTTAAAAGAAATGGGATAATTTAATCCCCAAATTTGACCTCAGTGACGTCACTGTCCCTCATTGTCCCCTCATGTCTCCATTGCGTGGGGTTTGGGAACAATGAGAGAATCCAGTGTAATTAAATTTGGGAGTCAATTCCAGAGCTGACATTCTCAGAATTTCAGTGATTTAGAGGCATGGAGACCTTGATGTCAAATATAAAGGAATAATAATAATAATAATAATAAAAATAATAACAATAATAACAATAATAGCAATAACAATAACAGCAACAACAATAATAATAATAATAGTTATTATTATTACTATTACTATTATTATCCTGATTTTTATAGTGCTCCATGAAATTATTGGAAAAAAACCTCTATTGGGAATCATCCTCAATTTTCAGCACATTCTAATTTTGACTGCAAAAATCCCAAGTCCTTTTCTCTGAACAAATCCTTTTTTGCAATTTTTCCATCTCACAAAACCCCCTCCTGTTCTGGGACCCTCCCCAGGATTCCCATTTCTCCAAATCTTGGATGCACACGGAGATTTATGGAAGTGCCTTTACCCCAATCCCACACCAAGATCAGGGAAGGTATTGGAGGGAGGATGAACAGACAAGGCAGGACAGAACCAAATCCAAGAGAAGTCAAAACCTCCAAACATCACTGGAATTAACAGTGGGATTGGGGGAAAAAAAGGATTTTCAGCATTCCCTCGGCAGCATTCCAGCTGTTTAACACTGGATTTTTTTTTTTGCCTGAAACTGAAGACTCCGTTCCCCACATCCCTCAGCTGTTTTTGTCAAGGAAAATGATTCAGAATGCACCAAAGTTGTTTTTCCTTTGGATCCTGCTGGCAGATAGGAGCTGACCAAGGGAATGTGCACAATAACAAACAACAAGAATTGTTTTGGATCGGATGGATCCCTCGGGATTGGTCTCGTGTCTTCTTTCCCTTCAGCTTTTCCCTGCCAGACACTCCCTCAAATAACTCCCGCTGCCCTTCAGGCCTTGCTGGTTCCTCTGAATTTACTGCAGCTTTTCCAAGGGAGTTTTGGAAAATTCAGGATTCTGCTTCTGGAGTCCTGTGGTTGTTCCCAGGGAGGGTGAATTTCCCTCAAAATCCAAATAAAATTTCCAGTCTTCATGGGGCAGCTGCAGCTTCTCTGGGAACCTGTGCCAGGGCCTCCCCACGTTCCCAGGGAAGGATTCCTTCCCAAGATCCCATCTAAAGCTACTCCCTTTCAGTCTGAAGCCATTCCCTGTGTCCTGTCCCTCCAGCCTTTGGAAATTTCCCCTCTCCATCTTTCTGGTGGCTCCTTCAGGTCCTGGAAGGGCACAGTGAGGTCACCCCAAAACTTCACCTTTCCAGGATGAACACTCCCAATTCTCCCAGCCTTTCCTCACAAGAAAAGTTCTCCATCCCTCTCATATCCTCCCCAGACTCACAGGAACTGCATCCACTGGGAATGAGGAACCTTTCAGAAGAGAGTTCCAGGTCAAAAAAAGCCTCTCAAAATCAGAATTCCAGGTTCCTCCTTTACCACGGTGATTTCACTTGCTTTGCCATCTCTCAAACAGGATCAAATATATCCAAAGAATATTGCATGAGCTCTTTGGATGCTGGAACTCTGGGATAGACTCTGGATGGACTCGTGGAATGGACTGGTTGGCTGCATCCACGGCCTCAATTTACCCCTGGCTGAAGCCCCTCATCCCTCCCACACAAACCAGCTCAGAACGTGCTTTGTGATCCACCTGCTGCTCCAGGGAAAGCATTCCCCATCCCTGCATCCAGCAGGATTCCTGCAGGAAGCCTGTGCAGTGCTGCATGTGGAATCCAGCTGTGTGTCAGCACTTTGGCACACCTCGACCCTTCCCCTCTCCAGGGCTGTTGATTCCAAACAGACTTCGTTTGGATTGAATTTCATTTTCTCACTCCAAGTTTGGCTGCCTGGATGTTCCCTCTTTTCCAGGGGCTGCCTGGATGTTCCCTCTTTTCCAGGAGCAGTTGAAGGCCCTTCAGCAGAGCTGATATTACTTGTTAATCCTTGTGGCATTCCCTGGAGCGAAGAGAAATGGAAAATGTTTTCCAGAGGTTTTGTTCTTCGAGAGAGAGCTGCAGAGCTGCTGAAAATCTGAAACCCCTGTTTCAAACTGAAATTCTTGTTTCTCAGGGGGAAAATTATCCATGGTTTATGTCCATCCTGGCCTTGGACACTCCCTGGGATCCATGGGCAGCCACAACTTCTCTGGGAATTCCATCCCAGCCCCTCCCCACATTCATCTTGAAATTATCTTCCTTTTATCCAGTCTGAATCTTCCCCTATTTAGTTAAAACCCCTTTTATCCAGTCTGAATCTTCCCTTATTTAGTTAAAAACCCTTCTCCCAGTCCTGGCTGTATTGGATCACAGTAGGATCACTCCAGACCCACTTCCATGAACCAGCCCTGGGGAAAACAATTTCTTAGAAGATTCAGTTCAGTAAATCTGAGCCTTCCCTTGACCTCAGTTAAAACTGAGCCTTTCCCACATAGTTTTCCTTAAGTTTCCCTGGAATAAAAGGCTGCACAGCATCTCTTTGAGAGTGGCCCTAAATCCCAGCTGGAGAATGCAGGAGAAATTGAGGAATAAACAGAAAACAGTGGGAAAAGCTGAACTGGCCAAATGTCCCTTTTGTCCCTCCCACAGCATGGAGCCCTGCATTTTGAAGGAAGCTCCCAGATCCCCTCTGGGATTGGTGGCACCTCGTGGATCCCTGGAGCTCTGCTTTGCACAGGGAGGAGGCTGGAGCAGGGCAGGAGCATTGGCTGCTCCTCCTGCAAATGTGAAATACAATCCCAGGGAAACTGAGGCAGTCCTTCATGGAATGTCATTCCCACTGCTTTGGCTGCTCAGTACCATCAAACCCTCCCTGGAATTCACTCCTCTTGCAGCTCTTCCCTCCTGGATTGGTCATCCCAAAACAAAGTGACTCCAGAATTCACAACTTCACCAGGACCAGATTAGAGAGGAATTTTATTTCAGTGAGACTGGGCCTTTCTATATCCAGGTTGGACAGGGCTGGGAGCAGCCTGGGACAGGGGGAGGTGTCCCTGTCCATGGCAGGGGTTGGCACTGGATCATCCCTTCCAACCTAAATGATTCTGGGATTCTCTGACTGAAGGAGCCAAGCCAGGCCTGAGGATAAGGATGTCAGCAGTGGAATTACATCTCCAGAAATCCTGGGAGCACGGATGGGAGCTGACCAGGGTTGTTCCCAGCTCCTGAAAATCACAAGCCTAAGGAGGTTTTGAAGCCACCCAGTGTGAGATTTTCCTGTAGGATTCCCAGATAAACTCATTACAATCTTTCTGTGTCCTTAATGAACTGGAGGATCCCATGGAGCTCCTTCCTCATGAGCCCAGACGAATAATTAACCCACACCCATCCAAGTGTTCCCGACAGGATTTTTGAGGTTCTGAGTCCAAGAGACAGGAAAAGACACGGCAGAAAAATTCCATGAGAATCAATAAAGGTTTCTTTTTTATTGGAATTCCCTTTTACATACACCTGTGGTTTGCCTTTTCCCGCTCGTTGCTTTGGTCCATGCAGAAAGCAGAAGTGGAGGAATGTAAAACAAATTCCTGCCTGGAGACACACACACATGGCAATGCCCCTGGAATCAAGCACGGATGGGAGCTGACCAGGGCTGTTCCCAGTGCTCCTGAAAATCACAAGCCTAAGGAGGTTTTGAAGCCACCCAGTGTGAGATTTTCCTGTAGGATTCCCAGAGAAACTCATTACAATATTTCTGAGTCCTTAATAAACTGGAGGATCCCATGGAGCTCCTTCCTCATGAGCCCAGAGGAATAATTAACCCACACCCATCCAAGTGTTCCCGACAGGATTTTTGAGGTTCTGAGTCCAAGAGACAGGAAAAGACACGGCAGAAAAATTCCATGAGAATCAATAAAGGTTTCTTTTTTATTGGAATTCCCTTTTACATACACCTGTGGTTTGCCTTTTCCCGCTCGTTGCTTTGGTCCATGCAGAAAGCAGAAGTGGAGGAATGTAAAACAAATTCCTGCCTGGAGACACACACATGGCAATGCCCCTGGAATCACACCTTTATCCTGTAGCTTTTTGGGGTTTGTGCCTCTTCTGGAGGGGAACAAGGTCTTGAAACCCACTTCAGTGTTGCAGAGGGACAAACACCCCCCTGCTCCTCTCCCTTCTGCTCTGAGTGGAAAAAGGAGCAAATATCCTGGAAAAACTCCTTTTCCCAAAGGCCAGACCCCGTGATTTGTGGTGACCACCAGGGCTGGGTCACCCTGAAGCTGCTGAGCTGAAGGGGTTCAGCAGCAGGTTTGTCTCCTCGTGGATCCTGATGGGAAGAGCTCCACCAAGGATCTGGAATGTGGGATGGGTTTGGTGCTCGGCTGTGCCTGTTCTTCCTCTTCCCCCACCACCACCACTCCTGTCCCACCAGCTCCGCCTCATCCAACCTGGCCTTCCAGAGATCCCACCTTTGACAACAAATGGCTTCTTCTCCAAGGCCACGTTGGACAGGGCTTGGAGAACCTGGGATAGTTCCATGGAACCAGAACTGGGTGGTTTTAAGGCTCCTTTCCAACCTAAACCCATCCTGGGATTCTCTGATTGCTCCTTTCCTGCAGCTCTCAAGGAAGAAGGATTTGTTTAGATAGAGGATGAGGTAAAAGACTGGCCTAGCAAGAACAGCTCAGCTCTATCTTTAGGCTGGCTCATGTCTCATAAAGCTCTGCTTTAAATCAATGCTGCTTCTCATGGTTTTGTCTCCTCTTCAGGCACCTGAGCTCCCTTCTTGGGCCACTCTTTAGTTAAGCTGGGCTTAAGCTGCTTTTCCAGTGGCTTTTCTATCCCTATTTCAGAGGATGCAACCCTGGGCATTTTGGAAACCAGGCACACACTGATCCCTCCATCCCAAACATTTTAATTCCAGGTACTTCCAGCCAAGTGTCTCCCACATCCTAAATCTCCAAATGGGGAAGCTGATACCAAGAGAAAATGAAGAATTTTAGGAGAGGAAGCTTCCCCTCAGACCTTCTCCTACCTCTGGATGTCAGGGATCCTGCTGGATTCTGGATCTGAAGGATAAAGACACCCTGAAGTCCCAGTGCCAATTAAGGTTTTGGGAACAGGGAATTTATTTGAATAATTGCCCTTTTCAGAATTTTTGGGTGAAGGCCACTCCATGGAAATCAACAAACACCTCAGTGCTGATTTTCTTGGGATCAGGATTTCATCCCAAATTGTGCCAGCACCTCTGGTTTTGCACACCCCATCGTTAGCCCAAAATCATTAACCCCCAGTCAGAGGAAATAATTAAATTCCATTGAATTCCTTAGTTAATGGGCCAGGAAAACCATTGCGCCAGTCGAAGGGAGAAGTTTCTCTGTGGGACCCAGAAAAAATGGGTCAGAATTCTGTGTTCTTAAGCTGAGTTTGTTCTAATTTACCTCTTTTGCTAGTGAAAAAAAGAAGGAAAAGTGGCAGTGAGGATGAAAAGGAAATTGTACTGACTTTGTCACACCCCACCTTCCCCCTTTTCCTCTCTTAATATTCCTCCAATTAGGAGAAATCCTAATTAGGCACTAATTTATCTCTGTCAGATCTGTCTGCATGGAAAGAAGTCAGATTTATTGGAGTTACTCCTGATTAACGGGGTGAGCTTTCCAGAACTTATCCATTCATTCCTGCCCCCTGCCAACCCCTCAGCTGATTTCCAGCCCTGGAAATGCCTCTCTGGGGACAGATTTTGGGATGTGCCATGGGTACTCAAGGGACTAAGTGCTCCCAAAGGAGACCTATCAGAGAATCAGGAATCGCTGGGATTGGAAAAGCCCCCTTGGATCATCGACTCCAACCAGACTCACCACCCCACAGCTGGGTGCAGAAACCACAGGAGCAGATGAGAGGGTGAAACTCAAATTAAACAGGAATATGTAACGTTGTATCAGCTCTAATCTCAAATCCCTGGACATGCTAGAAAGATTTCTGGGAACTCTGGAGCACTGAGATCCTTGAGGGGAGCTGTTGTTCACTTGGAGGGTGAAATGCTGGGCTGGAAACCCTTCCCTGCTCTGTGGGAAAGATTCCAGAGGAACCTGAGTTAATCTTTCTTTTAATGCTCTCCCAGGATCATCTTTCCTCCACTTGACTCCCAAATCCTGGCAAAATGTTGATATTTTTGGGAACTTTGTGTGCTCTGGGGCTACTGGAAACCTGGAAAACAGTGGAAAAAGTTGGAGGATCTGAGTTCACATGAAAGGATGGGAAGGAGAATGAAGGAGGAAAGGAAAGGAAAGGAAAGGAAAGGAAAGGAAAGGAAAGGAAAGGAAAGGAAAGGAAAGGAAAGGAAAGGAAAGGAAAGGAAAGGAAAGGAAAGGATAAATGGGATTATGTCCAGCTGATCATTGGGTGTCCTTGGATTTAATCCCAACACCGAGCCTGGTCTGTAATTCTCAGCAGAGCATTTCTGGAGCTGCAGTTGGAAGCTGGATTTGAAATCCATTCTGCAAATTGGACCTGAGTCCTGAGCTGTGCTTTAGCTCCAGAGCTGTTCTGCCTTTTCTCTGCTCTGAGTTCCCCCAACTCCCCTCAGCCGAGCAGCTCCTGCCTCATGCCAAGGAATATCAAATCCACACTGGAGCTGCTTCCAGCTGTCCTGCCCTGGAGTCCAGCTCAGAACGTCTCTGCCCACTCACTGGAGAGGTTTTATCCAGCACAGAGAACTGGGAGAAGCCAGAATTCCAGACACTGTCCAGAGCCCAGCAGAGCACTCAGCAGGACCCCAGAAAATAAACAACAATAGCTTAAGATTTCTATTTTGTTGTTTGAAATCCTCCTGGAGTGGGGCACAAACACAATGAGTGTTTTCTCTGATCTCTGTGCCCTTTTCCCATAAATCCACCAAGATTTAGGACTATTTGGGAGTAATTTCCAACCCACGACACCTGAACTCTGCCCCAGGTGTGATGAGTACAGTGAGTGATCCAAGGTGATCCAAGGAAATCACATTCCCATCCCAAAGCTCTGGATTGGTCTGGGAACTGTCAGCTGAGATTGGCTTTGAACCATAAATCCTTTTCTCCAGCCAAATTTGCACCCAGTTAAAAGGGGAAATTAAATGCTGAATTAAGTTATTTAAATAAGATTTTGGTGTTGTTTTGGAGGGATAGTTTGGAAAAAAGAATTGAAGTGTGGGAAAAGACTCCCAGAGGAAAATCCAGGCTCCAAACCTCCTACAGAGCAAAGAGCAGGCAGTGAGGATTCCTGTCAGCACTGAGGGAAGGAAAACCAGGATTAGGAGATTTATCAAGGGCCTTTAAAAGCCTTGACAGCAAATTAGTTTGGAGTTAATCACTAACTGAAGCAGATCAGATGGATTTGTGTCTCAGCAAAGTTTGTTTGGTGTCTCTGTTTGGTGTCTCTTTAAACGGCCAAGGAGGAGCTGGAAACACCAAGGAGGACTTGGGAACACCAGGGAGGACATTAAAACATCAAGGAGGACATGGAATCACCACGGAGGACATGGAATCACCAAGGATGACCTGGAAACACCAAGGAGGACACGAAAACCTCAAGGATAACATGGAATCACCAAGGAAGACATGTGAGAAAAAGAGCCCAATCTATAAATGAGGTTTCTTAACTTTTTGAAAAATCAGAACCTGAAATTAAAAATCCTTTTGGCCACTGAGTTTGTCCAGACAACCAAAAGGAATAAAAACTTTGGAGATCTTCCCTCTCTGTGGATTTTCATGGTTTAAAAAGCGGAAAATTCTTCCCAGCACTGTGGATGTTCCCTGACCTCCAGCTGATTGCCCATAAACAGATAAACAAAGCCAATCCCTGGCTAAAAAATTCAATTTTGGGAGATCTTTGTGAACTTTTTTGGCTCCAGAACAAGACAAGGAGCAGAGCTGAGGAATGATGAGGGGTAGGACAAGACATGATCTCATCTGAACCCAGACCAAGGGGAATGGAGGAGGCAGAAAAACAATTGTCTGCCCTTATCCAGGAGAAGCAGGAACGGCAAAACTGCTGCCAAAAAGTCATCCCAAAAAGTAAAAGGAAGATTAAACAGCTGTCAAATCCCAGAGAAGAGCAGGATCATGGAGCAAGGAATCCCGAGGAGAACTCTGCTGCCGTGGATGGGAATAGAAGAGGAACAATAGAGGAACCTGCCGGGGGTGAGATTCCCTGTCCAAGCCCAACATGTGGCTCTGAAGAAGAGGATGATGATCCAAAAGATTCCAGAGAGATTCCATGTGAGCCAGTCAGCCGGGATGCTGCAATGGACAGCTTGGCTTGTAGAAGTGAGAGGCTCCATGGAAATACTCCATGGAGCATTGCCAGATGTTTTCTAGGATGAGAGGAAAACGGGCACAGATCTGACACAAAGGAGGAGGGAAAACAAGGGAGAAACAGGGAACAGCTCTTTTGGATCTTTTCCTCCTCCTTGAAGTGAACTTGGGAAAGTTTTTTCCACTGTTTTTCAAGGTGGACAGGGCTTGGAGCAACCTGGGATAGTGGAAGGTGTCCCTGCCCATGGAATGAGGTGGGCCTTAAGGTCCTTTCCAGCCCAGCTCATTCTGGGATGATTCCATGACAATGATTCCATGACAACGATTCCATTACAACAACTCCATGACAACAATTCCATGACAATGATTCCATGACAACAATTCCGTGCCACGTTTGCTGCACCCCAGCTCCAGTCTGCTCTCCTCTCCATGATCCCATGTTGGATCTGAACCAGGATGGGCACAAGCCCTGTCATTCCTGCAGGATTTGTGGAGGGCAGTGAGTGAATCCTGAACTAATGAATCCTCCCCTCCAAGGTTTCTGTTTCCCATGGTTTTTGGGGCTGTGTTTCCACAGGAAAACCCCACAGGGGAGGAACCCAGGGGAACTCAGACCTTTGGATGGGGACAAACTCCTTGGGAAATGTCCTCAGCTCTGGTGATGGGGGAAGGGAAGAGAAGCCTGCTCTGGATCCGAAGGACTGGCTAAGCTCCAACAGGATCATTCCATTTGTCCTTCCTGGGCAAATCCTAACCCGAAACTGGGGCTTCTTCTCTCTTTCTAGACATGCCAGCTCTGATTCTTCCTCACTAAAATCCAGGAGGGATGACCCTGGATCTCCAGATAATCCTGATCCATAGACTTAATCAAGAGTTTGGGATCAGCCCAGGAATGATGGGAACACACTGTGACAAACAGATCCTGCTGGGCCTTAGTGGCAGTTTTCCCTCTGTTTTGGTGTCAGCATTATCCCAGTTTTTACACGGATGCTGCTCATGCACACAAACATTCAGGAAAGAAAAATCTATTTATGATTTGCAATTCAAAGGATTTAAAAAAATATTTCTTCCCCCTGCACAACCATAGTGCCTGTAATTTTCATCTACATTTAAAACCAGGTTTGATTTATTTTAATCCTAAATAATCCAGTGTTGAATTCATTTCAGTGAGAGCTGCATTTTAGGAGGGGGGTTATGTTTGTTTATAAATAAATTTATGGCTTTTGCTGATTCCTTGAATTTCTGAGGGATTGTCAAATGTTCTCAATCTTGAGTAATAAACACAAGCAAAGAGTGAGTCACTGGTTGGGGTTTTTTGGTATTTTTTCTTTGTTCCAGCAGTGAAATGATAATTTAGAAATGTTTTTGAGCCAGAAAATCAGGAGGGGTAGAAGAAGAGAGCAGGAAAATGGATTAATTTTTGAAAAGTTGATATTTTGATAACTCTTGTTTGGTGGGAAAGGGTTATGATGAGGTCTGACTTCTTTTGATGAGGTGAAACAAGAAAAGAACATCACAAATAAATATTGGCTGTCAAAGATTTCTGTTCAGGACAAGAGGGAACGGCCTCAGGCCTTTTTTCAGGCTCAGGGTGGACACCAGTAGGAATTTCCCCATGGAAAGGGTGATCAGCCTCAGAAGGAGCTGCCCAGGGAGGTTTGGAGCTCCCATCCCTGGAAGTGTCCAAGAAATTCCTGGATGTGGCACTCAGAGCTGTGGTGGGGATTGGGCACAGCTTGACTTGATGACCTTGGAGGGCTTTTCCAGCCTCAGGGATTCTGGGATTCTGTGACCTGCAATAGATGGAGAGGAGCTCCAGCTCCTGTCAGAACCTCACAGCCACCACATCCCCCTCCAGGTCTGAATCCAAACCTTGGAGATGTCAGAGGGAGGAGACTTTATCCCGGATTCCACCAGGCTTTGGTCAGGCCCTGATCTGAGAGGTTGATAAAGATGTAGGACACAAAGTCAGGATCCCACCTGCTCTTCCTGACTTCCTTCAGAGTCTGGGGAAATTAATCCTTAATTAGCCCTCAGAAGAACAGCTAATGGAGTCTTCCTCCACATGAGATTGTGGATTAATTGTCCAGAGAAACTGTGGATACTCCATCCCTGGAAGTGTTGGCAGGGCTTGGAGCAACCTGGGATAGTGGGAAGTGTCCCTGCCTTGGCAGGGGGTGGAACAAAGTGACCTTTGAGGTCCCTTCTAACCCAAACCAGTCTGGAATTCTGTGAGGAGAATGTGAAGAGTGAGGAACAATCCCGAGTTTTAAGAAAGGACTGAAGCCGTTTTCCATGAGCACCCACAAAAAGGGAGGGCTGAGTTTTCCACCCTAGGAGCTGATTTTGGCCACAATCACCCCTCTGGGATGTGCACCTTGGTGGTTCCCTCTCCAACTCCCCCTCTGGAAGAGCAGGAATGCCGCACATTCCGATAACCACATCCAACCCTAAAATTGTACCAGTTCCTGCCTTGCTCCCAGGATTCAGGGAAAGGAGAGGACAATCCCTGCCTGCCTGCATGAGCTGTTAACCCTCCCCACCACAGAAGAGCATTTTGCCACGGAGTGAGAATTCCCAAGGGAAGAAGATCATGGAACTGGTGGTACCCAACATGTGACCGACGGATGGCGGGGCCTTCCCCAACCCTGTGTGTGTCGCCAGGCAGATCCACAGGCAGAGAACAAACCAAACCCAAGCCACTGCCCCCCAGGGTGGCTTGTCCCCTCCCAGGACGATGGCACTGCACCCTCCCTGCACGCCTCCTGCTTTCCTGGGGGACGCTCCCGTCCTCCTTGGCCGCCCACACTCTCCGAGGGATCCAAGGACCACGCAGGGCTCTGCAGCCCTCCCTGGTGAGCTCCCAGGATCTCCGGTGTCCAGCAGGTCTGGAGAGCTCTGTTATCACCAGGACAACGTGGAACATGGAATTCATGGATGGCATCACCCACTGGCCACGCTGGTGGCTCACTTTTTTTCCCCCCCCCAAATAACTTAATCTCTCATTCCACAGAACAGAGGAGCTGCATGGAAACCCTTGGAATCCGCTGCATGGCCTGATGGTCTTTTCCCACTACATGCTCTCCAGGAATCTTTTTTCATCCTTTGGCTGAATTTTTTTCTTTCCTCCTCCTGTCCTTACATCACTGTCTCTCTCTCCTCTTCCACAAGGACCGTGGGTCTGTCTCCATCATAAAGCCCGGAGCCATTCAGGTATTCCTCATCTTTGTTGTACTGCTCCGGGCCGGAGGAAGGCATGGAATTCTCTGAAATGGAGCCATTTTTCACATAACCTGGCAAATTCCGGTGGCCGTTGAGGGTCCCTGGAATAAGTCTCGTGTTGAGGTGGAGGGCAAGCGCCCCTCTGGTGGCTACATTTGTGATGCTGGTGTGGGAAACCATTGGTCCATAACTGTAGGTTGTGCTCCCACTCCGGGCTTTCCTTTTAAAGTCAAGTGCTAAAGTCCACCTGCTCCATGACTTCTTTATTTCTGCTTGGACCTGAGGGGAAAAAAAAGAGGGGAAAAAACCCCATGAGTGGGAGAAGAAAAATACCAGAAATATGTGGTGTCCATAGATGGAATGGGTGGGAAACTCTGTGGGGACTTGGAATTTCATGGTCTTTATGGGTCCCTTTCAACTCAGGAGAATCTGTGATTCCATGAAGTTGGAATAAATTCATATTAAATAAATAATAAATTCACATTAAATCTGCCCTTTCCAAATGAAATACTGGACACTGGGAAGCTTGAATGGCTGAAAACATCTGGCTGGAAAGGTGGGATAGCTCTGCCCAAAGGTTAAGGGAGAGAAGCACATCCAGGAGGGAATTGTCTCAATGTCCCATAAAAATCACGTGTCAGTGGGAAAACCACCTTGAGAGGCACCTGAATCCTGAGAAAATTCCCTAGAACGGGAATTTTAGACTGGGTCTAAAGTAGGTTGCTAAATTTAGGATGAGATCAATTCCCTTTAGATTTTATCCTCATTTTATCTGCAGAAAATAAACAGTTATTTTAAAAGTTTTATTTCCCCTTAAAATCCATAAATTTAGGTTATAAATTCCCTTCCCTTAAAATACATAAATTTAGGTAATAAATTCCCTTTAAAATCCATAAATTTCATTTTATGCCAGTCTGTGGAAGTTCTTCCCTCGGGTGCAGCCAGTGACCATCCACTTTCTTAATTAGCAGTAATAGAGGGAATTAATGGAAATACAGAAAATAAAGTATATTATTCTGGAAATAGATAAAAAAGTCAAAAGAGCCAGGAGAAATCCAGATTTTTTTTGTTAATCAGTGACTCTATCAGTCCATTTTTCCCCCTAATTTGAAATAAAGCAGCATTAAGCAGCACTTGTGCTAGGAAATTAAAAATTCCACATTTTTTCTCCATTAGCTGCTTCCAGTAGCTCATTTATCGGTACCATGCTGACCTGGGGGTTTTCCACCAGAAAAAAAAATGAGGATTTTAATTTTTTATGGGGACTGAGAGACCTCGGACTGCAAGATAAGTTTGTTTATTATAGAAAAGTGAGGATGTGCTGATGTGCATCCACCTGGGTGTGGAGTTAACCCAAGAAGGGAGGGAATTAAGATGTTCATGACTCACCTCTCCATTGCAAAAACAGTATATGATGGCAACAAAAAATCCCTGGAAGGAGGAAGAAACAACAAATTAATGGGAATTTAGGGAAATTTGGGTCTCTTTTCTGCCCAGCACCCCCAGGCTTGTCTGAGATTGGGGACATTAAAAATCTTCTGTGGAAAATGTGTGTGAGAAATGTGGGATTGTTCAGTGGGGCAGGAGAGGGAAACAGAAAATTCCCTGTGGATGGAGCTCCTGGTGGACAAGGAGCCAGCAGAGTGTCCTGGGAGACAAGAGGCCAACGGGATCTTGGGGAGCATTGGGAAGAATTGGGAAGAACATTTTTTGCTGGACAAATTTCCCATTTTCTTGTTGCGTTTTGCAAGTCGAAAACAGATTTGAGGCTCAAATGTTTTCAAATCCCCTCATGAATTAATTCTAGTGTACTGTAAACCCAGCCCTGCTTCCAAAGGCAGCCTTGCACCCACATTCCCCTCCTCTCCCTGCTGAAATTCCCATGTTTTCCCAGAGTTCTGATACCTGGAAAGAGTTGAACAGCATTTCATAGTGCATTTGAACTTGCCAAAGAATCCCTGACACGTCTGTGTATGGCATAGCCATGAAAACAATATAGTGAACGCCAAACAGAGGCATAAGGACGAGGGTAGATTTCAGCAGCTTCCTGTGGGAAAAAAAAGGGAAAAAAAGGGAAAAAAGGGGGGAAAAAAAGGGAAAAAAAGGGGAAAAAAAGGAAAAAAAAAAGAATTAATGCATAGATAAACCTCCCCAGCATCACCAGCCCAGCCAGGTTTGTCCCTGGGTATGAGCTGCTCATGGTTTTCTCCTTGTCCCCTTGGATATGGAATGCCTACACAGGTGCTGTGGAATTCCACCTGAATTTCCAAACTGTTGGTTCATGCTCCAGCGTGGGCCAGTCCAACCCTCGACATGGCCCTGTGTGATGCTGGAGGTGACAACACTGAGGTGGCTTTTCCAGCCTCAGACCAACTCCAGGTTTGGGTCAGGATTATGGTGGGGAAGGTGGAAAGGAACAAAAGGAATTTGTGCTGCAATTCCAGCCCTCAGTCTCCAACTAAAATCCACCAAATCCCCTTATCCCTAAAGGATGATTCTCCATCTTCCCGTGGTCCTACACGACCCGCAGTGGCTGCCACTGCTTGAGCAGGAGGGTGGAGAATTGACTTCCAGAGGTCTTTTCCAACCTCAACCACTCTGTTGAGGCAAGACAGGAAAATCCACCCTGGATCAGTGGCTCCTGTGCAACGAGCAGATCTGGAGCAGAGGGAGATGGGTTAGGAGTGGAATTACTCCAGATATTTGGAGAAGAGGACAGAGCAGAGGTGGACACTCCTAGGAGGTGCTCTGGGCTTCAGCATCACTTGGAAAAGCTCCTTTTTCCAGGGAGCAGCTCCTCCTCAGCACAGGATCAGTGCTGGGGACTCCACGGAGGCACCACAACCCGGAGTATTTGGCTGGGCTGGCTCCGGAGGGAATCAGCTTTGCCTGGAAGTGACATTAATTGAGGGATTAGACCTCGTGCCAAGAGTTCCAGCAAGTGGCCGAGTGCAGCAGGGATCGGGAAGGGCAGGAATCACTCCCAGCAAGGCCCGGCACCGCCTCTGTCCAGTGCCTGCAAACCACCGAGGGAATTTAACACTTTAAAAGGAGCGGGCCACATCCAAACCATAATTAATGGCAAAGCTTCAGCCAGGGAGAAGTAAATAAATGGATAAATCAGAGCCCTGACAGGGCAGAGAGGAAAACTGGGAGGTGTTTTCCTGCCAAATCTCCCTCCTGCCTCAAATGTGTGTTTGGAGAGGGAGGTGGGAGTGATGAGCTCATGGTTTACATCCCAAACCATTCCGCTCTCCCCCCTTCCCAAATGTCCTGTTGGGCAGTCCAGGAGATCCTGAGAAGCCTTGGGAGCTCTCAAGCAGCCGTGGTGTCCCAGCAATCTGATTTTTCCATCCAATTTTTGACCATGCTACAAATAACCTGAATTATCAAGGGAGATGAGCTGGCAGAACAAAGGAAAACCAAACAAAAAATGAAACTAAACTGGAATCTTTTTTTCAGTTCAGCCAAGGCACTGAAACACCCGCTCAAGGGCAGTTTAACCAATAGGCCAAGCTTAACAAAGCACAGGAGGGAAATAAAAATAAGCAAATAAACTGATACAAGTTTTATGGCCTTCAACAGCACAAACAATGTTTTATTTTTGCACTTTGGGTTCAGAAACTGGCTGAAGAGCAGGAATTCTTCCCGAACCTCCAGCAGGCTGGATTTGAAAGGCTTAGGAGAGTTTTAAATTGCTCTGGTTCATTCTGCATTACAGTTTGAAGACAACAAACTTTTCGAGTTATTTTGGGTGGCACCAGTGTCACCCTGGGCTTTCTCCACAGCCAAGGGGGACCAAGGTCTTTGTCCCATCCCAGAAAGGGGACAGGGCAGGTGACACTCACCTGTACTGTTGTCTCGAGTCGCACCTCCCTGCATTCGTCTCTCGGAGCTTGGTTGCGAGGACTCTGATAATATTGATAAAGAGAATAAAATTTACCTGCAGGGACAAGAAAACAAACAACAAAGAAATGAGAGCCGTTAAAAAAATTGATGAAAATGGTGGAGTTGTTCAGTTGACGTTTCCCCCAGGTGAGGCAGGGCCTGGGACTGGGGGGAAGCTCCTCCTGTGGAAGGGATGATCATTCCAGGAATGATCCTGGGGTTTTTAACCTTCAGGGAGAATATGGAATGGCTCATGAGGTGTGGACATCTCACATGGAAACATCTGAGCCAGCCAGACCAGCAGGAACCTGGAGGAAGCCAAAATTAGGTTTTATTTGTATTTACAGCCCAGCTGGGATTAAGATCCCCTCAGGATACCAGGAACACTCGTAGGATGTCTTCCCACATTTCCATGTGCAAAAGGAAAGAGGAACAAGACCAAGGCACCATGGTGAAGACACAGAGTGGACCTAACTGGAGATGACAGCTCAAGAATGCAGAAGGGCAATGAAACTGTTGGATTTCTCCCATATTCCCACTTCCTCTGGGAAGTGTTTAGGATGGAGCAGGCGAGGACAGTCAGGGAATATCATCTACTGCCTTTCAGGGAGACACATCTGTGAACCCAACTCGTGGCCAGCTGCTCAAGATAATTCCAGTGGTGCCTTGGAACAGACTGCCCCAGGAAGAAGTGGAATCACCATCTTGGGAAGTGGTGGAATTCTCATCCTGGGAAGTGGTGGAATCCTGTGTGGATGTGGCACTTGGGGACAAGTGTTAGTGGTGACCGTGGTGGTGCAGGTTGGACTTGACCTGGGAGAACATTTCCAACCTTCGTGACTCCATCATTCCAGTCTTGTCTTACAAGAACCCCCTGAGGAAAATTTAATGGCAACACCTCATGGAGCAGAAAGATGGGCTGGCATTGGGGAGATTCCCATCTTTGTAGAGCTCTTCAGAGCTTGGTTTCCCTGGATCCCACCAGCTGCTGGCCCAGCCAAACCCTTCCATGGGATTATGGAGAGGGTACAGGCAGGAACATCCTGTATCCTCAGTGAGCAGATCCACGCTGTTGGATAATGCCTACGGATTCCTCTGGAGCCTTCAGCATCTTGAGACACCGAATTACCACACCACACACTGGCTTGGAGTTTTTGGGAGGAACCATTATGAACCTCAAGCTGGATTATCCAGGAGATTTCCTTGGATTCATTTTGGCTGGAGCCAGAGCAGATCCATGTTCTGGCATTTCCATGACAGAGATTTCTCCCTAAAACCATTGAAGAGTTGTTCTCACAGTCAGTTATCCTCCCTGGGAAAACCAGGAATTCCCTGAGCTGCTGAGCCAGCAGGGCCTGGTTTGCCATGGCTTTGTCACCTGTGGTTGGATTCCTCCTTCTTTGAGGAGGTGCAAGCTTGTTTGGAAATGTTCTCCATAAAAAAATCAGGGAAGGTCATGCCACACCCTTTCTGTCACTGGGGCATGAGAGAAAATTC
Source organism: Passer montanus (assembly GCF_014805655.1). Lineage (NCBI taxonomy): Eukaryota > Metazoa > Chordata > Aves > Passeriformes > Passeridae > Passer > Passer montanus. The sequence continues at coordinate 1,194,480 of NW_024370926.1, forward strand.
TCTCCCATATCCATTTCCTCATTTTGATGAGGTTTGTGGGAATTTTACATCCCTGCAACACCATTCCCTGAGTTCCATTTGGCTGAAATTTCCTGACTGACACAGAAATTATAAAGGAGGAACGGACAGACCGACAGGCAGGGAAGGACAGAGCCTGGGGGCATTTAATTCCTTGGAAAACATCTGAAAGGGAAAAACCAAGCAGGATTTATGTCTCTATAGGAGCTTTTCCAGCTTTAAAGGCTCCAAAGTAGGATCTTGTTCTGCATTTTTCTGCAAAATTAAAGATGCTCAACCTTATCACACCCAGAAGGGAAACTCCTCTGATTTCCCCAAATATGCTAAATTTGAAAAGAAATCCAGACAAAGGAATCACATCCAAATTAGCAGAAAGTGGAGAGATTTTAAACCCCTCAGCCTCTAAAATCTCGTCCAGAAAATGCAGGACTTAGTCCAGCAACGTGGGAATGGCAGAAGCAGCCAAGTGAACAATATGAACCCACAGAAATTAAACAGACACAACCCACAGAATATTTTTGCATAATAAACAGCTGGATTTGCAAATTGCCAGGGCACCGGCACAACCTCCTGGAGAAACCTTATTTTTCCAAGGATAAGCCTCAATTGGGCTCTTTCTCCTCTGCTAATTGGCCTTCAAATGAAATGCGATGGGACCGCTGGAATTAATTTAATTGAACCATCTGAACTTTTTTCTCCAGCGTCTGCTGTTCCATTTCCAAAGATGTGGTCTTGGTGATGCGTTTCTTCCAAGGAATTTCTGGAGCCAGGTGGAGCATTTCCACCAAAAGGATGAAATCCAGGCTCCCCAAACCCCAAAGGTCTCACCTAATGGCACAGAAGAGCACATCCATCTCGGAAAATTTCCTGCTCTTTGTGTGTCTGCTGCTCTTCTCACCCACACTGGGCATCTTCCAAGGCCTCCTGATTTGGGAGGCAGGAGGAAGAGCCTCATTCCAAACCCTCTGGACTGTGGAAAGATTCCTACCAGCTCCACGAATGGATGAGTGGAAAGGGAGATGGGATCTGGGGGAGTGCGTGAGCTCTTTGACATGGATTCTCCTCTGCTTTGGAGTCTCCTTCTTTGACATGGATTCTCCTCTGCTTTGGAGTCTCCTTCTTTGACATGGATTCCACTGGGAGACTGAGCAATGGAGAACCCCAAATAAAGAGAGGTGGGAAGAGGGTAATTAATGAATTCATTATTTAGGACATAATTTAATTCACCTGGTGCAGATATATATATATATATATATATAACATTATAATGCCCTCTCCAGCTTTGGAGAGCTCCTCCTGTGTTGGGATAATGTCACTTGGATCCTTCCTTTCCCCTCTGGCTCCTGGGAGGGGGTTGGAATAATCCACCCTCAGTGAATAAAGATCCAATCAAAGCTGGGATGGTTTCATTTCCCTTCCCACCTCAGGCTTCCCAAACTTTTACCAGCTCAGAAATAATGGGATGACCCTGAAAAATTCCTGGGAAAAGCTTTGGTCCAGCTACAGGTCCCAAGTTCCATCTGTTCTGACTGGAGATGGCTGGTAAGAATGTGTTATGATACCTGAGAGTTTCCAAGGTCACCTGTGTTGGAAATATTGCCTTGAATGTTTGTTTTATTGATGATTTTCGGGTCTTAGCCATAAAAATGTGGGATTTTTTTCTCATTGAATTAACTCACAAACCCTTCTGCCATATTCAGCTGCCAAAATTCCAAGCAGGACAAACATGAACCCCTCAAAGTGGACCTGGAGGAATTATTATAAGGCAGGATTTTTGATAACAGGGTGATTGGAGTAGGAAATCCTGGATCAGCTCTTCCCAAGGACCCAAAGGCCTCCCAGCCCCTCACTCATCCCATACTCACCACGATAGCTGCCAGGATGGGCACCTGAATAATCCACTTTAAATTGCCAGCACTCAAGTCCCAACACCTGAGGAGAGATGGACATCCTGTCAGGAAAGCACTGGAAGAGCAATCGACTCAAGAGTTCCGTAGGAAAAATCCCCCTGGAAGGATGAGTTCCTCCAAAGCCTGGTGGAAGGATCTTGCTCTAACCCTTCCTGCACTCAGTGAGACTTGGGAATATCCCTTTTCCTGCTGTTATGCCACTAAAAAAATGAGAATATTCCTATGGTTGGGATGGTTCTGCTCTCCAGAGGGTGAAGTTCTTTCCAGCTCTTTCCACACCCATCCAGATTCGTCCCTTCTGGGCAGGAACAGATCCTTTTCCACTTCTTCACTTCCTCACCAGAAAAAAAAATCCCTACATTAAAAGTAACCCAGGTTTTATGAACACAGGAGAGGCTGAACTGATGTGGGATCACAGAATCCTGGAATGGGTTGGGTTGGAACGGACCTTAAAGATTATTTAAATCCCAATCCCTGCCATAGGAGAGAGGTTGCTCCAAGACCTGTCCAACTTGGCTTTGGACATTTCCAAGGATGAGGCAGCCACAGCTTCTCTGGGTGACTTGTGCCAGGGTTTCCCCACCCTTACAGGGAAGAATTTTTCCCAATATCCCATCCATCCCTACCCTCTGGCAGTGAGAAGCCATTCCCTGTGTCCTCTCCCTCCAGTTCCTGATGAATAATCCCTTCAGTTTCCCTGTAGGCCTCTTCAATCCTGGATATGTCCCTGCTCATGGCAGGGGCTTGGATTAGGTGACATTTAAAGGTCTTTTCCAACCCAACCATTCCATGATTCCCCCTTGGAATAAACCTGCACAACTTCCCATGGGGACAGGTGGTGATGGGGACAGTGCTGGGGTTCCACACTCATTTCCTGGGGGTTTCCTTCAACCCTGCCCTTGCAGCCAAAATCCCCCAAAATCTTTTATCTCCATCCACCTTCTGTCCTTATCCCAATGAGGACTGGGAGGGCCAATTAGTGATGATGTTGGGATGTTGGGATGTTGGGATGTTGGGATGCAGTCCTCCATCTGCCAAGGAGGAACAGGCTCTATTTGCTCCCAGGAGTTTCCAGCAGCCATTGGAAAAGCTGACTCAGCGTTAATTATTCTGTTGGAATTCTCTGCAGCTCTGGAGAGAGGAATGCCACAGCTTTTCCTTATCTGATCCAGGTAACCCCCACATGGCATTGGCAGTTTTCCCAGGCCAGCTCCTCAGGGAAGGCGAGGCTGGAAAGCCACCAGTGCTCCCTGGAACCTCTGTGAGGATGAGCGGGTGTCATGGATGTGTCACCCTTCAGCAGCTCTGCTGATCCACCCAACCAAGCCTGGAGCTGAAATCCCCTTTGGAAAGCAGTGTCTTCCCATGCAGAGCCATTTGGGAATGTCTGGGGACCCTCAGATGGAGGATCCTGGGAACATGGAAGTCCTTGTGTGGTCAGGCCTGTGAGTTTTGGGGGAAAGGCCAGGTTGGACAGGGCTTGGAGCAACCTGGGATAGTGGAAAGAGTCCCTGCCCATGGCAAGAGTGGAATGGGATGAGCTTTAAGGTCTCTTCCAACCCAAACCATGCTGGGATTGCAAAATCCATGGAGAAGTTACAGTTCTACCACTCCATCACCACCAAATTCTCTAACTGCGCTGCAGCTGCTGTGTCCCAAACTCATTTCTGCTCATTCAGGATTTTAAGGATCCCTGTCTTGTCCCTGCCCAGCTGTGACACAGTCCCCTTATCCCCAGGGATAACAACTGCAGGTATTCCCATTTATTGGATCCTGCAAAACGAAAGGAAAAATTATCCTTCCCTTCCATCCACCGCTCTCCATCTAAAGTTAATGATGTCACAATAGAATTCCAAATTTATCTGGTTCTTTTTCCTTTTGGAGTCACCCATAAATCCCACAAAACTCTGCACATAAAAGGGAGAGAAGGAAACCCAGTGGGACTTACTCTGTGTCGGCCAGAGTGGCTCTGACGCTGGCCCACACTGTGACAAACACAGCAGGGAGTCCTGCAAAAGAACACAGGTGACACGAGGTCAGTGGGGACCGAGGGCTCCGGCACCAAAATTCCAGGTGGAGTGGGTTAGGGGAAGGAGGAAGGAGCAGCTTTTAATTATTCAGGCATAACTGAGCCTTGGAAAGGCTGAGCTTTCACATCTGAGAGCTGAACTGGTTCAGTCTGGGGTGCTCACAACAAAGACATGGAGGGGCTGGAGCGTGTCCAGGAGGGAAAGGAGTTGGGAAAGGTCTGGAAAACTCCTGAGGGAGCTGGGAAAGGGGCTCAGCCTGGAGGAAAGGAGGCTCAGGGGGGACCTTGTGGCTCTGCACAGCTCCTGACAGGAGGGGACAGCCGGGGGGGTCGGGCTCTGCTCCAGGGAACAGGGACAGGAGGAGAGGGAATGGCCTCAGGCTGGGCCAGGGGAGCTCAGGGGGTAAATTTGGAAAATTCCTTCCCCAGAAGGGGCTGTTACACATTGGGACTGCCCAGGGCAGGGGGGAGTCCCCATTGCTGGAGGGATTAAAATCTCTGTGGATGTGGCACTTGGGGACATGGTCAGGGGTGGCCTTGGCAGTGCTGGGAACGGTTGGACTTGGTGATCTCCGAAGTCTGAGAGTGCTGGAACCTGAGAGACTGAAACTGGCTTTGGCCAACTCATCCCATGGGAAGCAGAGAACTCTGCTCTGGAGCCAGGCTGGAAGAGCTGGGAATGCTCCCCTGGAGAAGGGAAGGATCCAGAGAGAGCTCAGAGCCCCTGGCAGGGCCTAAAGGGCTCCAGGAGAGCTGGAGAGGGACTGAGGACAAGGCGTGGAGGGACAGGACACAGGGAATGGCTCCCACTGCCAGAGGGCAGAGATGGGTGGGATATTTGGAAGGAATTCCTGCCTGGGAGGGTGGGGAGGGGCTGGGATGGAATTCCCAGAGCAGCTGTGGCTGCCCCTGGATCCCTGGAAGTGTCCAAGGCCAGGTTGGACAGGGCTTGGAGCAGCCTGGAATAGTGGGAGGTGTCCCTACCCACTGTAGAAGGTGGAATGGGATGATCCCCAAGACCCCATCCAACCCAAACTATTCCATGATTCCAATGGTTTTACGCAGCACACCTTCTCCAAGATATTTCCTCCCTTCCTTCACATGAAGGAGAGGGTAAAGCAAGAGTCAGGCTCTGACAGTTTTTCACAGAAAATCCCTGGATGGATTGGAAGCTCTGTTAAATACAAGAGACCTGGTGCACGAAGCAGAGAAATGCTAAAATTTAGGATTGTGCTTCCAAAATATCCAGCCAAAGGTTCATTCCCAAAGGAGCCATCCTGATTTCAGCACAGCTACCCCAGGCCATCATCTTTTCCCTATGAAATGTGGAAAAAAATTTCCCCAATATCCAAATGCAACCTTGTATTTATTTTTTTTTAGGGTCCAGTTATTTGTACAACTGAGTCCCCTACTGGCTTGCCTTAAAAAGCAGGATCCAATCCACAGTAGCTTCCACAAATTTGGGAAGAATGACCCCTTTCAGGTGGAAAAAAAATTATTAAAAAATAAATAAAGGCGACATTTATCAGCGGGGACTGTGAAGAGGCTGTTCCCAGTCTAAGCTCACTGGGGCTCGGGGATAAGCCCAGGCTTAACTTTCAGCATGCACTTAAGTCTCATTAGGGTGCTTAAAGGTTTTCCTGACCACGGGGTGTGGAGCAGGGACGGCTGTGTCCCAAACCCAGGGACAACGGGGCCCTTATCCAGGCTGGGAGCTGGGAATGCCGAGGTAATATAAGAAAGCATAAATAATTAAACACAGAGCCTCACTCAGGCCCAGCGCTCCTACAAAGCCACATTTATAAGGAATTCATCCCGCTCCACAATTCCCTGTGCTGCTGGCACTGGGAAGAAAATCCTTGACCTGTCGCACTGGGAACTTGGAGTGAGGGAAGTGAGGGCTCGGGGAAGGTGACAGGCACCAGCTCGTTCCTCCTCTCTGCCAGCCACCCCTTCCAGGCTCTGGAAAATCATCCAAGGTTTAAATGGATTGAATTTTTTGGTGCTCTTCTGAGGAGCTGCCATGTTGAAAGGCTGTCCATGGGATATTGGATATTCCCACAACAGTGAAGCTCTAAGTCTGAGGGATGGATTTTTTGGGAGATTTGGATATACTTGACAGGAATCTGTTCCTCTCTTGCCTGTCCTGAGCTTCAGAAGAGACACAATTCCCATTCTTAATTATCTTGTGCTGACTTTGAGCTGCCAACCGAATAAAAATTACCCAGGAGAAAACAGTTATCCCTAAAAATCCCAACACGTGCATGGATGGATGGATGGATGGATGGATGGATGGATGGATGATGGATGGATGGATACATGGATGGATGGATGGTTGGATGGATGGATGGTTGGATGGATGGATGGATGGTGGATGGATGGATGGTGGATGGATGGATGAATGGTGGATGGATGGATGGATGGATGGATGGATGGATGGATGGATGGATGCATGGATACATGGATGGATGGATGATGGATGATGGATGGATGATGGATGGATGGATGGTGGATGGATGGATGGATGGATGGATGGATGGATGGATGGATGGATGAATGGATACATGGATGGATGGATGATGGATGGATGGATGGATGGGTGGATGGATGGATGGATGGATGGATGGATGGATGCCCTTCCCGACTCCAGCCCAGCCCCTGCCGTGCCGTGAGCGACTTGTACAGAATCCACATTGTATGCGCTGTGCATTTCCAGCCACACACACAGTGTGTACAATGCAGGTGCTATAAAGTCAGGAATCTCCCCAGCAGCCAGAAAATGGGAAAGATCTTCTGGCCACCCCACCCCCTCGAGGGCCTTTCCCATGTCCTTGTCTCAAAATGGAAAAATGAGAAAAATGGGTTTCATGCATGTGGAGTGAGGGAGTGACTTCTGGAATGGAGTTTACGAATAAAGTCCTTGTGTAGGTCTGGGAATTCTGGTCTCAATTCCCTGGGATTTAAAAGCTTCTCTGAGGAACAATGCCTGTGTTTTATGAGTCCCTCTGTGTCCCTTTTTCCTGATGTTTAATGGGAATAACAATAATACTTTTAAGGCCTCTGGTCCTGATTGGTACACATTTTTCAGGGCAGGATTATTCCTGCTTGGATTCAATGCAGAGCTCATCATCATGGATTTTTGGGGCACCTCCCACCATCCTTTTTATCTTTTCCAGGTGCCCCTGCAATCCCCAGTTTGCTGAAATCCAGGGCAGCCCAGGCATGTGTGTGAGAATTAACGCCGTGTGAAGGAGAAATGCCAATGGGATCAGCTTGGGTTTCCTGGCTATTGGTCATGGTTCCTAAACTTCCTTCAAAAAAACAGCTGCAGGGAGCTGGGAGTCTCCCAAGGGATTTATTGTTGCCCATAATGTCATTATTTATTTATTTTGGGTGGGTGCTGGCATGGAATGAATTCCTTTCCATCAGCAGGGTCTCCCTTGGAAGAAGGGAATTGAGGACTTTGATGGAGCTTGTGCCAGTGAGGATGTGGATTGAAAATACTGGACAGAAATCCGTGGAGACGACATCAAAGAATTGCTCTTTGTCCTGCTTTTCCAAGAAATAAGATGTTTCAGAGTGATTTTCGCTCCCTGTTTCTACCTTGGAGATTTCCAAGCAGGACAAATTCAATGCTGATTATTGCCAGAATATTCCAGTTTTGGGGGCAAGCCTGTCTTTTCTGTGGAATTCATCCCTGGTTCCCTGTCACTCATTGCTGCGGTGTGGGCAGGATCCAGTGCCCGCTGCAGGGAACTGGAATTTTTCCACTGTCTCCAGTGGCTCCTGGATTGGTTTGCCCTTTCCAGTGCCCAAAAATTATCCAAACAATCCGCCTGAGCGGGTGCCTGTGCGGACATTATCATCCCAATCCAAACAAAGCAATCCCCACTGCCACCGGAGGGATCGTGTGTTCTCATTCCAGAGGAATTTCCACGGGGCAGCCTCAGGCTCCTGGAAGCCCAGGGATGCTGGCTGTTGTGACAGGTGTGACTCCAGCCCTGTGGTCGCTCCGATAAAATGATTATTCCCTGGGAGAACTTGGGAGAGCTAACGAGAGCAATCCCTGCCTGTCCCAATTTTTTCCTTTGGTTTTGCTTGTTAAACACATGGCATTATTTTCCAGCTGCTTCCCTCTCCTCCCGAATTCCCTCTGGGGAATTGCTTCTTTAAGTCTGCTCTTTGCAGTTTAATGTTGTTTTTTGAGAGCGAGTTTTTACAGAGCCTGAAGGTTTGGATGAAGATGAGTTTATTTCTCTTTTCTAATTTAATTTAGTTGGGGTTTTGTTCATTTGCTTTAGCAAAGAGGTGCCATCCAAAGCCCTCTCCGGCCCTCAGCAGCTGAGATAAGAAATGCCAAATTCCCAAAATAGAATCCCAGAATGATCTGGGTGATGAGGGACCTTAAATCCCATCTCATTCCACCCCCTGCCAAGGGCAGGGACAACTTCCACTGTCCCAGGTTGCTCCAAGTCCCATCAAATATCTCTTAATTTGTTAATTTTCCCAAAATTTTTCCAGCCATCCAGGACCAGGCTTTTCCTGAGAGATGGATTCCCACTTTGGAATATTTCTGTATTTACACTTCCCATCATTATCATCTGGCAGCACCAGAAGTTTCTGACATATGGAGCAGTTGAACAGGAGTTTTGGAAGCAGCTCCTTCTCTGTATGCCATTTGGGAAGGAGAAAGGCTGGGGAAAGCCCTATCCTGGAGTATTGAATCCCAAAAATCTGCAATCCTTCATCAACTCAGTTCTGGGTTCCCTGCCTTGCTCCGAGCTCCACTGTTAAGGACAGCCACCAACTTTTTTCCATAAAAATCTCATTCTGGAATGGGGGTGGGGGTGGTGCAAACCTGAACCTTGCCCTAAAAATGCACTCAGGATGTGGCCAGGTAGATTTGGAGTGTGGAATTTGGGAAGTAGGGCTGTGCCAGGTAACCACAGCCCCCCTGGACAGGTTTTCCTGCTAATTCCTGTTTAAACCCACACCCCATTATCCTTCCTTACATCCTCAAGGATCATCGGAAACATTCCCTGTTCTCCTCCCAACCTCCAGACTCCGAGACAACTGTGGGCAGTTGTTTTATTGTCCCAGCACCTCGTAACTCCTGGGAAGCCAAAATTAAAGCCAGGAGTGAACAGAAATCCCATTCTCCTCTGAAATGTGCGTGCCCAGAACGTCTTCTCCTAATAAGCCCCTTCCCTGCACCCACATCCCGCCCCTTTCTCGTTACTCAGGGAAAAGATGCCCAAGTTGAAAGAAAAGGAAAATAAAAAACTCTTCCCCACAAATTGCAGGTTTCCAGTGGTGTTCCAAGGCTCAGGAGACCTCAAGGATTTGAACCAGCTGAGGTTTGAGGGAGGAAATCAGAGCCTGGGGCTCTCATTGGGAGCAGATGCTCAAAACCTCCCACAGATTTCTGCCCGTCCAGCTCAGCCCTGGTGTCTCAGCGGGAGATCCTGGGAAGAGGTGGGGATAAATCCCTGAAATTGGTTGTCTCATCCCAAATTTAGCCCTCACATTTCCTACCCTGGAAGGGTGGCAGAATGGGGGCAGTGGTGAGGCACCACCAGAGATTTGTGGCTGCTCCTGGATCCCTGGAAGTGTCCAAGGCCAGGCTGGATGGGGCTTGGAGCACCCTGGGATAACGGGAGGTGTCCCTGCCCATGGCAGGGGTGGCACTGAATGGGATTTGGGGTCCCTCCCAACCCCAACCCATCCTGGGATTCCCTGTCTCTTTGTGCTTCCTCTCCAAGCCTGGGCTGATCCTTCTGGAGAGCCTGGAAGAGCCGCAGTGAAAACACCACAATTCTGGAATGATAACACCACAATTCCAGAATGATAAAGGCTTCCCAGTGTTGGAATTCGAAACATAAGGAATTTTTAGAATTCTGAATTTGTAAGTCAAAGTTCAGAGTTAAACACAGGATTTGATTAAGACTTAAAAAAAAATTTAAATTTAGGTATTAAAAATAAAAATGTAGACTTATAGTTTGAAGACACCTTAAACTAAATAAAATAAAGTTTAGAATTTTAGAGTTTAAGATATAGAAAAAATAAAAGTAGTTATAGAAGTAAGCAAAAATATTAGAATATAGTATTATAAGTTTGTATATAATATAATTAAATAAGAAAGTTTATACTTTCTTATTTAATACAAGTATTACAAGAAAGTAATACAAGTCAAAATATTTAAAGATTAGGTTAAAATAGAAATATTTTTATTATTAGTGTTTTATTAATCAATAACTCCTTGAAAACTCTTATAATTAAAGGCCTTGTAATTTTTTTTTTAAAGTCCAATTTTTTAAAACTCAAAAATCCCATCTCTAACTTGTTCAAAACTCCCCCCAACAAAAAAAAAAAAAAAAAAAAAAAAAAAAAAAAATTATCACATCCCAGGATGGAATGCCTGTGCTTGCAGGAGTTGCTCATCCTGCCTCCATCCCCTCTCCCATATTTCTGTACATCCAGAATTTCCCTCAAGAACCACCTCCAGGAGGCTTTTCCAGGAGCAGCCATGACTTACCCCAGCCAAATAATGTGAATCCCCAGAGATATTTCTTCTCTGAGAAAAATGCCATGAAGATGAGGCTGTGGAGATAGAGCCCTTCCACCAGGATCCAGTAGTAATTGGTAGCCAGGAAGTAGAGGAAGAAGGTGACAGCTACTTTACAGCCCACCTGCAGCGACCACAGAAGGACAGAGAAGGAACACGGGGTGAAATTCTTGAGCTGGGCAAACACAATCAGGTGGGGTGGGGAACAAGGTGGAGAAGGGAATTAAATCGGAAAATTCTGTTTCAGGTTCTTTATGAGGGGGAAAACCTGTGGAAGAGCAGGAAAGACGAACTGTTGGGAAAAAACTCTTGAGCCAAAGATGATTTTTCCTGCAGAAGGTGAGTTGGGAAATAGAGAAAAAGAGATGATGGCCTGATCCTGCTCTCTCCCAACCCAGGGATGAGGGGCTCACACACTTCCTGGAGCGGTTAGGGTTCATCTTTCCCTGTATTTCATCTTTTCCCTGTGTTCTTTGTCCATGATGGAGACCAAAGAGCCTCGGCCAAGTTGTCCAGGTCTGGGTGTCCTGCTGAAGTCCCAGCGCTTGGAATTACAACTCCTTCCTCAGCTCATGGAGAGACCAAGGTGGAATGGAGTCACCCCATCCCATCATGGATGTCCACTGGATCCTCCAGGGTTGTTTGTCTGTCCTCAACAACTGAGAGGTGTTGCAGATGGCTCCAGCTGCCTTCGGAGCCAGGTGTTCCAAGGGCAAACAGGATCTGGAGGATTTTTCCTGGAAATCCCAAGGTGTCCCACTTGAGCTGCAAGGTGGGGGATCTGGGAGAGACTTCCAAGACATCGCGGAGTTAAAGCTGAGCTCTCATTCCACGCTGAGCTGAAATTTTTTAATTTTTTTGGGAGCAAAACCCTGATTGTGGCCCAACATTCCCTTTGGACAAAGCCATCCTTCTTCCCAATTTCTCAGCTCCAGTAGGGAAAGGCTGCAAAATATTGGTGCCACTTTGGGATTAATCAGTACAAAGCCAGCTCTTGTCAATGTGGATATCCTTGGAGTCTGGGAAGTTGGATTTCCCAGGAATTCTGTGGCTGCCACATCCCTTGGTCCATCTTTGTGCTGTCCCTTCCTTTAAGAGGAATACAAAGGACTGACAGAAAATGCCAATAATAATAATACCTTGGAAATAAAAAGACAATTTTTTTTATCCTGCTGCAGCTCTTTTGCTAATTTTTTGTTCATCAATATATACATCTATACATATATTTGCATATTGATAAGATATGCTCACATTACATTCATTGTCTTTCATAGACAGAGGGAGTTAAAATAGATTAATTAAAAATCTCCTTAAATTAGTTAATTTTTTAATATTTATTAAAATAATCCTCATCTAGGTTTGATAATATTTTCCATATTTATTTTTTGTATTTATTGCCGCATGCAGGGAATGTGAGGCGCTAATTGCAAAGTTCCCACTTCATTTGGAAACAAAAGAAATCCATTAATTGTTGCCTTCATCGCTTGTTTGCCTTGCAGTTCCGAAGAGTGGGGAATGCCATTAAATGTTAATATCCAAAGAATGCCATATATTATCCTAATTATTCCTTATAATGAGCTCAGCAAGAGGAGAAACACCAAACAATGCAGTGAAACATTTTGTGTTCTTTCCAAAAAAAATGAGAGTTTTGGAGCGTGTTGAGTGAGAATCTGTAAATTAATGACACGGATCTCCGGGATGGAAAGGGAACACAATGACAAAGTTCCAGTTGGGACACTTGGATGCACAGTGGGACATTCCCAAATCCTCTGATTTTTCACAGGGTGTCGCTGGTCCCTGGTTGTAGCACAAGCTGGGAAAGATTTGAGAAGCCAAGCAAATCCACAGCAGGAAGCTGATCTCAGAATCCTTGAGGTTGGAAAAGACCTCCATGACCATCGAGTCCAAGCTGTGCCTGATCACCACCACAGCACCAAGTGCCACATCCAGGAATTCCTTGGACACCTCCAGGGTGGGGACTTCAAACATCCCTGGGCAGTTTCCAAGGCCCGAGCACCCTTTCCATGGGGAAATTCCTGCTTTGGCCCAGCCTGAGGCCGTTCCCTCTCCTCCTGTCCCTGTTCCCTGGAGCAGAGCCCGACCCCCCCGGCTGTCCCCTCCCTTCAGGGAGCTGTGGGAAGTGAGAAGGTGAGAAGGGTCTGGGAAGCACACAGAGTCCAGATCCTTTGGGAACCCCATCTTTTTTGGCAGCTTGGGAAGTGGGACTTGTGTTCCCTGAGGTGGGGAGGTGGGATTTTCCCAAGGGATTTATGGTGGAGTTGGGTTCATCCCATACCTGGGAGTTTCACGGTATTTTCATCCCAAAGGAACCCCGAGAAGGTGAGAAGGATCTGGGAAGCACACAGAGCCCAGATCCTTTTGGAATCCCGTCTTTTTTCCCACTTGGGAAGTGGGACTTGTGTTCCCCGAGGTGGGGAGGTGGGATTTTCCCAAGGGATTTATGGTGGAGTTGGGTTCATCCCATACCTGGGAGTTTCACGGTATTTTCATCCCAAAGGAACCCAAAGCACTTTACAACCTCCTGGGTTTCCATGGGAAATCCGGGATGGGTCCAATGACAAGGAGAGCCAAGAGCTTCGGAATGTGGGAAATGAGAGGATCATCCCACCCAAGCACATGGACAGTGCAGATATTGCCATCAGAGACTTCTATACAGTGACATCCGCATGGAATTTTGGAGAAGAGTCCAACTGACCTCACTTCCATTTTCATTTTGGGATGTTGACTCGTCTGCCTGGGTTGACTGCATTGACTCAACCCAACCATAAAGGGAGCCTGAGGTTCAGGTTGGACACCAGCAGGAATTTCCCCATGGAAAGGGTGCTCAGGCCTTGGAAGAGGCTGCTGGAGAGGTTTGGAGTGCCCATCCCTGGAGGTATCCAAGGAATTCCTGGATGTGGCACTCAGGGCTCTGGGCTGGGGTTGGGGACAAGGCTGGGATTGGGGACTCACCAGCAATTCCAAGGTTGGATGACCTTGGAATTCTTTTCCAAGTCAATGATTCTGTCCGAGGTCTCTCTCACAGACACCACCTCCTTTTTGCAGATGAGCCCTACCCTTTCCTATGACACCACATCCTCCCTGCACTTTCCCTTCCAAAATGTCTTTTTCTCCATATAGGAGGGAGAAAAGTTGTGCATTTCCCATCCATGGAAATGTTGTGAGCCAAGCTGGATGTGCCTTGTGCTGGGATGGTCAGGAATGTTTCCACAGCTGTAAATTCCAGGGGGTATCAAGGAAATGTAAATGGGAATCAAACCATCAACCCAGACTGCCATGGAAGCAGCTTTTCCTTAGCTCAGGAACTGGGAATCCCTCTGAACCAATGGACTGAGAATCGGAAAGGATGGGGAGAGGCTGTGAAAGACGAGTAGGATGGAAAATTCCCCAAAAGAATGTAAGTGTTGAGCAGAGAGGACAAAGACACGAATCCTGGAAAACCACTGCTCAGGGAATACTCACAAACTGCGATTTATCCGCTGGAGGTGCTTCCGTGATGGATTTCAAGTCCTCCTCGGAGATCCGCTCCATCTCCTCCAGGGCTGACCCGGAGTACAGGACTGCGTCCTTCACGAAGATGCTGACGGCCCTCAGCATGAAGGACACAAACAGGTGCATGTGGATGTAGTTCCTAGTGCAGTGCAAACGTCTGGAAGAGGAGAAGAAGGATTGGGAAGTTTAGTCCAGCTGTTGGATGGAGCCAGGGCCACTTCTGGCTCTGGAGAGCCCCAGCTCCTCCCCCTGGCACTGTGCCCCCATGGGGAGCAGAGTGAGGGTCATGGCTCCCTGCTCTCCCATGGGGCTGGGAAATGGATTAATACCTTCTCCAGGGGCTTCAGGGAATCATGGAATGGTTTGGGATGGATGGGACTTCAAGCCCATCCAATCCCACCACCTGCCATGGACAGGAACACCTCCCACTATCCCAGGGTGCTCCAAGCCCCATCCAACCTGGCCTTGGACACTTCCAGGGATCCAGGGACAGCCACAGCATCTCTGGGCACCCTGTGTCTGGGCCTCCCAATCCTGCCAGGCAGGAATTCCTTCCTAAAATCTGCCCTCTGTCAGTGGGAAGCCATTCCCCCTCTCCTATCCAATCCTGCCCTTGGATTCCAGAGGCTCCAGAACTTGGGGCCACTGGAAACCTCTCAGAACTTCCTGTAAACCATTAACCAGGAATTCCTTCCTAAAATCTGCTCTAACCCTGCCCTCTGTCAGTGGGCAGCCATTCCCCCTCTCCTATCCAATCCTGCCCTTGGATTCCAGAGGCTCCAGAACTTGGGGCCACTGGAAACCTCTCAGAATTTCCTGTAAATCATTAATTTTTTTTCCCAGCTCAGTTTAGGAGCAACTCCAGCAGTAACTTGGGTGTGCTGGGCTGCTGTCCCTGTTTTCCTGCTGTAAATGTCATCCTTTGGAGCAGTTTGTGGGCTTCACCCCAGCAATGGCAGCAGTGACCCCACAAATCCCGGTTGTAAAGCGCTTTGAGGTCCTTTTTGGAGGAAAAGCTTTTTTGGGGATGGTGAGATGTGAATGGGTCAGAACCAAGAAGAAGAGGTCTATTTTGGAATCAGGAATCAGGATTTAGGGAAGAAGGAACCAACCTCTTGGGGTCCCCTCTGTCCTCTTGAGCTCTGGTGTCATGACTGCATTTATGAATGGATTTATATTCCCATTAAATCCCAATAATCTGCATTAATTAAAGGCTGTGTTTTTATCCCTTTTGCAGGATGTTATGATAACAACACCAGTTGTTCTCTGCGCTTTTATAATCCAAATTACTCCAAGTGGAACTGATTAAGTTTATTAAATGAGGATTGGCTTTGCTCCCTGCATTTGAAAAGGAGTCAATGAATCTCTGGATTATCGAGGATAAAATCTGGCTTGATCCCTACTGCTGCTCTGATCCTTGGAATAAAGATGCTCCAGCACACTTGCCCAAGTGGTCTGGGCTGGAAATGAAGTGGGATAAAGATATGGATAAAGGAAAACCAGGAATTCTCTTGCACACATGGACACAGAATATTTTAACAACCTTGCCAGTGTCCAGTGGGAAATGAAGTGGAGGGAAAAGGTTGGGAGAACAGGAGTATGGTGTAGGAATGGGGTCTGCGGAGCCCTTTGGATTTGGTCTGTCATGGATTTGGGATTTGCTGTCCAAGTAAACCCCCCTGACACCTTTTGCTGTCTGCTGAGAGCTCTGAGCACTTTCAGAGCCCAAAGCCACACATTTCATTCCCAATGTTCCATGTCCAGGGCTTGGCTCAAGTTTCCCAAATCCCTCTGCAGAGACCATGTGGCTGTTTTGGGTCACACCAGCTCTTGTCCAGGTCTTGCTGGCTTTTTTTAGGAGAAGACATGAGCAGACAGAGAAGGGAAGCAAATCTGGGGCTCAGGGTTTGGGGACACCCTGCTCTATGGGGTCACCAGATAGAACATTTCCAAAGGACAAATCCCTGGATATGGGTGACACCTTTCATCCCTCCCATCCCATGCTGTCTGTGCCAGCAAGAATCCAGGAATCCCAGAATGGTTTGGGCTGGAAGGGACCTTAAATATCATCCCATTCCAACCCTGACACCTTCTACTATTCCAGGCTGCTCCAAGACCTGTCCAACCTGGCCTTGGACACTTCCAGGGATTAAGCTGTGACAGTGGATTGAGGAATGGATAACGAGGGCTCAAAGTGGCATTTAGGGGTCTAAATTCCTTGACAGGGATGGTGGGAAGGGAGGGGACACGATGGAGTCAGGAAGGTAGTTTTTGGATCCCTGGGAAGAGCAGCAGTGTGGGGAGATTGGAGGAATCAGCCTGGGAGTTTTCCATGCCTTTCAACTGGTTTATCCTTCACGAACATTTGGACTTAAAGTGGGATTTCCCTCAGGGAATCTTATTTCTCTGCAAATCAGCCATCTAAAGCTAAGCCAGTCACCTGCAGGGATAATAGGGACAGAAAATCCTGGAGAGTCTTCCAAGGAATTCCTGGAGACGCCCTTCTTCCCATTTGCTACAAAGAGGGCCTGGAAAACTCCACCTGAGGGAAGCGGAAGGAGTTCCAACATCCCACCCACCATCCCCCAGGAAGTTTGCCCTGGGATACCCTAACACAGCCCAAATCACAGATGCCACCACCACTGGTGGCTTCCTGAACTGCGCCACCCCAATTTTATCCTTCCGGAAAAACCCGCGGCTTTTCCGGCGTCGCTTAGGTAAAAACAGAGCCGCCTACCTGAAGTATCCCAGGATAAGGACAGCAACTGTGAGGGATCCCAGGGAGATGGAGTATCCAACAGTATAAATCAAATAGAGGCGATCAAAGACCTCCTGCAGCAGAAATGATGGAGAAAACAGCGTCACATGGGGAACGCGGCCCTACTGCACCACACAACCCTGGCAGCACACAGAGCCCGGATCCTTCGGGAATCCCATCTTTTTGGCAGCTTAGGAAGCGGGGCTTGTGTTCCCTGAGGTGGAGAGGTGGGATTTTCCCAAGGGATTCAGGATGGAGTGGGGTTGGTCCCATATCTGGGAGTTTCGCGGCATTTTCATCCCAAAGGAACCCAAAGCGCTTTACAAACTCCTGGCCCAGTTCAGGGGTCACTTGGGAATTTTCACCTGGACAAAATGCCTGCTGAGCTGGGAATTTGGCAAGGGATTAATGATGGAGTGGGGTTAATACCATGCCTGGGAACTTCACAGCATTTTCATCCCAAAGGGACCCAAAGCACTTTACAAACCCTTGGCCCAGTCCAGGGATCACTTGGGAATTTTCACCTGGACAAAAAAGCCTGCTGAGCTGGGAATTTTGCTGGAATTGCACAATTTAGCTGTTGCTGGATGACTGATGTCCAGCCTGGGGGAGCATAAGCCACACCAGAAAACACAGGAAGGAAATACTTTGGCTATGGGATATGAGGAAAAAAATCACCTGCATTTATTTTTCCCTTTTTAAAATCCCAAGCAACCTCTGCCTGTGGTTATCCAATCCAGACACAACCTGAGCTTGCCAAAATCCCATTGGAAAAGGCTCTGTCACAGAAGAATTCTTAATAATTAATCATTTAGCAAATTTTAGGTTGTTATTTTCCAGCGCTGGCCTTGAAACCCTGAGGTTTCCATTAAATATCGGGATATTTTCCTTGATCCTGCAGCTGAACTCAGGGATTCCTGGAAAGGGTTAAAATGCCTGCCCCCATCCCAGCCTGTTCTGCCTTTCCCAGACTGACTTTAGCAAAAAATCCAAAAAAACCCAGCCAAATCAGCATCTTTCTCCTCATTCCCTCCTTTCCCTCGCCCTGCCCACGGGGCTGCAGTAACGTCAGGAATGTTGGGCTCTGAATGACAGCTCTGATTGGGATTTGAGGCTTGGAACGCTGTCCTGGAATGCCAAACCTCAGCCCTATTACATCAGAATCCACAGATTTGGGAATGTTTCTCTGCGGTTTGCACTGGAGGAGCGAAGCCCTTGCCAATATTAATTTACTGAGTGTGTCTGTGCGTATTTATGGGATATTTTTATAGATTTTTATAGATCTGTCTGTGCAGGCAGCAGGCCCTGAAAAGCCAAGAAGAAGAGATTTCAAAGCTTTCAGGGAAAAATATCCTGGTGTGATTTTCCTGCTGCCAAGCTGGAATCCTTTTGGAGCTGGAAAACATTTGACTCCATAGTAAAAATTGAAATAATAATAATAATAATAGTAATTAATAATAATAGTAATAATAATCTTACTCCAAGGTTGGAATTTTCAGTAAAATAAAAGTTGTGAGGCCTTAACAAAACATCCCTGAGCCCCATTCAGAAATTTCACTGGGAAGATCCATGTTCCTATGGGCGGAATGTCCTTGGGAAGAGCTTCTGGATTGGCAGGAGGTTTTGGAAAGTTGAGTGCTCTGATTGACCACAGGGCCTCTCTTTGAAAGGAGGTTGAGCACCAAGAGCCAAGACACAGAAAGTTTATCCTGGAGCCCTCCTTGGAGGAGGAGGTGCCCCAAATCCTACCTGGAGTCACTCTGGAATGCCCCTGGGAAAATGATTTTGTGGAGGGGGTACTCAGATCCTTGGGAAAACCCTTTGGAGCAAAAAATTGAGCTTCTCCACTTCACTTCTCCCTCACTTGGAGCTCAGGGCTGGTAGTTTCCAGGAGCTTTTCCTCCCTGGATTTACCCATGAGGGGACAAAATCTCCAAAGGGGTTCCATGTCTCCCAAGGGAGGTCCTGTCTCCATGAAAACCACAACGAACAACCAGGAAAGATCATCCAGATATGAAAATACTGAATGATCTGCCAGCTGCAACGACGATCTCCGTGGTCTGAGGAGCATCCTTAGGGAGCTGATATGGGTGGGAAGTTAAATAATTCCCAGAAAATCACAAAGGCTGTGATGGCCGAGCCATGGACACAACCTGGAGATCCATCACTCCAGGAAGTTCTCTGGAAGTCTTCTGGAAGTCCACCCTGAGGAGAGACTGACCATCCCTGGTCATCCCTTTTTGGAAGAGGCCAAACCTGGCCTTGCCATGAGATCCTGGTCTATAAAGTGTGATAACTAAACCAACGTGATTCAATTTAATTCTAATTTAATCTGAATATTCAGGGCTTTGAGCAACCTCGGCTCGTGGAGGTGTCACTGCCCATGACACAGAGTTGGAACTGGCTGGAATTCAAGGTCTCTTCCAACCCCAATCAGTTCAGGATTCCAGGATTCCCTGAACTAACTTTGAGCAACCTGGGCTCGTGGAGGTGTCACTGCCCATGACAGAGTTGGAACTGGCTGGAATTCAAGGTCTCTTCCAACCCCAATCAGTTCAGGATTCCAGGATTCCCTGAACTAGATTCCTGCAGGAACCCTCCACTCTTTCAACTGTTGCCACGTGTGCAAAAGGAAAAGGAAAACCAGACAAAGCAGGAATTTTCGGGTGGCAAATCCTATCCTGAGTTTCATGGAGCTGTGCCCTGTATCCAAATTTTTCCTTTCATCCTTTTTATTCCCCTTTAGCAAGACACCAGCAGCACTCGGGCTGTGAAGCTGGGAGGGATCCAGTGTTCTTTGAGGAATGGGAAGGCTGTGAAGGGTGGGATCAACAGCACAGGGGCTGGAAGGAAAAATAAGGATTTTCCAGATGGAATTTCTGCAAATTTTTCCTGAGCTGCTGATTCAGATGTCGTTAAGGACACATTTGGAATTGGGGGTGTGCTTCTTTGAGTGATAAACAAAGCCAGAAAATCTCTGTCCTTACTTTTCTTGCATTTTTTTTTACAGGAAAATGAGGCTAAACAAAAAGCTAAATGGAATATTCACAAAATGGGATATTCACAAAACGAGATATTTGCAAAAGGCACAGAACAGGCACTGATTTCCAAAGCCTCAGGGAAAACTTTGAGTGTTGGTGGCCCTGTTCCTGCAGGACTCTGTTCCCCTCATCCACAGACATTCCAGGCTCTTAAATCCTCCCAATCTGGAGGGTGACTGGGATAAGCTCTCACAAAAGACCCCCAATTTAGCCTCAGACACTCCAATTTACTGTCAGACACCCCAATTTAGACACGCATGCTCATAAAAATAATCTTTAAGCTCCTTTCCAACCCAAACCATTCCAGGATTCTCAGATTCTATTTCCAGGAATGCACCAGACCAAATCCATAGGCATGGAATGAGGATGGCACCTCAGGGTTAATTAAAATTGTGAACAAAACATCACCCAGATAATTTTTTTTTTTATTATTCCTCCACAGACTTTAAAACCTCTGCCCATGTCCTGACACTTTGCTGACATTCCTTTGTGGAAATTGGGGATAAAACAATCCAAACCCATTCCTGTGCCGTCACTTTGAGGCTCCACAAAGTTGTTTGTTTTTCCCAGGACCCCAGAGAGCTCCAGGACTGCTGCTTGGAACAATGGGGTTTAGATAAAGCAGCCCTGCAACACGCTGGGCCCTTCCCATTGTGTTTGGAAGGGGACGGATTCTCCAGGCCCCTCCAAATTCCCAGGAAGCCGTAAAACCCTCACGCTACAAACAAGCAGGAGCAGATGAAGACAGGATTGGGGTTGGATCTGAGGATGGCCCATCCTGCTGGTGGTGGTTCCCAAGCTGAGCCAACCTCCCAAGTTGCTGGCTCTGACTCCCCTTCCGCTGGATTTTGGGAGGTGGAGATCCCATTCACCCTTCAGCTCACCCTTGGAAAGAGGATGGGTTTGACCTGCTTTCAAATCAGCTGTGTTTGGCATCCCTGTTCTTTTGGGGGAGAAGGGGGTGGGGGAAATTCCTGTTTTTTTGACCCAAACATCCCATTGCTGCTGCCACTGTTGGAAAAAGTGACCAGAAAAATGATCCTGCTGCTGGATATGTGGAAGGTAAGGGATCCACAGTCAGTGGTTGTATGGAATTTGGGGAGAAATGGGCTAGAAAGCTGCCTGAGGTTCATCACTCATCATTTGTGTTGCATTTTATCCAAAGATTCTGGAGCTCCAGGAATACAGGTCACCCTCCCTCCTGGTTTTAAGGGAATTCGGGGAACAAAAGTCCTTTTAACTCTGCTGCCCGTCTCCTTCATGGCCAGGAAGGTGTGCTTAGGGAAGAGTGTGGGAAGAGAACAAATCCACAATAAATATGAGCTGCTGAAGCAAATCCAGAGGAGGTCACAGAGCTGCTCCAGGGCTGGAGCCCCTCTGCTCTGGAGCCAGACTGGAAAAGCTGGGAATGTTCACCTGGAGAAGAGAAGGATCCAGGGAGAGCTCAGAGCCCCTGGCAGGGCCTGAAGGGGCTCCAGGAGAGCTGGAGAGGGACTGGGGGCAAGGCATGGAGGGACAGGACACAGGGATTGGGTTCAAATTGAAAGAGATGGGATACAGGGAAGGAATTCCTGGCTGGGAGGGTGGGGAGGCATGGGAATGGAATTGCCAGAGCAGCTGTGGCTGCCCCTGGATCCCTGGAAGTGCCCAAGGCCAGGCTGGACAGGACTTGGAGCAGCCTGGGACAGTGGGAGGTGTCCCTGCCATGAGGGACAAGACCCCCCAGTGCCACCCCTGCCATGGCAGGGACACCTCCCACTATCCCAGGCTGCTCCAAACCCCATCTAGCCTGGTCTTGGACACTTCCAGCTGATTGTTCACTCCCTCTTTAACGTTATCTGGAAGGAATTTGAGGGAACACTTCCCTGGATGGCTTCATCCTACCTGTCTAAAGGAGGAATCAACCTCCAGGGCTGTCAGTTCCCATCCTCCAGTGGTAATTTTCCCCAAGGAAGCAGCCCAGGAGCAGTTGCTCCCCGGGCAGTTACGAGCTGTTAATTCTGCAGGCTCTGATGGCTTTAACACACTTTGCTCTTTGCAGAGAGCGGTTTCCGAGCTGCTCTGTGTGAAATAATCCCCATTTATTCGGGACAGGACACCAGCTTGCTCTGGGGCCCTCTGTTTGCTGCTTTGGCCAGTCTTAAAATTATCCCAGCATGGCTAAAATGGGAAAACTCCCCACCTAAACAAACATCCCTGGCTGGAGATGTGCACACACACATGGTGTTTATTTAGGTGTGGATATCTCCAGCTATCTATAGGTTCAGGCCTATTTCCAGAGATAGCCAGCAAATCCATATATTTATAGCCACAGACAGTTGGTTTTGTTGTTTTTTTTTTCCTAAAAGCCTAGTTTCTTAAAATTCCCTCTGGTTGCATCTGCTTGGAGTCAGCCACGATCTCCTGGCAAAACCTTGGGTAAATGCAGCTGTTGGTGGTGACGCAAAGATGCTGCTCCCCAGGGAGGGAAATAATAATAGAAAACCATCTCTCGCTCAAGACAACGGCTCAATGTGGCCAAATTCCCCTGTTCTGACATCTCTGGACATATTTACTCCATGAAAAAGAGATATCAAAGGAAGGTTTATTAATCCCAGGGCTGCAGTGCCACATTTAATGTGACAAGAGGCCTTGTGTGCTCTCCGCGAGTAAAGGCACCAGCACACTGAGGGAAAAAGTGCATTTTTTTCCTCCTCTTTTATTTCTAGAGTGGTTTTCATACCCCAAGGCCCAAGAGACCTGCAGAGAATGCACAGATAGTGCTTCATTTGTCACCAGAATTCAGCCACCTCTGTGATAAAATCAGGGAATTCCATGACAAGGCACAGAATCGCTGAGGGCAGGGCAGGACTGAGAAGACCTCTTGCAAATAAAAGGCTAATAATAATAATAGTAATAATAATATTATTATTAAAATCAATAAAGAGATGTTGTTGAAAATATACTCCATGAAAAAAAGAAATCAAAGGAAGGTTTATTAATCCCAGGGCTGCAGTGCCACATTTAATGTGACAAGAGGCCTTGTGTGCTTTCTGTGAGTAAAGGCTTCAACACACTGAGGGAAAAAGTGCATTTTTTTCCTCCTCTTTTATATCCAGAGTGGTTTTCATACCCGAAGGCCTAAGAGACCTGGGTGGATGCACTTTACTTGTCACAATAACTCAGCCTCTGTGATAAAATCAAGGAACTCTGTGACAAGGCACAGAATTGCTGAGGTGAGGCCAGGCCTGAGGAACAGAACTCTTGCAAATATAAAGTTAACAATTTTACTAAGAATAAAAATTGATAAATAGATGTCATTAAAAAGCATTTTTTGATCAAGATACAATTTCAAATCTGGCAGAAACATCAATTTTTTTCTGCATTCTTTGCCCTGGGTAAGTACCACTTAAGTAAGATCAGCCTGGTCATTTAATCTGAACAGTGATGGTGGTTTAATTTGTCTTAATATGAAATATTATTCCATTCACCTTGGTAGATATGACAGAAAATTCCTGGCAAAAGATGCCTCAGCTTTGGCTACAGGATAATGAGGATTTTGGGATGGGTTATTAAAACAGCTCCTTAAGGGAGAGCTCATGAGGAGCAGTAATTTTCCAAGAGGCTGAGAATAAAAATGAAGTGACACCTCCTGTAAATGTCTCTGCTGGGAAGCACAGCCTGAGTTCCCTGTGCTGTGACCCCCCTGTTGTTGGAGCCCTGGCTGCTGAGAATTTCAGACTTCCTGTGCTGCCAGGCACTGACCCCCAAGAGAACACTGCATTGACCTGAGGCCGTGGAGAAGCTTCCAAAATGGAATGACAGAACTGGGATTGTGGGTGTGCAGTTTGAATAGAAGTGTGTGATATCACAGGGTGGAAAACCTATAGTTTAAGGGTTTAGAATATAGAAATATAGATAAAGCAAGATGGAGGTTTTGGGGTGGAGGCTGCTCCTTCTTGTTGTTCTTGTTATTCTTGTTGTTGTTGTACTTCTTCTTCTTCTTCTTCTTCTTCTTCTTCTTCTTCTTCTTCTTCTTCTTCTTCTTCTTCTTCTTCTTCTTCTTCTTCTTCTTCTTCTTCTTCTTCTTCTTCTTCTTCTTCTTCTTCTTCTTCTTCTTCTTCTTCTTCTTCTTCTTCTTCTTCTTCTTCTTCTTCTTCTTCTTCTTCTTCTTCTTCTTCTTCTTCTTCTTCTCCTTCTTCTTCTTCACCTTCTTCTCCACGGGTTTGGGTGGTTTTGTGTAATTGGATAAAAAAGTCCCCATTACCACCATGGGTAGTTGGTTATTGGGTTAAAAGTGAAAATAATTGAGGTGTCACTTCTTAATTGGACAGTTGATCCTTCAAAGGCCTTGCAGAGAGAGAGATGGGGCTCCATTTTTAGTTTGTCAGAGTGCAGTGCTGCAGAACTCGGGGTTTGTGAGACTGTGACAGAGATAAGAACTGATAAACATCTGAATCCAAACTAGAAACACCGTCTCACATGTTCAATCCTGACTCTGGCAAAAAGAAGCAAAGACTCCTCACCCTGTGACCACTCAGGGGACACAGACAAAGTCAGGCACATCAAACCCACCACAGGTTTTAAATCACCCTCAGCCCTTTAAATCACCCTGGACGTGGAAAGTCTCTATTTCTTCCTTGTGGTGAAAAAAAAAAATAAAATATGGGCAACTCTTGTTCTTTGTGCCCTTCCTTTAGTAAGTCGCCCTGACAAGTCCTGCCAGTTGGAGGTTAAAAAGGAAGGATGTCCTTTCCCAGGAAGAACTCTTGGAAATCAGCTGGACAATTCCCACCCAGGGTGAGCCTGAGGGTAGTGGGACAGAGGAGATGATTTCAGAGAGGTGAGAAGTTTGTGCATTGATCAAGGTGCTCCATGACCCCAACACCTGCTTTAGGACCTTCCTGGAAAACTCCAGGGCTAAAAGAGTTCTTTCCACTATGAACTGGGAAAAGTCCCACCAAACTGGTTCTGGAAGAGAACGTCATCCAGGCCTTTGCTGGAGTGGTTGGAGCAGCACCCAGGGCACACAACCTTCTGCTCCTTGTCCACACGAAAGAAAACATTCAGCAGCTCAAAGAATGCATCTCCTCCTTTCCCTCATTTCCTTGTTTTGTAAAATCACTTCATTCATGAGTTGCTTCACTCTTAAGGAGAAAAAAAGCAACAACAACAACAAAAAGCAACAACAATAAAATCCCCAACCAAAACCAAAAGAAAAACTAACCAACCAACAACAAAAAACAAACAAACAAGCCAACAACAACAACAACAAAAAAACAACCAAACAAACAAACAAAAAAACCCAACTCCAAAAAACCCTTCTCAGTGGTTAAATTTAAAATTAAGGACATTGTCCCGAAGGGCCCCTGGAACATCCTCAAGGAAGCTGTGGTTAGATCCTTATCTCCAGCTCTCTGGGATAATTCTCCCTGCAGCTGATCAGTCCCTGATGCCATGTCCCGTGTCCAAGGGGACTCTTCCAAAAACCACTGGAAAACCAGAGGGTTTGGGTAAATTCTTTGGGAATTACAGGTGCATGTGGGTGGGAACGTCATTCTCTGTGGGACAAGGAGGTCACATCCTCCCAAGAGACACTAGGGACAGCTTTGCTGTCACCTTAGCACGGAATTCGTTCCAGACTTCCAGCATTACAGGGCTCCAGGCTGGCTCATGGGGAGGAAGGAAATTTCTAGCATCTACTTATTTATCATTTTCTGAATTTCTGTAAATTTATGGCTCACGGATTTATGATTTTTTTTTTTTCCAGGACCACACAGACCCTCTCCATATTTTAAACCCTTTTCCAACTTTGGACTGGTGTCACTGTTTCCAAATTGTGACTATACCAGAATTAATTCAAGATCATGGAATATCAGTTAAGTTTGAGTAGGAAGGGATCTTAAGGGTCATCCCATTCCCACTCCCTGTTATGGGCAGGGACATCTCTCACCGTCTCAGGCTGCTCCAGCCTGGCCTTGGACACTGCCAGGGATCCAAGGGCAGCCATTGCTTCTCTGGCTGTGCCAGGGCTTCCCTACCCCTTCAGCCAGGAATTCCTTCCCAATATCCCATCAGAATCTACTTCCTTCAGCTCAAAATCATTCCCTGTGTCCTGTCCCTCTATGCCTTGTCCCCAGTCCCTGTCCAGCTCTCCTGGATCCTCTTTAGTCCCTGGAAGGGGATCTGAGATCTCCCTGGAGCCTTCCCTTCTCCAGGCTGGACACTCCCAGCTCTCCCAACCAGTCGCTCTGGGTTTGATTCCTCATCTGTTTGGACATCCCCTCCCAGAGACAGCCACATAAACATTGGAATTTTTGATAACAACCTGGCAGCAAAATGATTTCCTGCTGTGGCAGAGGGCGTCTCAATGCCATGGAACAATCTCCAACCACTTCTGAGCACCCCCAAAACCACTCCAATTTTCCCCAAGATCTCTTCAGGAATGGGATCATGGCAGCTGCAGGAAATTTTTCTGCCTTTGAGGACAATTTTCCAATCAAATCATTGCCCATCAAAGTATGATGTGGCTTTGGCAAACTCAGGAAAGTTTTCCAACAGGAGGAAGATGAGCTGGAGCTCATCCGGGCTTTTAAATGACACAGAGGTCCGTGGGTTAGCCCGGCACGATGCCAGAAATTCCTGCTGTGTGCAGGAATGGGAATGCCTACCCTTTCCCTCGTCTCGTTGGTGAGGAACTTGGCGCACTCGCTGTAGTTGGCCCAGGTGCGGTTGTTGCCCGGGACCAGCTCCCAGCTCCCGTTCAGGTCACACCGGCGATAAGCGTGGCCTGCCGAGAGAGAGGAGACATGGAATCAGTGGGAAAATGGCAGGATATTCATCCCAAACTCATCCCAAACTCATCCCAAATTCATCCCTGCCGAGAGAGAGGAGACATGGAATCAGCGGGATAGTGGCAGGAAATTCATCCCGAATTCATCCCTGCCGAGAGAGGAGACATGGAATGAGCAGGAAAATGGCAGGAAATTCATCCCAAATTCATCCCAAACTCATCCCTGCCAAGAGAGAGGAGACATGGAATGAGCAGGAAAAGGGCAGAAAATTCATCCCAAATTCATCCCTGCCAAAAGAGAGGAGACACGGAATGAGCAGGAAAACAGCAGAAAATTCATCCCAAATTCATCCCTGCCGAGAGAGAGGAGACAGAGAATGAGCAGGAAAAGGGCAGGAAATTCATCCCAAACTCATCCCTGCCAAGAGAGAGGAGACATGGAATGAGCAGGAAAATTGTAGGAAATTCATCCCCAAGTGGAGCCTGTTATAGATACATGTTATATTATTGGCTTTTTGCAACTATTAAAATGGATTCTGTATGTGTGGTGCTAAAGCAACTTTGTTATAAAGATACAGCTTTTATTTCTGCTGTTAATTAAGCTCAGTGAAGCAGCTGATATCAGTGTGCTTGTGTTAAATGCCTGCTGGGATGGGATAACACCCAATGGACACAGGATGGGCACACCAGTACGGATCTGCCAGCCAGCAGCACTCACCCTCTGAAGGCAGCGTGGACCAGGGCCCAAAAACTGATAATGATAAAAAAGGACTAAAAGCACAACCAAGGAATGTGCATCCTCTAAAAAGGCTGATCCAAGGAGGAGCTGTGCTAAACAATTCTTGGAATTGTAAACTAGTAAATGTAAATTGTAAACTAGTAATGTAAACTACTTTGAGGAAAAGTTTATTATGCATAAGGGTCTATAAATATGCAACTGGCTGATGTAATGAAGAGGTATTTAAGGGGTATCCCTGAAGGTAACAGGGTGCTCTTGGCTGAGAGCCAACATGCACCCGGCCATAATAACCTCTGCTCTGTGGTTCTTGTCTCCTGTTGTCCTTCATCAAACTTTTTTACATTTTCACAGGAGGGTGATCATGTTTTTCACAAGCCCATCCATGCTGAGCCCCATGTGTGCTTGGAAGCTGGGTTGCTAAAAAACCAACTTCCATCTCCACCTCAATTTATCAATTTTTTAGCTGAGAAACACCACAGAGCCTTTTAGTTGCTCTCAGTGAAGTTCAGATGTTGGGTCTGCAAAGCAAGGAGAAAAGACCTGGAAAACCACAAAGCCCAGAATTACCCTCGGAATTTCTTGCATCTCTCCCTATGAAATAAATTTAAAAAAAAGGTGATTTGTACTATTTTGCTCTTTGTTTGCTAGTTCAGGTCATGTCAAGGGGTCTTTTGTCACCCTGCCCTCCTTGTGGGGATGCAGAAGGAAAGGAATGCCAGGTTTCATCCTTGAGTTCGGCTGGCAGAGGAGAATATCCGTGTTCAGATGTCCGTGTGGGAATTGCGGCAGCAGGCATGTGTTAAAATCACCTCACAGAAAACAGGGATTAATCCCACAGATCCTGGGACTACAGAGGGAGAACAGAGAGCCTAGGGAAAGATGGAAATGGATTTTGACAAGGGTTGGAGTGACGGGACACAGGGAATGGCTTCCCACTGCCACAGGGCAGAGATAGATGGGATGTTGGGAATTAGGAATTCCTGGCTGGGATGGAATTCCCAGAGCAGCTGTGGCTGTCCCTGGATCCCTGGAAGTGCCCAAGGCTGGGCTGGATGGGGCTGGGAGCAGCCTGGGACAGTGGGAGGTGTCCCTGCCATGGCAGGGGTGGAATGGGATGATCTTTGAGGTCCTTTCCATCCCAAACCATTCCAGGATTCTCTGATTTTATCACTTAAGGGTCTCCATTGGGCTCCCACACTCCCTGACTTATCCAGCTGATATCAGTGACATGAGAAATCTAAGCCATGTTGGAACATTGAGAAAAAAGGGAAGGATTGCACTAAGGCAGTGGGATCTTGGGTGGGATATTGGGAATGTTCCTCCTGGAAAGTCTGTCCAGCCCTGGCCCAGCTGCCCAGGACAGGGGTGAAGTCCCCATCCCTGGAGGGATGTGACTTCCATGTGGATGTGGCACTTGGGGACACGGTCAGGTGTGGCCCTGGCAGTGCTGGGATCGATGGACTGATCTTGGAGGGCTTTTCCAGCCTAAATAATTCCATGATTGTCTGGCTCCTTGCTCCTCCTGGCCTCTGAGGTGAAGAGTGAGAGGTCACCAGCCAGGAGTCAATCCCAGCTCTCAGTCCATTATGGGATAGGCAGGACACACTGTGGGAAACCAGGACGCCTGAGAATATCCTTCCTTGCTTTCTGAAAGCCTCAGCTGAGTCTGAATTCCCTCCTTTTCCCCTCCTTGGGTACTTGGAACATTCATTAAGGGGCCAAGTGTGCTCTGATCACTTCTAAAAACACCCTCAGACTTCCCGGCACCACCAGCGAGCCAAGAAATGTGGAGCCCGAGGGAAAGGGAGATAAGGAGGAATTCCCACATTCTGCTCCCAGACACCCACCAGGGCTCTGGACACAGGATTAACAAAGGCCAAGGCGGAGATTAAAAGTTGGAAGAATATTTTGGGGTTCTATTGCTACACAGAGTTTGTGGGGACAAACAAATCCAGGCTTGGAAATTGCCAGGATTTACAAATGGGAGCTGAGAGCAGGTGCTAAGAAAGTTTCAATCTGTGTGGGAAATTTATCATTATTTCAGTTAAAACTGAGCTTTTCTTCCATTATCAATAAACAACAACCTCTTCTTTCCTTGCTTCCTTTTCCCTGGCTTTACTCCTGCTTGGAAGGGAGGCACCACGTGAGAAAAAAGGGATGACGAGGGGAATTTGGAATTTTGTGGCTGTCAGGAAGGGCCCGTGCTGCTCTGGGGACCAGACCCACCTTTGTGGTTGAAGTCGTAGATGTACTCGGGGCAGGGCATGGCCACCACCTTGCCGGGCACGCCCTCGGGCCAGCACACGATGCCGTCCCACTCCGGAAGGCAGAAGCCATCTGTGGGAGAGAACGGGGACAAAGAGGAGTCACTGCACCTGCAGAGGTGACACCGGTGCCCCTCTGCTTTTTCCCTGAAGAACCAGCGTTGTCATTCCATTGGGAAACCTGCCCTAGGAATATTGCCAATTCCTTCTTAGAGTGTGGCTCTAGAAGGTGCGAATTATCCCAAGTTTTATGCCACAAGGACAAAGTGAGCTCAGCTCTGGGACCGCCAGGATCAGAATGACGTGGCACTGCTGGAGAGTCCAGAGGAGGCAACTCCAGAGAAGGGCTGGAGCCCCTCTGCTCTGGAGCCAGGCTGGGAGAGCTGGGAATGTTCACCTGGAGAGGAGAAGGCTCCAGGGAGAGCTCAGAGCCCCTGGCAGGGCCTGAAGGGGCTCCAGGAGAGCTGGAGAGGGACTGGGGACAAGGATGGAGGGACAGGACACAGGGAATGGCTTTAGCTGAAAGAAATAGATTTAGATGGGATACAGGGAAGGAATTCCTGGCTGGGAGGGTGCAGAGGGGCTGGTATGGAATTTCCAGAGCGGCTGTGGATCCCTGGAAATGTCCAAGACCAGGTTGGAGCAGTCTGGGACAGTGAGGTGTCCCTGCCATGGCAGGGGAGGAATGGGATGATCTTCCCAGGTCCAGGACCTGCTCTTGCCCTTGCTGAATTCCACAAGTTTCCTCCCTGGAAACTTGTTCAGGTCCCCAACCTGTTCAGGTCCCTCTGCAGGGCTCCACAACCCCTCAAGGCATTTCCCGCTCCCAGCTCCATGTCCTCAGGGAACTCGTCTGCTTTGGGCTGGAAAACTCCACCCACCCATGGAATTCCAGCTGCAGTGCAATATTGAGAATGAAACACTAAAAGTGGTGGATCTGTCCCAAATCTGCTCCCAGAGCTGTGTCTGCCCTCAGCCACGAGGTTATCGAGTGCTGGACACAGGAGTCACCTGGGAATCAAAAGGAACAGGAACCACCTGCCCTTATCCACGAAAAACTCCTCAGGGAACTAAATCCAAACAGGGCCAACTAATCCACAAAAATCTCCTCGCGGAATTAAATCCAAACGCAGATCTCAGCATGTTGCATGGATATCAAAGCTTTCCACCTCCCAAGAATTCATCCTTCCTCACCAATGTGACTCCCCAAGATTAAAGGAAAACCAGGATTGTTTCGAAGCCCTTTGGCTGGTCTAGGCTCAGTGCCGACACGGATTAATTCAGTTTGGTGGTTTTTAGGACATGAAAAACACTGAAAAATCTCCTTGTTTAGCAGCTGATTTCTTATCTCTAATTTAGTGTGGATGAAAAGGACCAGACAAATCACAGGCTTTCTTCTAAAGCATCAGCTGGGAGTGAGGGTCAGGAGCAAAAATTCCTCAACATCCATGTGATAAAAAAGAGGGAAATAAATTATTGCATTTTCTCTGCTTCTTAGGAGAAGAAAAATACATTTCCTATTCATGAAAACTGGGAAAATCCTTCCCTCTGGCTCATTATTTGCAGGATAATTTACACAGGAAAAAAGAGTTTATTTATTTCTCAGTTCTCTGGAAGGTACAAAAGACAAAAGAATAAACCAAAGAACAACACAGGGCCCCACAAAATTTGGCTCAGGACAAAATGTTGATGTCCTTGACGTCTTTTCTGCAGACAAGAAAGTAAATAAAGATTTAATGAAGCCCTCAAAGTGCTCTTGCCTAAAATAAAATAAGTTCCTATGACGAAATAAATCAATTTGAGTAAACATTAAAAGAAACACACTGGAGAAACAGCTCTGAGAGAAAACAGTCCTCCAAAAGTGCTCTGAAATGAGAGGGAAAATCTCCAACTTCTCCAAAATCTTCACAAATTGCAAAGGGCAATTTCACTTTTAAGAGGTTTCATTTTGCGTCCCACCAAAATGTGTGGCCAGAAAAGAAGAAAGTGCTAAATTTTGTGGTGGGTGCATCCTCCTTGTGCTGGAAACATGGAAAACTGATA
Organism: Passer montanus; assembly: GCF_014805655.1. Lineage (NCBI taxonomy): Eukaryota > Metazoa > Chordata > Aves > Passeriformes > Passeridae > Passer > Passer montanus. Next base: position 1,226,132 of record NW_024370926.1, read on the forward strand.
ACAAACCACACAATCATTGCTTTTTGGATACTTTGAGCCCCCAAAATCCTCCCCAAAAGCTGAAGGGAAGGGTGGTGGGACACCTCTGGAATGCTGCTTTATGGGGGGACAATTTGGGAAACCAAGAGCTGCCCTAGAAATATTTAAAAAGATGATTGTTGCATTTAAAATTTTGACCTCTGTGTGGAAATGATTCCTTAAATGATTTAATCCTGAGTCATCAAAGGATTATCCTGAGTCATCCTGAGTATTAAGTCCTGATAAGAATCCACTGGGACTCAAAATTCGGGAAGCGTCTGAGCTTCCCAACAGAAGGATCCGTCGCTGTTATCAGGACCTGCACCCCCCCAGAGAAATCTCTTCCCCCTCCTCTCCATCATCTCTGGCCTCTCTCTCCCCATTCCTTGCTTGGAAAAGCCATTCCAGAAAAATGTGGAGGAGGGATAAAACATCTCAGTGACTGTTTCCTTCCTGGAATTCTCTGGTGATGGATGATGAGTTCAGGGAAGGGTGGGTGGATATTTTGGATCTGCCACCTGTACACCCCCCTAAAATTCAGGATAACACAGCTGTTCCCTGAATATCCCAGGAGCCACGGGGGAAGGAGAGAGGATTTGGGTTGCAAAGAGGGATTGCAGGTAGGCGAACCTGGTGAGGAACATCCAAAGGTCAAGCCAGGTGCCTCTGGAGCTCCTGGAATACTTTGAGGTGCTCCTACATTGACTGAAACTCTTGGAAAACCTTTCTCAAATGGAAATACGGACTGATATCAAGAGTGGCTGCACTTTGGGATTGTTGGATCCACATTCCTGGGGTTTAACACAGACAAAAGCTGTTTGCCACCTCTGTGTCCTGGAGAGGAGCCTCATCATCCTCCTCTCCTATCCCAAATCCCTCCAGTTCTCCCATCTAAGGAGACCTCCTGGAAGCACAAGGAGGGATGGGTTTAAACCACAGGAGGGTTCATTCCCACTAATTACAAGGAAGCAATTTTTATAATGACAATTATAAAAATTTATAATTATAGTAATTTTAATAATGAAATTTAAAATAATTTTTATTATATATTTTTAAAATTTTAATAATTTTTATATAATGGTGGAACACTGGAACAGCCTTTCCAGAGAATTTGTGGATGCCTCTGGATCCCTGGAAGTGTCCAAGGCCAGGTTGGACAGGGCTTGGATCACCCTGGGATAGTGGGAGCTGTCCCTGCCCATGATAGGGGGCGGAATGGGATAATCTTTAGGGCCCCTCCCAAACCCAAATCATCCCATGAATCGCTGATAAAACAGGAAGAGAAAATCCCATATTTCCCATTCTGCTGGAATCCAAACAAGCCATTCCTTTCTGTTTGTTTTCCCAAAGACCTCCTCCAAACATTTTTTCCCTGAATTTATAAAAACATTCACAGTATCAACAACTTGGCTTCTCCCTTTGTTTTCCTTTTCTCCCGGCCATTTCTCCAAGGAGATCCAGGCTGAATTCCAAGAAGAAAGCAGAAAACTGGGGAAGTTTGTCCTGTTAATCTGTCCCTCTTGACACACTGGTAACAATATTCCAAAGCACAGAGAATTCCAAAGGATCCAGTTGGAAAAGCTTGTTGAAAACCCCTTAGAATTTTGGTGAAAATGTGTTTGAGGCTTCCACTGTGCTGTTTGGATCAATCCAGGTAGTTCAGGACGTGGAACTGGAAAAGTCAAACATTTCTTTCCTTGGAAAAAATAGGAGGATTCACGGATGATGGAAGTCCAAAGGAATTCATAAACTGTTAAGAAAACAAGGAAATCTCACACAAATCCCACATCCCAGAGTGTTTTGGGCGTGCATCTGTCATCCAGACAATGCTGAAGGGACGATCCTGTTTATCCCTCAGGGATTTGCCTCTTCCGAATCCAGAGCTGCGTCTCTCATGGATGTGGACACGGCAGGTGGGAATGGCACTGGAATTCCTCTCAATTTGAGGACATCACCGACGACTTCAGTGCTGGAGAAATGAGTCCTGAAGGGAAACATGGGATCCCTCCAGGATCCCATCGGCTCTTGTCCACCAGGACACCTCTTGGATCTCTCCTTCCCCCTTGAAGCACATGGAAGTTGCAGTCATTGCAAGATTGGAACAAGCAAAAACTCTCTTCAATAACACTCCTGAAGAAATGAACCTGAAGGGAAGATGGGATCCCTCCAGGATCCCACTGGCTCTTGTCCACCAAGACATCTCTTGGATCAGTCCTTTCCTGTTGAAGGTTGGAATCTCAGGGCATGGAAGCTGAAGTCATTCCAAGACGGGAACGAGCAAAACCACTCTTGGATGTCATTGCTGCAGGATTTCCCTCTGGAAGGCAGGAAGGCCAATCCCAGAACACTTTGGGAAGGGGCTGTCCCAAATGTATCCCTCATTTTGCTCCCTGACTTTGCTCCCCCGCCTGAGCCAAGTCAGAATCCCAGAATCCCAGAGGTTGCTTTGGTAGAAGAGAGAATAGTAGGAGCAGCTTTGGGCCATCCCTGCTCAGGGTGCATGGAGAGTTATTCCCTCCTCCCTGCTCTTATCCCACCCCCCTTTTCCCTTCCCTTCCTGCTCCTTCCCTTTCCCCCAGCCTCAATCCCCGTTCCAGCCGGAATGGGACACTTTGCATGTGGAGAAGGCATTCCAGCCATCTGCGAGGCTCCTTGGCAGCTGCACAAATGCAAACACGGGCTCGAGGTGTTTATCCAGGGGCACGGAATATAAATCAGCCTGGCTCATTCCGGCACCCGGGAGACCACAGTTGGAATACGCTGTGTGATTGTGGTCACTCCATTACGGGAAGGACATTTGGGGCATTGGAAGCAGGCGGGGAGGAGCGACCAAAAAAAATGAGGCAGCGTTTTGGGACAGGAAGGGGGAGAAATTATTTTGGGATAGGAAAGGGGAGAATTGTTTTGGGATAGGAAGGGGAAGAAATCATTTGGGGATAGGAAGGGTAAGGAATTGTTTTGGGATAGGAAGTGGGGAGGAAACATTTTGGGACAGGAAGGGGGAGAAATAATTTTGGGATAGGAAGGGGGAGGTTTTGGGATAGGAAGGGGAAGAAATCATTTGGGGATAGGAAGGGGAAGGAATTGTTTTGGGATAGGAAGTGGGGAGGAAACATTTTGGGACAGGAAGGGGGAGAAATAATTTTGGGATAGGAAGGGGGAAAAATAATTTTGGTATAGGAAGAGGGGAGGAATTGTTTTGGGATAGGAAGAGGGGAGAATTGTTTTGGGATAGGAAGGGGAAGAAATCATTTGGGGATAGGAAGGGTAAGGAATTGTTTTGGGATAGGAAGTGGGGAGGAAACATTTTGGGACAGGAAAGGGGAGAAATAATTTTGGGATAGGAAGGGGGAAAAATAATTTTGGGACAGGAAGGGAGAGAAATAATTTTGGGATAGGAAGGGGGAAAAATAATTTTGGTATAGGAAGAGGGGAGGAATTGTTTTGGGATAGGAAGGGGTAAAATAATTTGGGTATAGGAAGGGGGAGGAATTGTTTTGGGATTGGAAGGGGGAAAATAATTTGGGTATAGGAAGAGGGAGGAAACATTTTGGGATAGAAGGGGGGAGAAATAATTTGGGGATAGGAAGGGGAAGGAATTGTTTTGGGATTGGAAGGGGGAAAATAATATGGGTATAGTAAGGGGGAGGAAACATTTTGGGAGAGGAAGGAGGGAAAATCATTTGGGCATAGGAAGGGGAAGGAGTTGTTTTGGGGTAGGAAGTGGGGAGGAATTGTTCTGGTATAGGAAGAGGGGAGGAATCGTTTTGGGATAGGAATAGGGAAGAAATAATTTTGGGATAGGACAAGGGAGGAATGGGGGCTTGGAAGGGCAGGAATTAAATCTGGGGGTTTGCAGATGGATTTCAAACCCGGCTGTGAGGGCAGGGGGGATGAGGGGCTGCTTTTGTGTCCGTCTTGGTCTATAGGGGGTGTGGCTGGAGGTAGAGGGGGTGTGACCCAGCTGCGTGTGGATCCCATTGTTTGGACAGAATGGAAGGACATGAGGAGTGGGATCCTCACTGATCCAACAGAATCAGGCTGGAAGGGACCACAGTGGATGAGCTGCCCCAGCAGGGCCATCCCAGAGCACAGAACACAAGATTACATCCTGACAGTTCTGGAATATTCCCGGTGAGGAAGATCCCACAGCCTCTCTGGTCTCTGTTCAGGGCTGGGCAATGCCGAGGGCAGAAGTTCTGCCTCCTGTGCTGGAGGAATTCCTGGGATCAGTCCCTGTCCATGGCTCCGGTGCCATTGCTGGGCCCCAGAGTAGAGCCTGGCCCTGCTCTGACCCTCTCTGCACACGGGGATACCCAGGGACACACGGAGACACCCAGAGACACTCAGGGAACACTCAGCGAGCACCCAGAGACATCCAGAGACAACCAGGGACATTCAGGGACACCCAGGTGTGGTTCCCCTCTCAGCTGGGGCTCCTCTCCAGGCTGAGCAGCCCCTGCTCCCTCAGCCTTTCCTGGGCACCGAGATGCTCCAGGCCCTCCCTCAGCTCCATTGGACCCGCTCCAGAAGTTCCATGGCCATGGGTGGATGCAGCTTCTGTCTGTCACTACTCAAAGACCTTTTGTGCTCTTCACCCAGTGTCTCATGGACAGAGCAGCCCTTCCGTGCTCAGCCCTGGAGGAAAGGGACATTGGAGGGGATGGACATGGGGCCCAGGAGCTGTTCCAGGTCACAGCATGTCTTGGCTCATCCCGGGCCCAAGGCCACCAGACAATTCCATGACCCAGCCCTGGAGACACCTTCCTGACCTCAGCAGCCAGTTCTGGACATGCCCATCCACCCCCCAACTTCCCAGCCCAGGAGCAGAAACTCAACCTCCAACATCCCATTGGGAACTCCCGACCTGCCACTGCTGGCACATCCCATTCTTTCCTCATTCCTGCACATCCAGTCCTTCCAAACCCCTCCAGCCTCCCTCGGAGAGGGAAAAATACCATCACAATCATTAAAACAAGGTTGATGCTAATTCAGCCACCCTTTGGAATGTTTTCCACCCTTTCTCCATGTTCCTTTACAAATCTAAACTACAGACCACTGGTGTCTCTCGTAATTCCCAAGATCCATCCCTCCCGTGTGTTCTAAACCCTATTTAGCTGCTCTGTGGACATTCCTCAGCAGGACTGGGAGCTCCAGAACCATAAAACTTTGCAGGTAGAGGCCACATCCCAAGTTCAGCTCCTTCAAGTCCATCACAATTTATATCCATGACTCTAAACTTCCTCACACTCCAGAAGAACAGTCTGGTCTGTGATTCCATCCTCAAAGCTCTCCTGGTCCGTAATTTCATCCTAGAAGATCTCCCAGTCCATCATTCCATCCTAGAAGCCCTCCTGGTCCATAATTCCATCCTAGAAGCTCTCTTGGTCCATAATTCCATCCTAGAAGTTCTCATGGTCCATAATTTGATCCTAGAAGCTCTCCTGGTCCATAATGCCATCCTAAAAAGTCTCCTGGTCCATGTTGACCCCCCAGCTGGTGTCCACTGGGGCAGTGACAGCTTTTCCAAGCCAAAACTCTGCTGGGAATATGTTCACAAGGAATGGTTTGGGTTTTTAATGGAATTTGGGCCAAACCTGTAAGGACTGAGAACAGAAACTGGGAGAAGATGGAAATAGCTGGAGAAATTACGGATTTATAGAGGGCTGGGGTGTTTGGGGCTTAGGCTGCCTCTGTCTCCCTTAATTTCTGAGGTACCTGAGGCTTCTCCCAGCCTCTGGGAGCTCCTGGCATCAGGGAATGGTGCTGGACCCTCTGGGGAGGAAACCAGGAGCAGATTTTGGGGTTCCTCAAGCCCAGTGAGAGCCTGAAATCAGCTCTAGGTCCTTTAGGGACAGTGAAACCAAACTGGGATGCAGGTAAATAGACCCAGATCCCCAACTAAAAATAACACCTTTCCTGGGAAAATAGGTTTATTTATTAAAAAAACAACCCGGTTTGGAGCTGCAACACCTCAGGCTCAGAGAAAGGGTTGGCCATGGCCTTTGCTAATGACAGGGTTGTGCAAAACTCCCTCTTCTTTCCCCACAAAATGTCCCATCTCCTCTTCCAAACCAGGGAAAGACAAGCTTTTAATTCATGGATTAAAAAAAAAAAAAAAAGCCAGGTCTGATGGCTCAGGGCTGGGAATTTCACTTCATCCCCTTCCAGGTTTAACTTTGGGGTGGCATCAGCTGCCCACCAGGGCTGGGATGGAATATTTGTGTCGGGAGAAGAGAAATTTTTGGGTTTCCTGTTCTTTCCCAAAGGCTTTCATCTGGAGACTAAATTTAAGGGAAAAAAGGGGGAGGGGGGAAAAAAAAGAGAAAAGGAGGAAACCAAATGCTTGTGGGGGAAGGGTTTTGGGGTTTTTTTGGTTTCGTATTTTGGGTCTCCAGCCCTCAGTGCCTCAGCCAAAGGTGGAGATGACGCACGAATCCTGCCAGGGCTCCTTGGAAGCTCCTGGAGCAGCCCAGCCTCAGTTCCCCATGGCACAGATCCACGTGGGAGCCACATGGATCAGGAGCCAGGGCTCAGAGACACCTGGGAGGTGGCCAGGAGCCAGAGGATCCCTGTGAGCCCTCCAGGAGGAGAGGAGGGACAGACCTCATCCTCCCATAGAGCAGAATTTTAACCTTTTTAGGGGGTGAAAAAAAGGGAGTTTGGAGTTTTTACACATAAACAGTGGCTGAAGAAAGTCTGAAATTTTAGAGAGTTTTAACCTTTTTGTTCCCTAAGATTTTTATTTGGAATATTTGGAATTTCTTTGGAACCCAGCCAGCCAGGACATGTTCCCACTTTCTGGAATAGGGTCAAGAACTCTTTTCCTACGACCCCTGTGGTGAGGAGTTTCCCAGGAGAGATCCCCCTCAAGTTGGGTCAGGAATTTTAAGTGGAAACTTTCTCCTTTCCCAAACATCCGACACCGCTGGGCTGTCGGCAGGGTTGGCCCTCAATTGGAGTTGCTCCAGGATGATCCCAGAGGGATTCTGGCTCTCCAGGAAGATCCCTTCCAGCAGAGCTGAATGTGGATCTTATCCCTCACCACAAACAACTCCCTAAGAAAGGCTGGAGAAATCCCATCCTTGGATAACTGTGTTTTCCTGAGGATCTCCCCAAAACTGCTGCCTCTTTATGGGCCTGTCCTTTTCCCTTTGGAATGACAAACCCTGCATGGATTTGACCATGGGTCAACTGGAAACCACATCCAGGATTTATTTTGCTCCAAAACAACCCTACTTTTCCTCAGAAAATTTTCCTTTTAATTCCTGTCTGTGAATAGGACCTGGAGCATCATAACTGTGAAGATTGTTGCCCTTCCCAGATTTTTCTTTGGGATCTGCACTGAGGGAAGAGGTAATGGGATGAGATCCTCCCCGTGGATGAGGAGGGCACAGGTCTGGATATCCCAAAACAGCCACCACATCCCAAATTCTGGATCATCCAAGGAGGAATGCACTGGACCCAGATGTTTTCCCTGTGTCCAAGGGCATCTGGAATCCCCAAATCTGTGGATGGCAGCTCCTCTGAAAAGTGGGAAGAACTTTTCCAATTTGGAAAGGTCTTTGCTGTGACCACAAACTCCTTAAACCATCTCAGGGGCAGTCTGGCAAATCCCTGCCTTGTTTGGGAACTCCCAGAGGGAATTTCTGGGGTGCTAAATCCTAAAAAAAACATTCCTTGCGAAAGGTTAAGAGAGAATTCATTCTGCCTTTGGATTAGTGTAGATTAATTGGATCTAATTTTCCTCTGCTAATGAGTGAAGTCTCCAAAGCCTTGAAATCCAGGTGATTCCTCCTCTTGGACTATTTGGGATTGGATTTGCTGTAGAGGATGGAGCAGGGGGTCTGAGGAGCTCAGGACAGCTTTTTCCAGGGGCAGGATTTGGTCCATGGAATTAAACCACTGGATATTGGAAGTTTTCTGTTCCAGTCCCAGACCCAAGTCTCAAACTCAAACTCTCCCAGGTACCAAAACCACAGGATCTCCAAATCCCTGGGATCTGCTTCCTTTGCTCTGCTGTTGGGAAAGAGCCCAAAATCCAGCTGTCAATCACATCCCCATCCCTGGCCCCAGTGAAAGGGGATCGATCCCAAAGGCTGCCTCAGGAAAGCTGGAAAAGGGGCTTGGGAGCAGGACCAGGTGGGCAGCGAGACACCAGCAGGAAATGCCTTCACACATGTGCTCATTAACGAGGTGTTAATTGGGCACGGGGTGAGGGGACAAAGGAGCAGTAGAGGATGTGGCTTGAGGTTTCCTGATGGAAAACAGGAGGCTTGGAATCAAAGGAAAGCTGGGATTTTATGGCCCCTTGCTGGCGTTTCCAAAGGCACCGGGAGGGCAGGTGGTGAAGCTGGATTTGGGGACCTTTCCCACAGAATTCCCAGAGGGAAGGGAGAGCCGAGGTGCAGGAGCATCGTGGCTTGTCCCATTTTCCTGGATAGTGCAGGGAAGTGGGACAGGACACCCACCCCAGGGACTGAAGGGTCCCTCAGGAATTAACACTTGGGAATGTGAGGGAAGGAGCCAGCAGGGGGTGAGGGCTTTGCTCCCCACATCAGAGAGTTCTCTCCTTCCTCCTCCCCCCAGCCCCACATCTGGGAATGATTTGCCAGCCCAAAATAGAAAGGAAGAGGAAGGAAGAGGCTCAGCTGAGCTCAGACCCTTCTGAGGAGAGAGAGTGGGGAAGGAGAAAGGTCTTGGAGTGATGTTTTGTTTTCCCTCTCACTGGTTGCAAAGGATTTTTGGGATTTGGATAGTGGCTCTCCTCTGGAACAAGTCCAGAGGAGGCCCCAGAGCTGCTCCAGGGCTGGAGCCAGGCTGGGAGAGCTGGGAATGTTCACCTGGAGAGGAGAAGGCTCCAGGGAGAGCTCAGAGCCCCTGGCAGGGCCTGAAGGGGCTCCAGGAGAGCTGGAGAGGGACTGGGGGCAAGGCATGGAGGGACAGGACACAGGGAATGGCTCCCACTGCCAGAGGGCAGGGATGGATGGGAGATTGGGGATTGGGAATTCCTGGCTGGGAGGGTGGGGAGGGGTTGGAATGGAATTCCCAGATCCAGGCTGCCCCTGGATCCCTGGGAGTATCCAAGGCCAGGTTGGAGCAGCCTGGGACAGTGGGAGGTGTCCCTGCCCATTCCAGAGGGGTGGAATGGGGTCTTTAAGGTTCCTTCCCACCCAACCCATTCTGGAATTCTGTGATCCCAGCAGAGCTGGTGATTGGTGCTCTCTCCTTGCACTGGGTGTAACAACCAGGGCTAAAACTCCACAACTTCTACATCCTCCTGGACCCTCAGCCTTTGGAATTCCAGAGCAGAACAAGCCTGGGACAGCTTTGCTTTCCAAACTTCCTCTCCATGGACTATCCTGAAAAACCGATTCGCTGGGATGCTCCAAGTGCCTCCTTCCCTCCCTGCTCCCAGCATGTGGGGCTGAGGGGAAGGGCTGGGAGAAGCAGGGGTGGATCCAGCCCCGGCATTTGGGAGCACTCACCGTGCACCTTGGGCACCTTGGCTTTCAGGTGGCGCTCGCACTTGGCCTTGGCCTTCAGCAGGAGGAAGATCTGCTCCTCCTTGGTGATGACATCGTCGGCATCCACCTGCAGGGAGGGCACACAGAGGTCAAACTCCAGTTCCAAACCCTCCTCTGCATCCATAAGTTCCTCAGCCTCGCCCTGAGAATCCCGGTTTGCCTCCGCAGTTGTGTCCCAAGGAGAAGCTCCTCCGTGGAATTATCATCCCTGGAGGTGGGAGAGGAGCTGCAGGCTGGGGCTGATCCCATCGTGCACATTCACACGTGGAAGCAGCAATTTTGGGATGGAGCATCCCAGACTGCAGGGATGGGGCTGCTCTCCAGGAGGAAAACATTCCTAGTAAATAATTTAATGCCAAGGAACCTTCTCCTGTTAGGAATGATAACCTCCTGTGCTGCTTCCCCCTCTGCACACAGATTTCATCCACAGGTGTCAGGCTCCAGGAATGTGTGGAGGGATCTGTCCCAGGGAGAGCTGGGAGCTGACAGCATCTCCTCACCTTCTGCTCCAGGAGACCTTGGAGCCCCTTCCAGAGCCTGAAGGGGCTCCAGGAGAGCTGGAGAGGGACTGGGACAAGGCATGGAGGGACTGGGGACACAGGGAATGGCTCCCGCTGCCAGAGGGCAGGGATGGATGGGATACTAGGAATTAGGAATTCCTGGCTGGGATGGAATTCCCAGAGCAGCTGTGCCTCCCCTGGATCCCTGGAAGTGCCCAAGGCCAGGTTGGAACACCCTGGGGCAGAAGTATGGGACGGAATTGGAATAATCCTTAAGATCCCTCCCAACCAACCCATTCCATGATTCCCTGCACTCCCCAAGCCATCCCCATCCCAAATCCAGGTTTCTTCCCTCCTTTCCAGTCCATCCCCTTTGCCAAGCCAGTAACAGGAACCAGCTGAGCGCCAATTAACTCCCGACACAAACTCCCTCCAAATGACATAACGAGGGTTAATGAATCCCAGCTCCCAAATAAGCCGGGATTCGATTTCCCAGTGGGCTCCCAGGGAGAGGAACGGAGGCAGCGGACACGCAGCTGTGGAGTTAAATCTGATAAGGGGCCGGGAGTAAAACAGGAGTTGGGTTTTCGTGTCCTTGGAACAAATCCAGGCTGAAAACCCTTCACAAGCGGGAGTCGCTTCCAAACCGCGTCCACGTTAATGGGAACGGTTCCAGCCCTTCCCAGATGTTTGGCCTGTCCACATTTAAGGCACCATCCCTCATTTCAGCTTGGATTGGGAACAGAAAGGCTCGGGGTCAGCTCCCGCTGGCACTCGGATCTGTACAAAGCCGGAGCGATTCCGCCAAAGCTGGAGGAGTTAGGCTGGATTTAGAGGGATGGGACCTCAGGAATTCCAAGGGATTCATCCCAAGCACGCTCAGTGCTCGGCTGCTCTGGCTGTGCTTGGAGGGATGCACAGAAAACACATTTTAATTCCCAGAAATAAGAGGGAAAAGTCTCTGAGGGCTGGGCCTGGAGCTGGGCAAAGACAGAGCTCCAAGCTCAGCTCACGTTTAATTTCCTAAACCTGCCCTATCCTTAAAAAAATCCACCAAAACTGACCCTACATTCCCTCCTCTCCTCCCAAAAATGGGATAAATAATTAAAAAAATCTATTTAGGACCTGACTTTGTGGGTTTCCCCTTGGTCAAAGGGGTGGAAATGTGAATGTAAATAAATTTATGGATTAAAGCAGAGATTTTCACTGAATCCTGGTGTTTGAAGACATCAGTTCTCAAAAGATTTTGAGAAAACTGTGGAATGGTGCTGGACAAATCCCATTAAACACCCAGGGAAAACCAGGCTGGGAACTGGGAGTTGGGAACTTGGCATTCCCTCTGTCCCAACCCTTGTGGGGACATTTCAGTGCCTCCATGGGGCTGAAATATCCCCAGGGATTGGGGATTATCCAAGCCTGAAATCCTCAAATTTGGGATCAAGGGAGAGCAGGTGGGACAGCACAGACACCCAGAGCTCAAAACCCTGGAACACCTTTGGATCTTCCAGCTGTTGGAGGAATTCCACATCCTGGACTGCATGTTTTCCTGATTTTCCTTGCATGTTTTCCTGATTTTCCTTGGATTTTTCTGCCCTGGATCTCCTGATATTAAGGCAAAATTAAATCCCCTGCTCCTCCTCCCAGCCTGGCTGTGCAAGGTGAGAGGAATCCATGGGAATATTTTCCTTGTGATAACTTCCTGATCCAAGGCACGTTTGGCTCTGGCTGGGCAAAGCTTTCCCTTGGAAAAACAATCCCAACACCTGATCCAAAAAAATTCCACGGGACAGCCTTGCTTAAATAATTTGTGCCGAATTTTGGGTATCTGGAGATTCCCAGGCAGCAAAATAAGTGGCTTCATTTCCAGGAGTGCCCAGGTGGGTTTTAGAATTTGGGAATGGGTGGGAAGTGCTGGGAATGAAGCAGCCACTGCTTTGGAGAGGATTTGGATCCCTTTGGATGGGAGGAAAACAGGGATGGATGTCCCAGGATGAGATATCCATAGGATACGGAGAGAGAAGGGAAATTAATCCCTAGTTTGCAGGATTTGAGAGTCAGATGAAGAGAGCAAGGACTGAAAAATCCCAGCAAATCCTAACCAGGATCAGACAAATGAGCAAAGCCCAAATCCAGCAGGAACTGGGAAAAATCCAGAGCGTGGGTGCAAATTCTGGGAGCAGGAATGTCCTAAACCAACCCAAAGCTGGGAGGTGACAGCCCCCTTTTCCTAAACTGGCACCTCCTGGAACTGGGCTAGGATAGAAAATTGGCCAAAAAAGGGATATTTTAATCAATTTCCAAGGATTTGCTCTTTTCAAGGCCACCTGTGCCATGTTGAGAATCCCAAAATCCACATTAATATCCAGAATTTGTTCCAGTTCAGCACTGTTTATTCCATGAACTCCCTGCACATTGTGCTCAGGACAATGAAAAAGGAGATAAAAGGTACTGGGAATTTTTCATCCCAGTGAATTCCAGAGCCAAAACCTCCTCAAGATTCCCACATTCAACAATTCCCCCCTCTTTTATCAAATTCTCACGTGCCTTCACCTTTTTATCCCCCCCAAAAATCCCTCATCCTGGTAAAACCCTTTATCCAACAGAAAGGAATAAATACAGAATATATTTTTCCCAATAATCCCTGCCCTGATGAAAAACTGGGAATATACAGGATGGGATTTACCAACCTGAGCTATTCCCTCAGAACTCCTCCTATAGTATTTTCCTGCCCAGAGCAGCTGGAATGTATTCCATCCTCAAACCAGCACCTGAAATGAATTGGATCAGCCTTTTTTTGGGATTTCTTTTCCCCCACCCCATTTTTCCCATTAATTGGCCACTCAGGAGCACTGAGAAGATTTTTGAGGAGGAATTTTTTGCTGATGGGAATTCAGGGAGCAAGAGGAGCATCCAAGGGAAGGCAGAAATTGTCCCAGACGTGTCCAGCTCCCAAATCCAGCTGTTTTGGAGGAAGAGGTCGAGGTTATCCTGTCCCTGCAGACTTAATCCCTTCAAAAGCTGCCAGCAAATCCCTTTAAATCAGCTTTCCCTAAATTTCCTCAGCAGAAATTCGTGCACTGAGTTCCTTGGCGTTCAGCTTATCCAAGGAACAGTTTTATCCCGAGGGATGTTTTTGCCTTTGTTCCTGAAATCCCTGGAGCACCTGGAAGGGATAGAGGCTCCTCCCTGGGCTTCCTGGTTTTCCAATCAAATCCCACCTGCTCCTCTTGCTCAATCATCCCCTTCTCTCTTCCCAGTGCTGGAATTTGCTGGAAAATTAAAGTTCCTAATGGAGAAAAGATCCGGGAATGTTGCTTTTCCCTCCTTGTCTGGAGAAAGCAGAAATGCCAAAGGGAAGTGGGACACAACAACTTTATCCTGAGGCTGTAAAATCCATTTGGATCCCTTTTCCTCCTCTCCTTGCTCCTCTAGAGCCTCTGGGGTAGGATGAGGATGTCCTCAGGAATTTTCATTCCCTGGTTGATGTCCCAGACATGAAAGCAAACCCCAAATGTCCCTGGGGAGGTCCCGGTCATCCTCGTTTATGGAACTCATTTTAGGGAATAACAGGATCCTTTCTGTGCCACTTGCCTGGCAGCAGCTCAAAAAGCAGCTCCAGGCAAACAGATTTGTTGGGATTGAGGGCAAGGAATGCTGGGATCTGCTGGGAGAACACAAGGTAATCACTAGGAAGGGGAAAGGGAGTGCAGGAGAAAGAAGGGAAAAGGGAAAACATTGCAGTTCTGGAATGGTTTGGGTTGGAAGGGACGTTAAGGATCATCCCATTCCCTGGGCAAGGACATTTTCCACTATCCCAGGGTGCTCCAAATCCCATCCAACCTGGCCTTGGGCACTTCCAGGGATTGGGAATCCATGATTTGCAGTCAGCACATGCCATTTATCCAGGAGAACTGAGATTTGTGGTGCCTTTCCAGGAACAGGAATTTGGGGACAACATTTGTCAGACCCAAAGGATTTCCTGTTTTCCACCCCTGGAGCAAACGAGGTGGGACCTGAGGGGCTGAGCTATGGAAAAATCAACTTCAAAGCAAGGAGAAAATTCCCATAATTTCCTCACAGACTGCCTGAGCAGAGATGTCCTTCCCAGAGATCAGAGCATGGAGCTGCTGCAGAGGGATCAGCAGGGGTGGGAATTCTATTCCTGGATCATCAACACCCATGGCATTCCAGACTTCAGGAATGATTGATCACAACCAAAATGTCTCTGATATTCCCAGGAATTCCATCCTGGGAGAAGTCCTCGTCCTCCTCAAGCCACACCTTTCAAGCCAAAAGGGACCTGTGGAGGAGACTCCAAGTCTCCTGAAGAAGCAGAGCCAGGATTTGGGATCATCTGTGGCCCCTCCATGGTCCTGCTCCAGGTAAAAACCTGGAATATCCCTCAAGAGGCAAAATATCCTCAGGAGTCACCTGGGAATTCTGAGTGACCTTGTCTTACTGAACTCCAGACATTCAGATCCCGCACACCTCGGTGACCCCAAGCTCCCCAAGGAATTCCATCTGGGAATGTGAAAAGCAGATCCTGCCTCAGTTTCCCACAGGCCCAGCAAAGCTTCTCCCCTTTCCCTGCCTTATCCCTTTGTACTATCCCAAAGATTTTGGTCCTCTGCCTCAGGAGGGGGAAGGAAAAGATGGATTTGGGAGCAGGGATTTGGGAGCAATGAGCTGGAGATGCAGGAATTTCTCTTCCCCTGGGATTGTGGGGAGCTCTGCCTGCACCAGAAATGTAAAAAGAGCTCCTGCTCCCAAATTCCAGCCTTCCCATGGGTGAATTATCCAAAGGTTTTACTAAAATCCCAATGCAGCCGCTCCAGCCCATGCTGGGATTGATTCATTTTTTCCCCCCTTTTTTAAACTTTTTTTTTTTTTTTTTTTTTTTTTTTTTTTTTTTTTCTTTTTTTTCTCCTCTTCAAATTTAAAATTTTTTTTTTTTTTTTTTTTTTTTTTTTTTCCATTTCCCTGTTTTTCCTCCTTCCAAAACACCAACCCCTCACCTTCCAGCAGCCCTGACTGGGAATCAACACAGGATCACTCTGTGGCCTCCGGCAGCCCAAGAATTTTGGGAGAGAGGCAAAATCTTGGCATGACTTCCCTGCTGCAGCCTGAAAACCTGGGATAGCACAAATCCTTCAGGTCAGGATAACCTGCTCCTTTCCCTGGAGCATTTGTTCAGACATCCAGCTGCATCCTAATCCCAGCAATTCCCTTTTCCAGAGGCACAGAGCTGCAGCAGCCCTCCCTTCTCCCCTCCCATCGGGAGAAATTGAGCTGGGGGAAAAACTCTCCCTTTGCCATCCTTGATGTCCCTAAAGATATTATCCCAAGATATTTCTGCTGGAATGGTCAATCCCACATCCCTCCCCACTGCCCCAGCTGGGATTTGGGATTGACTCCTGCCAAGTCACGTCTGCCGGTGGGATGGGACCGCGGGGAGACGCGGAATCCGTGCCCTGGGAATGCTGTGCCAATTCCATGGGGCAGCTCCGGGCCACGTTCCTGCTGCTCTGCGTGTGCCAGGAGCCACAGCCAGAGCAGGGAAACCTCGGAGAGCTCCGGGTGCCAACAGCTGCTCCCTCGGGATCATCATCCGCGTGGGCAGCACCTCCAGGACTGAGGACACGTCCCAGGAGACACCGGGGACAGCAGGGACATGTTCCAGCATGGATTGGGCAGGGAATTGTCCCTCGGGATGGGAGCTGCCATGGTGGGGTGGGGCTGTGCCCGTCCATTTCCACCACTGAGCTCCATATCCCAGAAATCTGGAGGTCAGGGCAGGAAAAGAAGGATTTCCAGAGTGGGAGGGGGCTCCTCCTGGCCTGGCTGTCACCCCAACAAGGCTGATGTCACAGAGTCTGCTCCCTGGTCAAGGTTGGAGCATCACTGAAGGCACGGGAAGGATCCCCGGTCTGGATCTTATCCAGAGCAGGAATCCCAGGAATCACATTTGGGAGAGGGGCTGTGGGTTTGCATTGGAGAATCCAAACATCCAGCACCAGCATGGGATGGTTTGGGTTGGAAAGGACCTCAAGGATCACCCAGTGCCACCCCTGCCATGGCAGGGACAATTCCCACTGTCCCAGGATACGCCAATGTCCAACCTGGTCTTGGACACTTCCTGTCTCTTCAGATTCCCCCTCTGACTCCAGCTTCTGGTTTCCATCCCTCTCTTGGAATAACAAATTCCTCAGTCTGGTCAATCCCTGAAGGTTTCTTATTTTTGCCTCCCTGTTGGATTTGTGTGGAAAATCCCCGGATGTGTCCCTGTGAGACACGAGGCTGCAGGTGGTGATGCCTTTGCTCTGTGAGTCAGCGCTCCCCCGATCCACCAGTGACCCGAATTCCGGGGGACACTGCTGGCCCAGACTGTCCATAAACACTGGGAAAACCAGGCTCAGACACATCTCCATGAAAAACATGGAACAAACGAGTGGGGTGAGGGTGATTATCAGAGGAAATAATATATCCTACTGCTTAATCATGGAATCAGGGAATGCTTTGGGTTGGAAAGGACCTAAAGGATGATCCCAGGCCACCTCTCCATGGGCAGGGATACCTCCCACTATCCCAGGTTGCTCCAAGCCCCAATATCCAACCTTGGACACTTCCAGGGATCCAGGGGCAGTCACGGTTTCTCTGGGAATTCCATCTCAGCTCCTCACCACCCTCCCAGCCAGAAATTCCTTCCCAAGGTCCCACCTAACCCTTCCTCTATTCCCTCCACACTTGCCTTCCCATTTGCAACTGTGTTTGGACCCATATAAAATAGAGAAGTCCACATGGCCCAAAGCCTTTTTTAAATCCCATTTTGGCAGCATCTGGCTGATCCGTGCAGATCCTGCTGGAACTGGGCACCTGGAGCCGCGTCCATGCCAGCCCCGATCTGCTCAAAATATCTGGGATTTATATTCCTGAGGGATGAGTTACGGCTGGGGAACCCCTGTGGCTCTGAAGCAGCACCCAGATCTGTGGGCTGCCCCATTCCTTCATCCCAGATTATTCCTGGGCACGGCATAAGCCCCATCCCTGCTCTCTGCTGGGCCGGGGCCACGCGCCGCCGGAGGCCGGAGCAGTTTGATCCCGAGTGAAATCCCGAGCGGATCCAGGCGGTGTTTGGTTTGTTGGAGCCGGCGGTGCCTGCAGTGCCAGGAGTGATTTATCTCCTCCTAACCCAGACACGTAAACAGGGCCATGAATCATTCCTTAAATCATTCCCTAAAAGTGCCTCTTTTCCCTGGGAGGCCGTAAAGGGAGCCTGGGATGAGCTCACAGGGAGCGGCTCCGCCACCCAAAGGGGCTCGAGCCTTCCTCCCTCTCCTCTGTGCCCTCCTCTCCACGGGCCTTTCCCAGAACTGCTGTTCCCGATGCCAATCCCTGGCTTTGCCCTCTTAACTCAGGCTTTATAAAGTCAACAGCCCGGCTTAGGCAGGGACAGATGTTCCTGATAAGCCACGGCCTCCTTAAAAGTGTTGCAACTTTGAGTTTTCATTCCAAGTGCTCCCTGCTGGAGCCAGAGCTTTGTGGTGGGGAATCATGGATCACCTGGCTGGGGCTGGGATTTATTTCCTGCTGCTGCTG
The DNA here is from genome assembly GCF_014805655.1 of Passer montanus. Lineage (NCBI taxonomy): Eukaryota > Metazoa > Chordata > Aves > Passeriformes > Passeridae > Passer > Passer montanus. Next base: position 1,243,773 of record NW_024370926.1, read on the forward strand.
CTTTCCCTAAAAAAGCCACTGATTAATCACCAGCTTCTCCTGCAAATGGTGGGGACCCCCCACTTGAGATTCCATCACCTTTTCCAGGATGAAGGATGTGCTGATCCCTCCAGCACAGCCAAAATTCCCAGCTACCCGTGACCTTTTCAGCACGGACAGAGGCAGATCCTCATGATTTATGGGAAGGAAAAAAACCCCAACAACCCCACACTAAAAATATCTCCCTGTATTTCACCCTCCCATCTGGAAGCTTTTCCAGAAATTCCCCTTGGATTCCAAAACAAGGCCAGTGCCCATCCACAAGCCCGTAAAACAAGTAATGAGTTTTTGTCTGGATGAAAACAGACTTTTTCGGGATGAGGTTGGTGCAGGGATTCCAACAAACAGTGCTCACATCCTGCTTTGGAGGCTCCACCTGGCTGTCAACAAGAAACAGAGGGGAAAAAATTCCATTGGAATCACGGGGATGTGGGGGAGCTGTAAGAAGGTGAGACTGGAGTAGGACTCAAGGGATGCCCCATCCCTGGAAGTGTCCAAGGATAAGACTTGGGTCAGCTTGGCATAGTGGAAGTTTCCCTGCCCATGGGGTTGGAGATGGTGTTCAAGGTCCCTTCCGACTCAAACCAGTCTGGAATTCTGTGACTCTGGGATCAGGATCACATGGAAATATTGGGAAAGGAAACCTGAGCCGGGCAGGTGCCTCCTGCACTTTTCTCCCTGTCAGTGAACCGGGATTTTCCATCAGAAAACAAGAGGAGGAAAACTCTGGAAATCAGAGGTGAAAGGAATGAGTTTTTATGGCTCTGGAAATCTCCCAGTTCTGTCATCAGGGAATATTCTTAATTGCGACTATTCCTGATTGGGATTTTTGGACACAGCTGTAAAGATGCTGCCAGGAGCTCTGGGTGTGTGCTGGAAAAGGCCATTCCCTATTTTTTTTATTTTTTTTTTCTGGGAAGCAAGATGCATTTAAGTTGTCCTCACCAGCCTAAGACCTTGCACTCCCTGCGTCTGGCTTAAGTGCCAATTCCCTGAGCTGAACCTTCCCAGCCATCCCCAGGTGGCCACCCCACAATTTTGGGGTCACCTTGTTCCCCTGCCTGCACTGCCCATACATAACTTCCTGTGATCCCAACTTTCCCCCTCTGTCCATGTTGTTTGGACTTTAGGCTGGACTATCCCAGCTCTGACACCAAAGCTGAGGCCACCCGATCCTGCTGGCTTTTCGTGGTCACTGCTGAGTTTGGTTCATCCCTCTTTTCTCAGACATCAGGGATTCCCTGACAATGGGATATCTCCCCAGGGTCGTCCCATCACTGGGAGGAGAACTCTTCTGGCCGCTTCCCACTGCAGATCTGGGGGTGTCCCACAATCCACTGGTCATTCCCAGAACGAGCTGAGCCTGATTTAGTCACCTCAGGCCTGGCTGAACTTGAGCTGGCTGTCCCACATCAGGTAATCAATCAGGGAATGGTTTGGGATGGAAGGGAATGTAAGCATCACCCATTCCCATCCCATCCCATTCCATGGGCAGAGACACCTTCCACTCTCCCAGGGTGATCCAAATCCCAGTGTCCATCCTGGCCTTGGACACTTCCATGGATCCAGAGGCAACCACAGCTTCTCTGGGAATTCCATCCCAACCGCTTCCCACCCTCCCAGACAGGAATTTCTCCTCAAAATCCAATCTCAGTGCACTCTCCTTCACCTTAAAATCAAGGGAAAAACGATATTTAAGCCTCACATTCCCAGGTCTGGTTTGGAGTTATCCAAACCCAAGCAAATCTGAGGCTCATAAAAACCCAATATCCATTGGCATTTCCCTTTGTGCTCCTCATCCCGGAGCTGGGAAATGCAGGGCTGCATTTTTTTCCCAGCCCTCGGTGCTATTTTCCAATCCCTATCACAGCGGGAATGGCGCAAATTCTCCCAGCATCCCCAGCCTCTCTGAGACACGGCAAAAAGACCTGGAATTTCGGCCGGTGGAAATCGAGCCGCCCCGCTGACGTCAGCTGGGGAAGGATCCCTTACTGAGACCCCAGCCGAGAATCCCACAGCCACAATCCGGGGTTTGTATCCAGGAATATCCCGACGGAGCCGGCTCTCAGCACGTGCGGATATCGTGTTACTGGTGCCGCGGTTAGAAACACTCGGAGTGGCACCGGGAATTTCGGGGCACACCCAGGCCCGTGACTTTGGGATGATGAATTTACTCCTGTCTGGGCCTTAAATTTAGCACAGACTCCTCTCCATCTGACAAAAAAAAAAAAAAAAAATAGATTGGATGCCTCCCGAAAAAGAGATGGGGATCTCATCCGTGAGAAATGGGCTTTGTTCTGGAATAACAGAGGGAATGCCGTCTGGAGTTTTGTATCTAGGAATAGTTCATGCCAGCAAATCTGTGAGTAAACAATGGATGTAGGGAATTCCAGCTTATCCCAGCCTGGACTCTGGATGCCTCACTGGGTAATAAAACCCAGGGCAAGTCTGAACTTTAAGCTCTCAAGGTCACCAATTTCTCTCCCCTCACTCCTGGGGGATTTTCCAGACTCTGAGCAGCTTCAATACCTCAGCTAAAAATCAGATTGATTCCAAGTTCTCCAATATATTCCAAGCTTTTGGAAAGTTAGAGTTGCAAGGGAAGATCATGGTACAGTCAGGGTTGGAAGGGACTCTGTAGATGATCCATGTCCATCCCCAGATGTGCACAAACACAAAATGAAATAAATCCAATTTCTCTAGAGAGTTCAATTTTAAAAACTCCAGTTTTGAACTGATTAAAGACTCCTCAGGATTCTGGTTTTTATTCAGGAGTCAGAGGCTGGAAAATAAACGTGGATGGAGGAGAGGGAGGGATGCTACCCCACACAATTTTACAATGGAATTTCTTCCATACCTCCTAAAATGTGAAGTTTGGCCCCTTTGGAGCTGGGAATGGGGTTGGAAAAGCCCAGCTGGGTTTAGCTGAGTCTGGGCCTGTTTTCTTTGAAGAATTCCCACTGCTGTCCCCTGTCACCACCATGGGACCCTGGCCCCTGCAGTGGTGGCCTCCCGACTCCCACAGCAGCTGTTCCCAGCGGGTGACGAATCCCGACTGGAAGCAACGAGCACGGAAAGAGGGCCTGGAAAGGAGAAGGGGAAATGTGGCCTCTGGCACCTGGAGTCAGTGACCCCGAAACAAAGAGCTGCAACGGGAAACCATTTCTGTTAACACAGCCCCAGAGAGCATCCAAATGGCTTTAGTCCTGAGCCTTCCTCTAAGCCAGGCTTAGGGAAGCAGATGGAGGAGGGATGAAAGGAAAAAGCGGGAGGGGACGGAGCTCAGGTTTCCCGGGACACAGGAGCTGGCTCAGGGTCTTGGTGGGTTCACAGCAGATCTGAGGGAAGCCCCTCCATCCCTTCACTCACCCTGGGCACAAATGGATCCCTTCCAATGGGAATTCAGATGGAAAACGGATCGCAGCATTCCCTCTAGGCATGGATCCAAGAGCACTTTGCTTCCCCACACCAAATGTGATGGGATTCAATCCGTGCTGATGGATTTGGGCTTCTCTTGGAGGTTCACAGCCAGGAGATCACGGCTCCTCGTGGCTTCAGCCCATCTGGGGGGAATTCCTGTGGCTAAGGAGCAGCTCCCTGTGCCGGGAGAAATCCTGAGGCACTTGGGAAGAGTTTCTGGACATTTGGAAATGGCAGAAAAGCAATTCTGGAGTTCTGCAGATGTGGGGGAATTTTGGATCATGGTGTGCAGCACATCCATAGGAGGTGGAAACGTGTGCTGCAACGCCCTAAAGAGCCAGGCAGGATTTCCTGATTGGGAACACAATATTCTGTAGTAAATTGGGATTTGGGCTTTAATTCCAAGCCATGGAGATCCAGGGGTTTGGTTTCCTTTCCAAAACACCACGGCCACAGCTCCGACTGCTCTGATCTCACCTCACCTCCCACGGCACGCAATCGGGAGCAGGGTTTGTGGCAGCCCCTGCTCACCACGAAGGGCAGGGATGGGCTCTGTGGGATGAGTCAGCCCAGCCCAAGCCACGGCTCCTCTTGGAATGGCCCACACTGGCTGCTGGGAAAAGCTGGATTTGAGCTGGACTTGAGAAGTTGTGGCTGTCTCATCCCTGGGATCGATCAAAGCCAGGATGGATGGGGTTTGGGGCAGCCTGGGATAGTGGGAGGTGTCCCTGCCCTTGGAATGGGGTGGAATTCCTGAATAAAAACCAGAATCCTGAGAAGTCTTTAATGAGTCGAAAATTGGCATTTTTAAATTTAATTCCTTAAAGAAATTTGATTTATTTCATTAAGGTCCCTTCCAACCCAAATCATTCTGGGATTCTACAAATCCTGATGGATGTCTCCCTAAGGGCAGGTGTGAACTTTCCTCTTCATCTTTCTGCTGGAATCTGGGGTCAAAATCCAGAATTTCTAGAAAAACACTGACAAAATCATTCCTGGCCAGTTCAGCCTGGAATTCCTGCCTGGATTAGGGAGGAATCCTCAAGGACACTCTGGAGGCATCCACACATTTTGGGTTTGGCTTTTCTCATGACAGGAATAAACCAAAACAACTTCCCAGCCTCCTTTGTGTCCCAAATAAATCCTATTTCTCCCTCTACACCTCTGCCAGGTGCAGATCCTGCTTTTCCACCACTTTTCCAAAGGTTTCCGAAGGAGAGGATCCCCACGCGCTCTTTGGAATGCCAACTCTTCCCTGTCCCCCCACAGCATCTTCTGAGGAGCTCCAAAGGTTCAAAGAACTTGGAATGTTTGACCTGAGAAGGATTTGGAGCTTGGAACACGAGGATTGAGCTGCCCTGGTGGGATTTTGCTCCAAAGGCTGTCTTGGGTTCCCCTGTCCCAGGACAGAACAGTGAGGGTCTCACTGGATTCTGGGAATATTTCCTGTGGAGCCAGAGGAATTCCAGCCCAAAGCTGACCCCTGAGCTTTGAAGGACAACATCTCCTGGAGCTGCAGAACCTCGGAGCTTTGCTCAAGGCTTGGGCAGCACAGGGGGCTCAGAGCTACCCTGGAGCAAAAAATCCCAGGCTGAGACAATCTCGGAGTGGTTTTCTTGGAAAAGAGGGAGAACCCATGTTTGGGAGCCACAATTCCATCCCCAGACAGTGATCCCAGAGGCGACCATTCCAGAATTCCCAGAATCACAGAATGACCAGGTTGGAAGAGACCTTCAAGACCATCGAGTCCAACCCAGCCCAGCCCCAGGCAGTGGAAGGCATTGTCCAGCCCCTGAGACACAGGAATGTCTCCATGGCTGGAGACAGGAAAGAGGGTGGGAAGGAAAGTTTTGGTGGGAGAGGAGAGCAGGGATGAAGAAAACTGGGAGAAGAGCCATAAAGCTGGGAAAGGGATGAAGTCAAAGTTCAGTGGATCCTGTGCAGCTCAGGAGAAAATTAGGAACATATAGGAACCAGAATCTCTCCTCTGTCACAGATTCATGGGATGGACGTGAGCATTTTCCAACTGCAAACTCCCTGGAAAAAAAAAAAACAGCCCTGTGGCTGGAATGGAGGAGATTGGGGAATCCAAATCAGGATGAGATATGGAATGGGGAAAGAGATAGATAAAGAAAGGGAGCAGCCAAATAAACAAGGAAAATTCAGGACTGGGTTTGACCCCATGCCCTGACACCGGAGTATCCCAATGTCCCAGGAAGACAAAGGATCCCAACCCTGCACTTTTCCCAATTGGAAACAAATGGATGCTGTCCCTCTTTCATTCCCTGGTTTTACAACAGCTTGGAATTAGGCTGATGAGGAGTTTCCTTGCCAGCTCTGTCTATCTTGGGCTAATTACAGAGAGAAAATTATGGGAAAATTAAGCTAATTGTGGGATAAAACCTATGGAACCACAGCATTCCTGCCCTGGGCTAATTACAGAGACCCTGCTAATTGTGGGATAAAACCTATGGAACCACAGCATTCCTGCCCTGGAATTCCAGAGGGAATTGTATGGTGGAACCCACACTCCTGCTCATCCCATCTCTGCCCTCCCTGGGTGGTTCTGCTCCTGAAAGGAAAATGAAAGGAGAAGGGACCAGGCAGGAATCAGCATTCCAGGCTCTGGAGAAGAGCCAGGGCTGAGCCTGACTAAGGGAATGCACAACAAAGAGCTGGAGGGGGAGAATCCAGGGATTTGGGAAAGTCAAGGCAAAGTGAGGAGCAGCAGGGCTGGCTCTCCTCGGTGCAGAAGGGATCGGGAAGGTGTTGGATTCCCTGCTTGGATGGGGCTTGGAGCAACCTGGGATGGTGGGAGCTGTCCCTGCCCATGGCACGGGGCTGGAATGGGATGGGTTTTAAAGTGCTTCTAGGATTCCATGGAACATGGAACATGGCTCTACTCTGGAAACAGGATCCAGGGAACTCCTGGCAAATGATCCCAGAACAGAGGATGGCTGGGAAACACTGGGAGCCTTCCCGAAATCCCTGGAGACAGGGCTCTGAAATGACAGCAGGGGCAGGAGAACGGGAAGGATCACTCCCAACAATTCTATTATTCCTCTTCCCAAGCACTTGGGAATATTCTCAGTGGAATTAGGGCCTTGGGCTGGGCAGACTTTTCATGGAATCACAGAATCTGAGACTGGTTTGGGTTGGAAGAGACCTTAAAGCTCATCTTGTTCCAGGGATTCTTCCACCATCCCAGGCTGCTCCAAGCCCTGATGTCCAGCCTGGCCTTGGGCACTTCCAGGGATCCAGAGGCAGCCACAGCTTCCCTGGGAATTCCATCCCAGCCCCTCCCCAGCCAAGAATTCCTTCCCAATATCCCACATAAATCTCCCCTTTCCCAGTCTGAAACTGCTGCTCCTTGTGCTGTCCCTGCAGGGCGATCCCTCCTGGATCAGCTCCAGGACCATTCCCAAGGATCTCCCCAGGCTTGGCTCCTTCCAGTTCCCCCAGTTCATCCCAGTATCCAGGAGCTGAGGTGCCTGGAGGTGTTGCTGGTGGTGCCAGAGCTGCTCCACTGGAGATCCCGGGATGGGAGCAGCTGTGATCCCACCCCTGCTCCCTCTCCCTTTGGAGAAGAGACCATTCCCGCACAGCAGAGGGATGCAGGAATTTTCCGGGATGCGGGAATTTTCCGGGATGCAGGAATTTTCCCGGCTGCAGGCAGCTCAGCGGGAAGCTCCGAGACATTTGCTGCCATCTACGGCCAATCCCAAATAGTGCAAAAGCCGGGAGAGACCTGGCTCTGGCTCCAGGCTGGATTTTCCTGGGCACTGGGATGCTTGGAGGAGGCTGGGAGTGGGGAATGGGGGAGCAGGGAGGAGCTGTCTGCAAAGGAATTCCTGGGAATCCTTTTCCATGGAAAACATCCATCCCGGAATCCACACTTCCCACCAGGAACGGGTATAAAGTGCAGGGATGGGAGAGTAATTTCCAGGGATAATCTGGGATTGGGGATGAGGCTGCAAAGCTGCTCCAGAGGGGACACAGCTGAAAGGTTTTGGAAAACATTCCTGCCCTTTTCCTGCCTTCTCGTTCCCTTTTTCCCTGTTTCTCCTGAGCAGATGCCTGGAAAACTTCCAGTCCTGGCGGTGTTTCACCAGCATTTCCCTGGGAATTTGCTGACCGAAATTCTGGGAACAGGTGCTGCGTGAGCACCGGGGATTTGGGATGGGAGCACCGGGATTTAGGATGCAAGCACGGGGATTTGGGATGCGAGCACCAGGATTTGGGATATGAGCACTGGGGCTTTGGATGGGAGCACCGGGATTTGGGATGACAGCACCGAGGATTTGGGATGGGAGCACCGGGGATTTGGGATGCGAGCACCAGGATTTGGGATGCGAGCACTGGGGATTTGGGATCGGCGCAGGGAGCTGGCGGCGCTTCCACTCCTGCCCCCCTCCCTCCCGGCGAGGCAGGAGCGCATTCCCGGTGTGGAATTCCCGGGAATCCCGAGCCGCTGTTTGTCCTGGCAGGGTCCCGAAGCCGCGGAGCCGCTTTCCTGCCAGGCTCCGCTTCCCGAGCTCGGGATCGGGGATCCCCCTCTGGATGCTCCCGGAGCCGCCTCCACCGCCTTCCCGGGGAATCCTGAACCTTTCCAGGAGAAGGCGAGGAAAAGGTCTTTGAGATCCTGGGAATGCCCAGCAGGGTTTTGGGGACAGCAAAGGACCCCTGGCCCGTCCCTTTCCCTCCCTTTTCCCTCTCCAAATCCAGGTCCTCTGGTATCTGGGAGAATCCTCCAGCAGGGACACTCTGGTGTGGGATTGCTCTGTGGAATCCCAGAAATCCGGGAAATGGGAATGGGATTGATTGGCAGGATGAGCTCCATAGCCCCAGGGAAATGTCCCGTCCTTCCAGCTTCCCTGGAAAAAGCTGGATCAGGGATCAGCTCTAGGGAGAGACCGGCTCCTCCACAGCTGATCCCTGAGTCCCCTTCCCATGGAAAATTCCCACATATTCCCGCTCCTGCTGTGGTGATCTTGGCATGTCCAGCTCCCAGCCACCCCCGGGATGTTTCCCTCTGTACAAATCCTAAAGGAACCAAAGGAAGGTTTGTGGGTTCCCTGCTCCCGAGTTATCCAGGTTTTTAACTCGGCTCAGCTCTTTATTCCAAGGGAAAAAAATTTGGGATGTTGAGTCTGGGAAGTGAAATGGAACTCAGGCACGGCCAGAGCTCTGAAGGATTATCCCTGATCCACCACGATGTGTCCGGATCCCACATGGAGTTCTGAACACAACAATTCCTTTGGGAAAAGGAATTGGGATGCCCAAGACTCCCCTGGGAAATCCAGGAATCAGCTCCCTCCTGCTCATCCCACCAGCCTGCCGTGGTAATTCCAACTCTGCAGGAATTCTGGGAAAGCTGGAAAACTTCTGGGTATAAAACTCTGTGGATGTTAAAATTTTATGGGAACAGATTCAGGAACAAACCACTAAAAAATCCCACTCAGGTCCTGAATTCCGTGGGAAAATAAAGCCTTGGTCAGGAAATCCCTGAACTTTGTTTTGGATTCGGAAAGGAAGTTTTCCATTATCCTTGACCCGGGATTTGTTTCCAAAGCTCTTGGCCACCTACTGAGAGGAGGAGAAATATTTGGAATATTTCATGGAGCAGGGCTGGGAATTGTGGCATTTTCCGGGTGTTTTGGGAGCTGCTGCTCTGAAAACTGTGGGATTTCCTTCTTCCCTGAGAGAGCAAAGCATTGGAAAAACTGCCCAGGGAAATGATGGAATGACTGTCGCTGGAAGTGTTCAATAAATATTCATGGAATCACAGAGTGGTTGGGGTGGGAAGGGAGCTTAAAGATAATTTAATTCCAGCATTAATTAAATTATTAAATTATAATTTAATTCCTTCCCCTATCCCAGGTGCTCCAGCCTTTCCTAGGACACTTCCAGGGATTTGGCCGATGGATCTGTGGGATAAGGTTCCTGTGGGAAGGTTTCTGTTCAAGGAAAACTTTTCCTGGAGGGTTGGGATGGGGATTTCAGCAGGGAACTGGAGCAGCACCCTGGAATTGTGGCATTCCCTCCACTTCCCTCTCCTTCCTACCCTTGGAATGCCCACGGGGCTGATCAATGCTCCTTATAAATATCTCACAAATTCCCTAAAAATTAATATCTCCTAAATTCCCTAAAAATAAATACCTCATAATTCCCTAAAAATAAATATCTCGTAATTCCCTAAAAATAAATACCTCGTAATTCCCTAAAAAGAAATAGCTCCTAAATTTCCTAAAAATAAATATTTCCCAATTTCCGTAAAAATAAATATGTCACAAATTCCTAAAAAATAAATACCTCATCATTCCCTAAAAAGAAATGTCTCCTAAATTCCCTGAAAATAAACATCTCACAAATTCCCTAAAAATAAATATCTCCTAAATTCCCTAGAAATAAATATCCCATCAGCTCCCTAAAAATGCACACTCCAAGACACAGAATCCTGCTGCTGATGGGATCAGAAAATGCTGCTGGGATATCCCAGATTCCCAAACGAAGCCACCCGAACTCAGCATTCCCATGGGAGTGATTCTGTGTCTCTGGAGAGGGCATTGCTGGAAAAAGGGATGCTTTGGAAGAGGCTTTTTCCTCAGGATATTTATCCCAGATTTTTTTCTATGGATAGGGAATAGCAGGAGAGCCCACAAGAGGGAATTCCAGCTGTGCCTGCTGTGTGTCCCCCATCCCTCCTCCCTCTCTCCATCCCTTCTCCAGCTGCTGCCTTTGGGAATCCTGGACTTGCCCAACCTGGCGGGAGCAGATGGAGAAGGACGGTGTTGGTTCTTTATCTCCTTTTCCTGCCTTGGGTCAGGATTGGAGCTCTCAGGATGGAATTTCTAGTTTGGACTCGGATGTTTATCAGTTCTTATCTCTGTCACACTCTCACAAACCCTGAGTTCTGCAGCACTGCACTCTGACAAACTAAAAATGGAGCCCCATCTCTCTCTCTGCAAGGCCTTTGAAGGATCAACTGTCCAATTAAGAAATGACACCTCAATTATTTTCACTTTTAACCCAATAACCAACTACCCATGGTGGTAATGGGGACTTTTTTATCCAATTACACAAAACCACCCAAACCCATGGAGAAGAAAGAGAAGGAGAAGGAGAAGGAGAAGGAGAAGGAGAAGGAGAAGGAGGACAAGCCTCCACCCTAAAACCTCCATCTTGCTTTATCTATATTACTCTATTCTAAACCCTTAAACTCTGAGTTTCCCACCCTGTGGTATCACACACTTCTATTCAAACTCCACACCCACAATCCCAGTTCTGTCATTCCATTTTGGAAGCTTCTCCACAGCCTCAGGTCAATGCAGTGTTCTCTTGGGGGTCAGTGCCTGGCAGCACAGAAAGTCTGGAATTCTCAGCAGCCAGAACTCCAACAGGCAAGAGCAGATTTTGGGATGGGAAGGATCCTGTTTATCCAGGGATATCCCGCTCAAGGTTCTGCATCCATGGTCTGAACATTCCCTGTCCTTGCTCCATTCCCATCCCATGTGGGAGAAGGAGGGATCCTTCCTGCCTGGAATCCCCTCACCACTGATGGAATTCCTTCTGTTCCTGATCCATGGGAGCCAGAGCAGATCTCCCAGCAGGATAAACACTGGATTTTTTACCAGTTCCAGACCTCAGTTCCAAGATCCTCTCTCAGCCTCCATTCCAAAGGCTTGGGAGAGTCATTCCCTGCCTTTGGAACAAGCCTTGGGATGAGGAGGATGAATCTCGTCTGACCGAGCCCAGCACGGAATGTTTGGATCCTGGGGCTGCTGAAGCTCCGTGGGAACTTCAGACTGGAATATTTTGTATTTGTGAGGGATTGAATTCCCTGCTCCCTCGGGAATTCCAGCTGCACCCGTGAGGAGATGGAGTGGATCTGGGTTTTAAGAAGTGCAGCGCAAAAAACTTCCCTTTTCCGAGGCCTATCCCATTCCCCAACCTTTTATAGGAGAAAGATCCTCCTTTTCCCCCAAATTTAACAGGAATCTACAGTTTGGCCTTCCTATATCCCCACAATTCTGGGAATTAGAATTCCCACCTGCCTCCTTCCAGCCTTTTGCCTCTTTTAGGTGCTTTGCACTATGAGAGAAATCTGCCAGAGGAGGGAAGGAAATGGAATTAAAAATGGATCAGCTCTGGCTCCTGGGAATTCCAGGAGAAGCAGCATCCCAACATTTCCTGGATAGAACGGCAGGAAGGAGAAATAATATCCATTAAAAAGAGGGAAGGAGGAGTGGGAGCCTGAATTGGGTTGGAAAAATCCCTTGGTTGCACTTTCCATGAGTAAATTTTGGAGAGATGGAGCACAGGATTATCCTGATCCATAAGTGGGGATATTCCCAAAAAAATGCTGGTGACAGAGGGAGCAGAACTGGCACTGGTTTAGGCAGGCTTGGTTCTCCCTCTGGAGATTCCCATTGGGAGATTCCAGATTTATTCCAGTGGAAAAGGCCCAGAGTTGTCAGGAAATCCTGGCTTTTGGGGCTCTGGAATTGCAGCACCTTCAGAGGGCCTGCACATCCATGGATATATCTGGAATATATGGATCAACCACCTGAAAATCAGATCCAGAGCCAGAGGACACAGAATTTCTCTTGGCATTTCCAAAATTCCTCTTGGAATTCCCAGAATTCCTCATGGAAAATGAGCAGAACCAGAGGCTGAGCCTGGTCCCAGCTCTGTCCATGCTCCCAATTCCCACATTCCTGTGCTCTGTTGGGACATTATGGAATCAAGTCTGCACCTCTGTGTGGATGTCTGGAAAATATGGATCAACCACCTGGAAATCAGCTCTAGACTCAGAGAACACAGATTTCCTCATGGAATTCCCAGATTTCCTCATGGAATTCCCAGATTTCCTCATGGAAAATCATCACCTACAGAGGCAGAGCCATGCCCCTGCTCCCACGTTCCCATATTCCCATGTTCCCACATTCCCATATTCCCATATTCCCATGCTTTCTGGCTGGTTATGGAATCCCAGGATCATTTCTGTTGGATGATCCCGTAGGATCATAGAGTCCAGCATGGCCAAGGCCACCACCCCGTGTCCCCAAATCCCACATCCAAACTTTTAAATCCTGCTGGGACCAGGATCCCACCACTTCCCTGGACAGCCTGTGCCAGGCCTGGACATTCCTTTTAGGAAAACTTTTCCCTGCTGTCCAATCTCCCCCTGTCCCACCACAACTTGAGGATGTTCCCTATTATCCTGCCCCCATTCCTTGGGAGCAGAGCCTGACTGTTCCTACCTGAAAAACCAGAAGGTGAAGCAGATCTAAAGGTCCTTAAAATCCCAGAAGTATGGAAAACCCCGGGAATATTCCAGGGAAAGCTTTGCCTGGCCTGCATTAAGTGCTTTGCAGGGCTCTGGTGATGCAAAGCAGCTGGAGCTCGGTCATTCCCATGAAAAACCCTCTGGGATGAGCCAAGCCTCACACGTGGGGCCGGGAATATCGGGAATGTGCTCCAGGGATTGCACCCTCCTCGGGTCACTGAGGGGTGTCCTCTGCATCCTTGGAATGCTGGAAGTGCCTGGCAGCTCCGGGCTGGGAATTTGCAATCCTGAGGAGCCGAGGCAGCTCTGGAGAATGCAATTCCATGGTTAAAACTCTGGGAGTTACAAAACAAAGGAAAAGCAGCCTGACTGTAGGGGAAGCGCTTTTGTTCCGCTTGGGAAAGGGAGGATTTGCTGACAGCCCCAGGATCTCCTTCCAGCCAGGAACACTCAGAGAATCCCACAAAACGTCTCATTCCAGGAGATCCTTTATCTGGTGCTTCCCTGTCCTCGAGAGTTGTCCTCCTGGGATGGAGACATCAGCTCATCCCAACCCCCATCATCCCCAGCCTCTGGAAAACATCCCATGGTTTATCCAGGATTGTGCCCTGCTCTCCTTCCTCGGAGTGGAGGGAATTGTTTGGGAGATGCTGATTGCTTTTCCTTTGAATCCCAGAATTATCGGGGTGGGAAAAGCCCCTTGATCGAGCCCAGCTCTGCCAAGGCCACCCCTCTCCCCACATGCCACATCCATGGCTTTTAAATCCCTGCAGGAATGGGGACCCCAGCACTGCCCTGGGCAGCTGGGCCAGGGCTGGACAGCCAATTCCAGGAAGGAATTTTCCCAGTCTCCCACCTGGACCTTCCCCTGAGCCGTTCCCTCTCCTCCTGTCCCTGTTCCCTGGGAGCAGATCCTGATTCCCCCGGCTGTCCTCTCCTGTCAAGGAGCTGAGGAGATCCAGAAGGTCTTTCCCGAGCTCCTTTTCTCCAGGAACATCCTTCATCCTCCTTTTTTTGGGAAGTCTCCTTTGGGCAGGAGGGAAAACTGGGCTGGGGGGGGGGGTTGGGATAATCCTGGCCTTGCTGAGCTGTTGGAAACACGGATCTGTGGGAAGCACTGAGCCCATTTTCCTAATTAAACCCAGGATCAGCTCTGCTTTAATTACTTTGATGAGGTTCTGGAGCTGAGACCCCCCCGTGAGAACCAATCCCTCCTTTCCCAATATTCCAGCCTCACCATCCTCCCAGGAATCTTCTGACTTTTCACCCAATTTCCTTCCCAGCCAGTCCTGGAGGGATTGAGGGAGGGTTTTCCCCTCTCCTTTCATGTGTTGGGAATTGGGATCATGTGTCCCCTTGATCTCCTCCAGCCCAGACGTCTCCCTGTCTGCTCTCTCCCAGATCATGGATCACAAGATCCCGGGGCTCCAGGGCTACCTCAGGACACAGCCGGGTGACCTTGGCCACAAGGAATTGATGGCAGCCAAAGAATCCCGGGATTCTCCAAGTCTGCACCAACAGTAAAAATTTCCCTGATGCTCCAGGTGGAAGGGAAGGAGCAAGATCTCATCTTGGAATCCAGGTGGAAAACCCAAAGGATCTGGGATTTTCCAGCCTTGGATGCCTCCATATTCTCAAGGAGGTTTAAAAGTAACTTCTGGAGGGGTTTCTCCAAAAATTCTTCCCTTCCTCTGGTCATAAAGGGATTTATGGGAAAGAAATCCAGGGCTGGAATGTTCAACCATGGCCTGAGAGGGGGGATGTTGGATCCAAAGGGAACCGGGAGCTGCCTCTCCTAAATATTCCCGAAGTTCACACGTTTTCCATGGGAAATAAGGAGAGCCAGGAGAGAATTTGGGATAAAGCAAAACCCAGACCCAGCTTTCCCTGCTCAGCTGACCAGGAGTGTGAAACAGTATCCAGGAGCATTCTGGTGCAGGAGCAGAGGGAAAATGGGGATTTTTGGGAGGGATATTCGATCCAAAGGCAGCTGGAGGGAGGGATGATGGATCCAAAAGGAACTGGGACTTGGCCCTCCCGAATATCCCCCAGGTTCACGGGTTTTCCATGGGAATAAGGAGAACCAGGAGAGAAACACCCCAAACCCAGCTTTTGCTGCTCAGCCTGAAACAATATCCAGGAGCACTCTGGTGCAGGGGGAAAGGGAAAATGGGAATTTTCGAGCGGCTGCGGAAGCCACGGCGCTGCCGGGCCCGGTTCCTGTCCTAATGATCCCTCAAATCCATTAGCTGGGATTCCTTGCTCCCCCTCCTTCCCATCCTGGCTCATTTACAGCCGAGACGAGGAAGGAGCAGAAAGCTTCCCTGGCCAGGCTCCATCCAGCCCAGGGACACGGAGTTCTCCCCAGGGAATTCCAGCCCTATCCTTGTTTTTCCCTCGGATTCCTGCTGTGTCTCTGCTGCTGTCAAAGACCTTGGACCAGGGCTGGCATTTCCAGGTCCACATCCATGTGGATGTTAAATCCCCTGGGAATGGGGGCTCCACCACTGCTCTGTGCCAGGGCTGGACAAGCCTTTCCATGAGGAATATTCCAAATATCCAACCTGGCACAGCTGGAGACTTTTCCTTTTCCTCCACCACTGATTTCTTGGAAGAAAGGACCAAGCCCCACCTGATCACAGCTGATTTTAGGGAATTGTAGGACGTGAGGAGGATTTGGCAGCTGGATCTCAGCACATCCCTGAATTCCACTCCTCTGGATCCACAGAGGATCCTTCCCCACTGGAAATCATTCCTGCCCTGCCCTGAGCCACTGAATTCCCACAAATCCACACCAAACATCTCTGCCCTGGGAAGAACTCCTGGCTCAGGGGCCAGCAACTGGCTGGGAAGTTGTTTTGGGGAGAATTCCCTCAGATCTCAGGGAGAACCTGGATGCTTCCAAGCCAAGCTGATGGAAGGAAGTTGGATGAAGGAAGGAAGAGGCAAAAAAAAAAGGGAAGGAGCTTCTCAAAGTCACCCCAGAGCCTGAAACGATGAGCAGGAGTGGAGCCATCTAAAGGTTAAACATCATGCCCAGGGTGTTTCCATGGATCTCAGTGAAAAGCAGGAACAAGCAGCAGGACACATGAAATTCCATGGGATGAGAACTCTGGAAGGCCATAGGAAAAACCTCCATGATTTATAAAAGTTGGATCAAATGAGATGAAATATTCTCATCCCTGTTCTCCTGCGGGTCACCTCCTGCTGCTCCCATGCCACAATCCACAGCTGATCCCAAATTTTCCTCCAAAACTGGAGTAACCACTGGGATTTGGAGCTAAAGGTTTCAGATCCTGGTGGTCTGAAGGGAATTTTGAGGATTAACTGTGGACTGAGTGGAGGCTTTCAGCCTTCATCCATCATTTTTTTGGGAGATGTGGACCTTCTCTCATAGCCTGTGTCTGTTAATGATGGATTTGGGAATTTTTATCCATCTTTCTCCAATATCTCTGTGGCCAATGGAGCTGAGCTCAAACCCTGGGAGGCAGCAGATTTTATTTTTTCTTCCACATGTTTCTGAGAATATTCCTGAAGTTCACGCTGGGATTGGACCAACCAGTCTCCAGCATTCCATGAAAATTCATGGAGGTGACAGGGATGTGCCATGATTTTCCTGCTAAACTGGCTGTTTTCCTTCTGCTCTTTGAATTTCATTTACAACCAGATAAATCCCTAGATTCTGGATGGATTTTTTCCCACCAAAAGAATTTTGGACATTTGATCTCACGGAATCACCAAGGTTGGAAAAGACCCCGTTAAATCTGGAGTTTAGTATTTGGGAGAGAAAGGAAGGATAAAATTCCCACCCTTGCTGTAGTCTCGGAGGGATTTTTATTGGGATAAAAACGGAATTATTGCACATTTGGAGCGGGAACTGGAACTGTCCGGAAATCTTGGAGCAAAATTCCACCAAATCCGGAGCTGTCCCGGGGTAGGCCCAGCTCAGTCAACAGAGAGAGACAGACCCTGCTTGTGAGGGTGCTGCTCCCTTTCCAGGGGCTGCCCCGCTCCCTGACCACAGGCAGGAAAATCCCGACTCCTGCTTTTCCAGAGGCTGGTGGGAGTGAGGTGTTGAGTGCTACTTGATGCTCCACGGCTTCCCGCTGGTGCCCAGCCAGCTCTGCCTTCCCTGGGAAGGTTTCTTGGACACCCTGGGTGCTTCTGGATGACTCCGGGAAGGCCAAGGAATGAATGGAGCCTTCATGGAAAGAACTGGATCCCTCCCCAGGAGCTCCGTGGACAAATTCCCACCACAGAGCCCAGGAGACACCTGGACACCCCAGAATCTCCTTCCCGAGGGTGAACTGGGAGCAGGGCATGAGGGAGTCTCTGCCTGGAAAAAATTCCAGCCAAGAGGAGCCAGGAGCATCTGGAGGAGAAAGCAGTTTCCTAATTATTCTAATTGCCCTAATTATCCTAATTGTCCTGCTGGAAGATGCTCACACAGCTCCTTGGAATATCTGGGCTCACTTAGGCCAGGATGGTCTCTGCAATCCCTAAAAAGCTCTGAGAGGCAACAAGGAGAGGTGGGATTTGGGAAGGAATTCCAGTCTGGGAGGGTGGGGAGGGGCTGGGGTGGAATTCCCAGAGCAGCTGTGGCTGCCCCTGGATCCCTGGAAGTGTCCAAGGCCAGGTTGGAGCAGCCTGGGACAGTGGGAGGTGTCCTTGCAGGGGTGGCACTGGATGGGCTTTAAGATCTTTTCCAGCCCAAACCATTCCATGATTCCTCAGCAATTCTACCCTTTGAAGTGTCCCACTGGGACACATTCCCAAACCAGGAAGGAGAGGCTCTGAAATTCCAGAGTTCCATGGAAATATCTGTAAGACAAAAGGTGAACCAAAGCCTGGGGAGCTGCTGGGGTTTTTCTGGGAAGATTCTCCCAATTTGTCATATCCAGACAAAGAGTTCCTGGCTGGAAGGGTGGGATGGAATTCCCAGAGAAGCTGTGGCTGTTCCTGGATCCCTGCAAGTGCCCAAAGCCAGGTTGGACACTGGGTCTTGGAGTAGCCTGGGATAGTGGGAGGTGTCCATACCCTTGGGAATGGGATGAGCTTCAAGGACCTTCCAACCCAAACTGTTCCAAGATTTTCCGATTCCTTTTGGCTCTGGAGTTCTGAATGGGACTGTCCCCTTTATTCCCTTCAGGACCCATTTTTGGAGTCTTTTGAAATTTAATTCACGCCCAAAGCTGCAGCTCTTGCTCTTTCCAAAGGTGCATTGCCCAAATCTGAGGGGATTTGGGAAAAAGCCCACAAAAACTCCCACAAGAACTCTGACATCCAAATCCTCCCACTGTGAACACCACAAAAACCCAAACCATGCCCACAACACCGAACAAATCCAACTCATTCCAGGAGGATCCCAGCTCCTGTACACGCAAATCCCCACAGGAATTAAAATGTGGATTTTTGGGATCTCTCTAATTTCCCCTGACACTTCCCTCTACCCCACAGTGACCAACCGAATAAGGTAAAAAACCCCAAAACCTAACCAGCAAAAAAGCTTTTAATTCCAGGAATTCCTCCCCCGCTCCCAATCTTTGGATATCTCCTTTGTGAGCTGCTTTAAGAGGGGGAATTGCTGAAGGATGCACAGGAAGGAGATAATGGGATTTCCTCACTCCTTTTCCCCTTTAAGGATACGGGGAATATCAGGATTGTGGGTTCTCACTCCTTTCTCTGCCGTGTTTTAGGAGTGGTTTTCCTCCAGCCTCAACTTCAGGAGTTATTTATGAAGAGATACAAAATTCCCAACTAAAATTTACCTGTCCTGGCAACAGAAGGAAGCTGAAGATGAATTCCAGAGTGCCAGAATAAGGGGACAGAAAGGAAAAGAAATCAAGGCTCAACAGGCAGGTTAAAAACTGGGAAATCCTCCTGGAATCCTGGAGCGGAGCTGGGAAATCCATGGAGAATTTCTCTTTCCCTTTCTCTTTCCTTTCCCTTCCTTTCCCTCTCACTCCGTTTTGTTTTTTTTCCCCCCTCTTTAACCCTTTCCCAGCTGGATTCCTGCCGGAATGCCGCAGCTCCCACTCCAGGAGCAGAGTTTGGTGTTCTGGCTCCAGCAACGCCTCAAACCACAGGTATCCAACCCCATCCCGATCCCTGGAATGCTGCTTAATGTCCTGATTCACAGCCCCACGGCAGAGCCGGGACACCCCCCTCCCTTCTCCCTCTGCTCCCTGCACACCCCTTTTCTTGGGAAGGGCCGTTCTGTTCCCAAAAAAACCCAGGTGGGAGCTGCCAGCAGTGCCGGGAGCGGAGCATGGAATGGGATGGGATGTTCGGGACAACAAGGGCGGCTCTGTGTGGGGCACCGGAGCCCGCAGGGAATGCTCCACGTGCTCCTGCTCCAGAGGCACATCCAGGATATCCCTGAAGTCCCAGCTCCAGGACATCCTTCATATCCCAGCTCCAGGACCTCCCCCACATCCCAGCTCCAGGATATTCCTCATATCCCAGCTCCAGTGCCACATCCAGGACATCCCTCCTTTCCCAAATCCAGCTCTGGGATCCCCATATTTCCCAAATCCAGCTGATCAGCTCTCACATTCCCTCATCTCCTCACTCCAGCCGCTCAATGACACCCCTCACGTCCCAGCTCCAGGATATTCCTCATATCTCAGCTCCAGTGGCACATCCAGGACATCCCTCCTTTCCCAAATCCAGCTCTGGGATCCCCATATTTCCCAAATCCAGCTGATCAGCTCTCACATTCCCTCATCTCCTCACTCCAGCCGCTCAATTCCAGCATTCCCTCATCTCCTCCTCCATCCAGGCAGATCCAGAACTCCCTCCTCTCCTCCTTTTTCTGGGAAAGAAGTGGAGATGCTGCTCCTGGAGCTGAGGGAAGCCCTGGGATAAGGCAGGAGAGGAGAAAAGCTGGATTGGCTTTTCCACAGGAGATTATGGGATGGAGAAGGAAAATCCCTGGAGAGGGAAAACCTGGCTGTGACCCATTGGAAGAAACCAGATCCAGTATCCAAATAAATCCAGCCCTGGTGTACATTGCAATGGGATATCCATGCATGTTCCTGTGGGAATATCGACATTCCTGGGATCTGGGAGTGGTGGCCAATCCTAGGGATTGGCCATGGTGTTCCTCCAGAGGGAAAGGGGGAAAGGAAAGGGAAAAGGAAATATCCATGCTCAAAGTGAATTCCCAGATCCAGCAATCCCAGCCTTTCCATGCAGAGCTAAGGAATATCCTGCTCCAGGTCTGCTCCCAGCCCCAATCCCAGGTTTCCTGCAGGGGATGGGGCCCAAGGATCTCCTGGGGTGCTGCAATCCCAGGAGTCCTCACAGCCAGATGGATAAATGCGGGCAATAAAGTGACTAAATCATGGAATTGTGGAATAATCGCAGAGCTAAGGAATATCCTACTCCAGGTCTGTTCCCAGCCCCATTCCCAGGTTTCCTGCAGGGGATGGGCCCAGAGATCTCCTGGGATGCTGCAATCCCAGGAGTCCTCATAGCCAGATGGATAAATGTGGGCAATAAAGTGATTAAATCATGGAATTGTGGAATAATGTGGGTTGGAAGGGACATTTAAAGGCCACTTTATCCATTCCCTCTGGAATGAGCAGGAGCGGGCAATAAAGTGACTAAATCATGGAATTGTGGAATAATCTGGTTTGGAAGGGACATTTAAAGGCCACTTTATCCATTCCCTCTGGAATGAGCAGGAAAATCACCTAAAAGTGGCAGAGATTCCCCGAATCCCAAATGGCACTTCAGTGATCATTTATTCTCTTCTAGGTGGGAATTCCTGATTTCTGCTGGAATGAGAGGAGGGATGGGAGAGTGGGGATTCACCTCCGTGGGAGCAGGAATAGGAAAACTGGGAAGCAGAAGGACACGGGAATGTCCCTGCTGTGGCCTCTCCTCAGCCAGGCAGGGGGTGACAGACGGGTCACCCTGGGGCTCTGTTGTCCTTATCAGACCCTTATCACCCGGGGTGCTGAGTCAGGGGAGCTGTGGGAGCCTGCATTATCCCACATGGAGATTCTCCCTGCCATCCCATTCCCTGGCACAGCCCCAGCTCCTTCCCTGGATCCCAAACACGGGAGCTCTGCTGCTTTTCCAGCACCTGAGCTCCGGCCCCTCCCCTTTTCCAGCTGCCTGAGGCACCTCTGGCTGCTGGCACAGAAAATTGGGAATACACATTTCATGCGTCCTGCATCCAAAATCCATGGAAAGGTGATTAAAATTCAATTTATTGATCGCTTTGCTGATGACACTGAGGCAAAATCAGGAAAAAATTTGGGGAGCAGAGAAGAAAAAAATAATTTCCTGACCAATCTGGTTTTAATACTGAAACTCACTTTGCCCAAATTTCCAAGATGATTTGGCAGCCCTTAAAAGCAGCTCCAAATCCACAACGGGATCCAGCCCTGTCCTGTGGTTCAGAAAATCCACAATTCTGGGGTGTCCGTCCTCCTTCCCAGGACCATTCCAGCCTTGCTGAGCCCCCACATGGCTCTGCTTGGAATCATTTCAGGGGAGTTTCATTGCCCAGGGCAGGGAGAAACCACAGGAGCTGCTGGAGATCACCAGGGCTTGGAGATGGGGCTAGAAAACTGGGATCTGTCCATCAGGAGAATCCTCTCCTTTTCCATCCAGCTTGGATCTCTCCATCAGGAGAATCCTCTCAATTTCCATCCAACTGGGATCTCTCCATCTGGAGAATCCTCTCCCTTCTCATCACCCTCTCTCCTTTGGGAGAATCCTCTCAATTTCCATCCAACTGGGATCTCTCCATCTGGAGAATCCTCTCCTTTTCCATCCAGCTTGGATCTCTCCATCAGGAGAATCCTCTCAATTTCCATCCAACTGGGATCTCTCCATCTGGAGAATCCTCTCCCTTCCCATCACCCTCTCTCTATTTGGCAAACTCCAACTTGGACCTCTCCACTTAGAGAATCCTCTCCCCACCACCCTCTCTCCTTTGGGAGAATCCTCTCCTTTCCCATCCAACTGGGATCTCTCCACTGGGACAATTCTCTCCTTTCCCACCACCCTCCTTCCATTGGGAAAATTCTCTCCCTTCCCATCCAGCTGGGATCTCTCCATTTGCAGAATTCCTTTCCTTCCCATCCGACCCAGATCTCTCCTTCCATCCCAAGCCCTGCAGGGACACCCTTGCACTCTCTTGGATGCACAAGCACATCCCAGTTTTGTACCACATTCCATGGGTTTGTACAGCCAAGGAAAAAACACCCCGAGGAAAACCCAGTCCTGGCTCTATCCCAGTCCTGGGGCTATCCTGGAGAAACAATCCTGGGAAATCAGCACGTGGAAAAATCTGCCATGTCTGTGTTACCCTGGAATGGTTTGGGCTGGAGGGGACCCTAAAATTGGAATAATTTTATGGGATCATCCCATTCCACCCCTGCCATGGCAGGGACACCTCCCACTGTCCCAGGCTGCTCCCAGCCCCATCCAGCCTGGCCTTGGGCACTTCCAGGGATCCAGGGGCAGCCACAGATTCTCTGGGAATTCCATCCCAGCCCCTCCCCACCCTCCCAGCCAGGAATTCCTTCCCAATACCCCCCCTATCCCTCACCTTTCCCAGTTTAAAGCCATTATAGATCCATATATAATCACCCTGGAAGTCCCACCTCATCAGCTCCCTCCCGCTTTTATTTTAGGGATCATTTTCCGGTATTTTTATTGAGCGGAGTCAAGTTGCAACCCACAAAATAAAAGCTGCTTGTAATGGATATTGATCTGAGTCTCAGAATAAACCTGGGACAAGGAGTTCGTGTCCTTGCTCAAAGTCCCAAAGCCACTCAGATTCCTCCATGTCCAAGAGGAAATGTGGATTGGGATCAGAGAAGGAAGTCAAGGTGATGTTGAGGCAAGCCAGGGCTTCAGGCAGTTAAAGAACATGGAAACCAGTCCAAAGTTTTCAGGGAATTTTGGA
The DNA here is from genome assembly GCF_014805655.1 of Passer montanus. Taxonomy (NCBI): domain Eukaryota; kingdom Metazoa; phylum Chordata; class Aves; order Passeriformes; family Passeridae; genus Passer; species Passer montanus. The sequence goes on from NW_024370926.1 coordinate 1,266,449, forward strand.
ATTTGATTTGTGTCTTTGAAAAATAAAAGACACCTGAATAGTGGGATGAACTTTAAAGTCCCTTCCAAGAAACTCCCTCGGGAATTCTGGGATTCTGTGAAAGCAAATTAGTCTTCAGCTCTTTTAAGGTGCTTTAATTCAGAAGATCAATTAATTAATCAATTAATGACGCCATTGTTTCCTGCAGATGAGCATTCCCTGGAGCCCCAGGTCCCGCTGTATCCCTAAACTGTGTTCCAGACCATTCCCAGGTTTTGGGGTTATGGAAAAAAGGAATTTTTCCCACACTTGGGTGTGAGTGAGGTTGAGGATGAGCCAGGGCCAGCTTTTCCTTTGGGGAAATTCCGTGTCCCTACATGGATGGGGCAGGATTCAGCTCCCAGCCCCAATCCCAGGTTTCCTACAGGGGATGGGCCCAGGGATCTCCAATCCCAGGAGTCCTCACAGCCAGATGGATAAATCCAGGCAATAAAGCAATTAAATCATGGAACTGTGGAATAATCTGGGTTGGAAGAGATATTTAAAGGCCACTTTATCCATCCCCTCTGGAATGAGCAGGAAAATCACCTAAAAGTGGCAGAGATTCCCAAAATCCCACAAATAGTACTTCATTGATAATTTGTCCTCTTCTAGGTAGAAATTCCCCACAAAGCACTTATCCCCGAATCCATGAAAAGCAGGAGCTGAATTTTGGGCCTTTTGTTAAAACATGCAAAAAAATTAAATTAAAAAAACCTCAAAAAACCCCAAAACCCCAAATCCCATTTCAGTCCCCAGCCAAAATTCAGGGAAGGGAAGAGAAGGTTTCCTGAGGACACTCAAACATCCAATCCTGCCCTTCCAGATGCAACTGGGGCTGGAGAAGCCCCTGGGAATTCTCGGAGAGAGGGGGAGGGTGGCTGGAGCCGAGATAACATCGGGAGCCCGGATCAGCAGCGGGGTGGCCGTGTGGAAAACCAGATAAGGAGCCCGAGCTGCTGAGTCAGCAGTTCCTGACCCCTTCCCTGCCCCAGACACGGATCCTGGGATCGTTTTCCAGAGGCCAAGATTTCTTTGGATGAGTTTTTCTGGGAGAAGTTTGAACCCTCGGGATCGTTACGGTGGAAAGGCTCCAAACCTTGGGATTTGGGGGATGGTTTGCACTTGGAGAGGGTCAGGGAGGTGGGATGGGATGGGATGGGATGGGATGGGATGGGATGGGATGGGATGGGATGCGATCAGTGGGATGGGATCAATGGGATGCAATGGGATGCAGTGGGATGCAATAGGATGCAGTGGGATGGGGTGTCAGTGCCAGGACAGTTTTCCCCCTCACCCCACAGATGTAAAAGCTGGAATTTCAGGGTGACCAAAGTGATCTTTGTGTCCCAAATCCCTCTGCAAACGGAGCCTGATTCCAGCTGGGTTGGATGTAGGGAATTCTCCAAAGGATGGGAATCCTCCAGTGGGACAATCCCGTATCCCGGGAAGAGCTCTGGGATGTCCCTCCCAGGAAGGGACAAGGGTGGCCCCGATGCCTCCAGCTGTCCCTGCCCAGGGGATCCCTGCAGGCACAGCCACGCTCCAGCCAGGATAATCCCGCTGATCCCAAAAAACCACTCCGGGCTATTTTGGGACAACACAAACCAAACAACAACTGCCGGGACTCAGGGCCACCCTCGGCTTTCATCTCCCGCAGCCCCGACCCCGCCGTGGGCTCAACTCTGCTCCTGCTCCTCCTCTTCCCAGGGCCAGCAGCTCCCACAAATCCAGCGCGGATTTGCCGGAATTTTCTTGGCTGGTGAGGGCCGAGCTGCCAGGCCGGGCTTTGCCCTCCCCAGGGGTTTGTTGGTTTTGTCTTCGCTGCTGGAGAGGTTCAGATCCAGGGATATCAGAGGTTCAGATCCAGGGATTTTGGCTGATTCTGAGTAACAACAGGAGAACCCCTCAGAAATCTGGGAGCAGGGATGGGCTCATTCCCAGGAATGTGCTTGGGAAAGGACATTTCCCATTGTTTGGGGCCTGTCTTGGTTTGATGACGTTGGGATTTGTGGGATTTTATACAGAACTTTTATTATTTTAATTTTTATTATTGTTATTATTTTATTATTTTTATTATTCATATTATTTTTCTTATTATTTTTATTTTTAATTTTAATTTTCTTTTCTTATTTTTCTTATTTTTCCTCTTCTTTTTATTTTAAAATTTTGATTGCTATTTTTATTATTTTTAAACTTTAAAAATTTTAAAAAGTTTAAAAAAATGTTTAAATTTTTAATAAATTTGAGTTCCGAGGACGAGCATTATCATTCCTTGCATCCGCCCAACTTCAAAGCATTCCCTTTTCCCGATTTCTGGAGAAATCCCAGATCTGTGGGATTGATCTGCACAACAAGGAACGAGTCCAAGAGGAAAACCCCATCCAGCACATCCTTAATCCAAACCTTCCTCAACAGCACAGAATTCCAGAGTGCTTTGCCTTGGAAAGGACCCCAAGGATGATCCCATTCCAACCCCGACACCTTCCCCCATCCCAGGCTGCTCCGAGCCCCATCCAGACTTTCCCAGGACACTTCCAGGGATCCGGGATGCACGTGGAATGGGGAATTTTCTCCAGATATGCCAGAAAAGATTCCCAATCCCCCAAAGATCGGGACTGGAATTTTTGGGAGTGTCCCAAAAGCAGAGGGAAGTTCAACATCACCTGAACACCCTGAGCAGGCCGGGGCTGGGATTGCAACCAAGAAAAAGTGGGAACGGTCCCTTTTCCCATGCTTTTCCCACATGGATCTGCTTCCCTGAGCTCAGCCCACTACAGCTACTTCCCAAAACTGGGATATTCTGGTCCCAAGCCCTGCAGAAGGCTGCTGGATTATAATTATTAATAATGAATTCATGGATTGATTAATCAGAATATCTCCTCCAGTGATCCAGGGATGGACGTGGAATGGGGAATTCTCTCCAGGTGTGCCAGAAAAGATTCCCAATCCCCCAAAGATCAGGATTGGAATTTTTGGGATGGTCCCAAAAGCAGAGAGAAATTCAACATCACCTGAACACCCTGAGCAGGCCGGGCAGCCAAGAAAAAGTGGGAATGGTCCCTTTTCCCACCCTTTTCCCACATGGATCTACTTCCCTAAGCTCAGCCCACTGCAGCCTGGCAGCTGCTTCCCAAAACTGGGATATTCTGGTCCCAGGCCCTGCAGGAAGCTGCTGTCCTATAATTATTAATAATTAATTAATGGATTGATTAATCAGAATGTCTGCTCCAGTGACAGCAGGGCTGGGATCTCCCAGGCTGAGCAAAATCAGGAAACAAAGGGAAAATAAAAGGGTTGGAAGAGCAAAACCTTGGAGATTTTTGCTCAGTGAATCCCAGGATTAGATTGGAAAGATCATTCGGATCCTAAAATCCAACCTTTAAGGACACGGGGAGATTTTCCCTCTGCCAGCACCTCACAAACAAAAATCATTCCCACATTTTCCCTTCTCCCGAGCTCCGCTGGTGTCAGACCCGACTTTCAAAGTGCCACAAATCCTCCTCAAGCCCGTCCTTGCAGAGCTCTCCTCCTTAGGCCGGTCTTAATTCCTTAATCCTGGGGCTAAAGGGCAGAATTGTCCCAGATTCCCACCCTCACCCTGCCGGATTTCAGGCACTCCATCCAGGTGGAATTCCCCCCATTGCCCAGGCAGGTGTTATTGGGCTGTTCCGGGAAATGTTGGGAAGATTTCCCTGGATTGTTGGGAGAGCTGCAACAAGTCTGTCTCTAAAATCCCAGGATTGGGAAGCTGATCCTGGAAGGATTTGAGCCTCAGGGAAGAGGGCCCTGATTTCCAGGCTCTTCTCTCCTTCCCAGAGATTTTTCCCAGTGCTGGATTTCCCTCCCTGCTTGGAATGCAGGGACAGCCAAGGCTGCTGCAGATCCAGACCCAGCTGCCAATCCTGGGATATCCCAGGGATCGAGATTCACCTCCCAGTCCTGGGATATTCCAGGGACCAGATCCAGGTCCGAATCCTGGGATATCCCAGGGATCCAGCTCCCAATCCTGAGATATCCCACAGATCCAGCTCCCAGTTCTGGGATATTCCAAGGATCAGATCCAGCTCCAATCCTGGTATATCCCACGGATTCAGATCCCAATCCTGAGATATCCCAGGAATGCAGATCCCAGTTCTGGGATATCCCAGGGATCCAGATCCAGCTCTCAGTCCTGGCATATCCCACGGATCCAGATCCCAATCCTGGGATATCCCAGAAATTATTTCCCAGCCCTGCTCCTGCACGATTCCCTCAAAATCGCCTTGGGCATGATCCTTGGCGGCTCCAAGGGGAATTCCGGGAATGTCAGCGCCGGCTTTGGGACACTCCGGGCTCTGCCCCACCCCAGCATCACGGAGCTGCAGAGATCCCGGCGATCTGAGCCCGCATTCCCAAGGCTCAGCCGGGAATTGTGCCCTGGAGCCGCCTCTGGCTGCGGGAATCTCCCGATCCCAGCCCACAGCTGAGCCTGGCTCTGCTGAGCCCGGGGGAAAAGCTCGGGAGCGCTTTAAGCTCAGCCCAGAGCCTGAATTAAATCCCCGCACCCCCATCCATCCATGGATTTTTCCTTGTTGCTCCTAGGAAAGGGAAAATTTACGGCAGCAACTCCCTCAGAGCCGAATATTAAATATATTTGTGACCCTCCCATAAATAACAACAACGCGTTTTAGAATAAATAACCATAACAACAACAGCATTTATAATAAATATTAATAGCACATTTCATAATAAATAATAATAACAACAACACATTTTAGAATAAATCCACACAATTTCTCCCTGCTGGCCACCCCAGGTCCCATTCCCTCTTTCCAAAGTCCCTTTAAAAATCCAATTAGCCGGAAAAAGAAGGAACAACCCCAGTAAAAGCCAGGCTTGAAGGAATTCCTGGATGGGGGGTGACAAGGGGTGACATTATCCTGCCTGAGGGGGACACTCGGGATCCCTGCAGCTCCTGGATTGTCAGGATGGATTTAGGAATCTGGGAATTCCTTCTGCTATCAAGAGCGGTTGGAAAAGCAAGGGAAGCATCTAAAACAGGAATTTAAGCCTGGCCTAACTAAACCAAGCAGGGTTTGGAGCAGCAGGACCTGAAAGCTGCGAGCTGGGAAGGATCTGTGGGATCGGCAAATCCAGGTCCAGGAGGGGTTTTAGGGAAACTCCTGTGCTTCCCCAGAAAATCCCATGGATTTCTCAGCCCTCTGGGATTCGGGAAGAGCTCATTCCCAATTTTTGCCATGTCCAGCCTGCCCTGAGCCAGTGCTGGGGACATGGGGGGACATCCCAGCTCATCCCTTGGGATAGAAAGGATCTCTTGGGATGGGCGATCCCAAAGAAATCCCACTATGAATTCCTGATACAGGGAGAGGGGAGTGAGCTGGGAACGGGAATGGGAATAATGGCAATAGTGGGAATAATGGGAATGGGAACAGGAATGGAAATGGGAACAGGAATGGGAATAATGGGAATAATGGGAATAATGGGAATAATGGGAATAATGGGGATAATGGGGATAATGGGAATAATGGGAATGGGAGATGCAGCCTTGCCTGTTTTTTTTTTTCCATCCTGAAATTTCCCCAGCTCCAGCCTCTGGTTCCCAATCCTGATTTTCCAGTCCCAAAGCAGCAGGAATTGCAGGAATTCTGGAGCAGGGGGCAGCAGGTGCTGCAGGACCTGGACATGGCCCCAAAGTCAGGAGATGCTGATCCAGCCCTGGAATCTGGGAAAAGCCTCATCCATCCCTGAAATCCCAGCAAATCTCCAAGCGGTTCTCCTGATTTCCCCAATTTTCTTTGGATTTTGGGAGGTTTCTCCGCACATTGAACAGGGATGGGCTCAGACAGGGATTGTTTTCCAAGGGGCTGTTCCTTCTCATTTAGTGAGGAGAAATTTCCCACTGGAAAATCTGGAAAACCCCCCCAGCTTGCACAAGATTCTGAAGTACCAAATCCAGGGATAAGGCCCAGGCTGGTGGATCCTGGAGGGTCAGGAAGGACCTGACTGGAGCCGGAATGATCCCGATCCCAAATCCCATTTCCATCCCTCCTGGAGAGCAGATCCCACTTCCCATGGGTGTCCTGGCTGCCTCCTGGAAAACGCTGGGAAATGGGAGGCAGGAGGGAGAATCCCAGGGATGGGGAAAACCAGGAGAGCTCCTGTCACAGGGAATTCCAGCACTGGCTCCACATCCAGGGGCTGATTCCTGAGGAAATGTCCTTTCCCTGCTTCCTGGAGGTTTTGGAGCTGCAGGTCTCACACCATTTCCCAGTTTGGATGGATTTATCCTGGTTTTCCAGCCTTGGAAATCCCGGTGTGTGCAGGATGGGGGGGAAAGTGCCAAGGAGCAAAGGGTTCCTACAAGTTCCCTGTTTTCCCTGAATTTAATTCCAAAGGAGAGGCTCGGTTTCATTGGGATTTGCAGGGAAAGGAGAATTGGGAATGAAATTGGCTTGGAGGGGGTGGAGAGGAAGGGAAGGGAAAGGGAGGAGGAAGAAGGAGAAGGGGAAGGGAAAGGGAAAGGAAGAAGGAAAAGACGAAGGGAAGCAAAAGGGAAAGGTGGAGGAGAAGGGAAAAGGGAAGGGAAAGAGGAAGGGAAAGGGAAGAGAAAAAGTGAAGGGAAAGGAAAAGGAAGAAATGAAAAGGAAGAAATGAAAGAAAAAGGAATAGGGAAAAAAAGAAAAAATTAAAAAAGAAAGAGAAATTAAAAAAATAAAAGCAGAAAAAATAAGAGAAGAAAAAGAGAAGAAAAAGAAATAAAAATATGAAAAAGGAAGCAAAGTCGTCCTTTCTCCACAGGCAGATCCCGAAATTCTGCCCCAAACGCTGTCCCGGATCCCTGTCAAACCTCACACGTCCTGCCCAGAGCTTTCCAAGCGATCCCAACTCCCGGGAAGCACAGACATTTTCACTGCAGCGCCTGCAGCCCCGCCGGCGGATCCCAACAACCCCAAACAGCTTTTTAATCCTTCATCCCCTCATTTATCCCTCCTGGCGGCGGGATCCGCGCGGATCCTCCGGGAAAAAATGGGAAAATAAATGAAAAAAAAATATAAAAAAGCGGGACTCACCAGCGCGTAGACGGAGCTGAGCACGGAGCAGCAGAGGATCAAACCCAGGCTGGGATACACCAGATATGATCCCATATCCAAGGGGCTGCTTCCAGCATCCAGCCTCGCGCAGGGAAGCGGGACGAGGCGAGCTCGCAATTCCAGCGGCGCGGATTTCTCCTCGTCCTCCCCGGCGTGCCCCCCAGGATCCGCGGGATTTCCTTCCTTCGGCTCCCCCAGTTTTCAGCCGGAGAGGCACATGACGAGAGATCCCGGGGCTTTTCCTCGTTTTCTCATGGCTGGAGTGGCGGGCAGCTCCCAAAATTCCGCCGCGGAGCCCATGGGGAGAGGCAGCGGAGGCGCTCAGCGCCGCGGCTCCCGGTGCCGCTGGATCATCTGGGAGAGGGCTGGGAAATCACATCCATATGGGCCCGGGTGCGCCTCGGGATCCCGATTTTCTGCGGCTCCGGGAAGTTCAAATCATTTCTTTGTCAAACGCAAACACGGAGAGGCAGCGGGAGAGGGAGGGAAGGAGGGAGGGAAGGAGGGAGGGAAGGAGGGAGGGAGCAGGGAGAGGGCTGGAAGGGGTGGGAGATGGCAGAGGGAGGGGGAACCTTTAACCACCGCTTTATTTTTAGCCGCAGTAATTTTATCTTTTCGCTCGCCGAGGGGACAAAAAGCCCCAAACTCCCCCCCGCCCTCCGTCCCTTTTATTTTTGGGGTTTTGCTTTTTCTTTTTTTTTTTTTTTTTTTTTTTTTTTTTTTTTTTTTTGCCTCTCCTCCTCTCTGCCGCACGCAAACAAATCCCAAATTTCCCAAAAGCCCCAAAAGTTGGGAATGTTTTCGCTCTGCAGCTGCCTTTGGGGCACCGGCGGCACTGGGGGGGGGTTTGCTTGGCTGTCCCAAAAAATTGGTTCTGCCAGCCAGGGAATTCTCTGGTTTTAGGGAAAAAATAGTGAATTTTGGGCTTCTCTCTGCCTCCACGGAGCTGCAGTTTGGAAAAGCCGACTGCAAACGTGGGGCTGAAAATTCCCGTCCCCTCCTTCCATCCCTTTCCCGTCCTTTATTTTAGGGGTTTTGGAGGTTTTTTTTAAATTTCTCCCCCCAGAGCAAAAGCGCTTTGCCCTCACTCCGAAATTCCCTGAAATCCTCGGGATTTGGGGTTATGTCGATTTTGGAAATTAATTTTTTTTTCCACCCACATGGGCGCAGAGTTCTCCGGGAGATCCCAGGATCCCTGAAAACCGGGAGAAGGGTTTGGAGCTGCCGGGATTGGCCCAAGCTGAGCCCCCCCCCGAGCCCATCCCGCTGCTCCCCCCTTCTCCCAGCCTGGATTTCTCCAGCATTCCCAACTTCCAGGGCTGGGATATCCCTCCCAGCTCAGCCGGGAGCTTTCATTCATAAAACTCCTCTGCGAAAAAAAAAATAAATTAAAAAACTCCAACCCACCCGCTCTTTCCCCAGATCGAGCTGTGGGGGGGATTATTTGGGAATTGCGGTGGGATCCAGCATTCCCTGCTGGTTTTTCCACGCTGGGAAGAAGAGCGAGGCTGGGAAAGGGTTACAAACCCTGCCAGGGATGCACCACGCGGGCAAACACAGAGAGGCGCCGGGGCTGACTCACTCGACTTTAAAAATCAAACTCTGAGGGATTTTTTGGGTCTTTTTCTCCCTTTTCCCCCTTTATTTCCCGGTTTTCTTTCGGATATTTAGGAGTTGAGCAGCGAAGAATTCCGGTCTCTCCTCTCTCGGGGAGCAGACGGTAAAAACATCAAATTTTCGCTGCGAGCATTTCTGGGTTATTTTTTAGAGCGCCGAAAAAAAAAAACAAAAAGAAAGAAAGAAAGAAGAAGAGCGAGAGGGAAGCGAAAGAAAAAAAAGGAAAAAAAAAAGAAAAAAAAGAAACCCCAAACTCTCAGCTTGCTCGGGTTGGTTTTTTTTTAATTCCCGTTTTTTTTTTTTTTTTTTTTTCCCAGCTCCATGGCCGTGAATGGGAGCCTTGAGCTGGGTTTATGAAAGGCTCTTTCCAAGCGAAGGTAGAGTTGGGCTTCCTGTGAGAGGGAGAGAGGGGAAGGGATAAAAAAAGGGCCGCTCTCGGTGCGATCTCTGCCTCCTCCTCTTCCTCCGCCTCCTTCTCCGCCTTCCCCTCGCCTGGAATCCCAAAGGATCTCCCCGGCTGCGGGGGGATCGCACAGGGGTGAACCCCCCACTCCCGATGGGGATTGCAGGGGATCCAGGAAGGAAGGGTTGGGAATGAAGTGGGGGGAGACGGGTCTGAATTCATCCCATTGCATCCCACCCCATCCCATCCCACCCCACAGATCCCGTCCCATGGATCCCATTGCATCCCGTGGATCCCATCCCATGGATCCCATCCCATGGATCCTATGGATCCCATTGCATCCCATGGATCCCATCCTATTGCATCCCATCCCATCCCATTGCATCCCATCCCATGGATCCCATCCCACTGCATCCCATTGCATCCCACCCTGTCTCATCCCACGGATCCCGTCCCATTGATTGCATCCCATTGCATCCCATCCCATGGATCCCATCCCATGGATCCCATCCCATGGATCCCATCCCACTACATCCCGTTGCATCCCATCTCATCCCATTGCGTCCCATTCCATCCCGCAGATCCTATGTCATGGCTGCATCCTGTCGCATCCCATCCCATCTCATCCCATTGCGTCCCATTCCATCCCGCAGATCCTATGTCATGGATCCCATCCCATGGATCCTATTCTATGGATCTCATCCCATCCCATTGCATCCCATTGCATCCCTTGGATCCCATCCCATCCCATCCCATCCCATCCCATCCCATCCCATCCCATCCCATCTCATCCCATCGGTCCCATCCCATGGATCCCATCCCAGGGGAGTGGGATTGGGCTGGAGGGTGCTGAGGGATTCCAGAGCAGTGCCCCCACTCTCCTCCCACCCCATTCCCATTCCCATTCCTTCTGGATCCCAAATCTGCTTTTCCAGCAGTTTTTCCCAAGTTATTAATTAGGGAGAGTGGGGAAAGTTGAGGGGAATTTGGGAATTTCTGGGGCAGCTATTCCCACCTCTGCCGGGGTTTTTGTGGGATCTGGCTGCTTTTCCCACTGAGGGAGGCCTGGGATTGGGGAAATCCTTCCCAGGGATTCCCAGGACTCAGGGATCCACAGGCCTTGGGAAAAGGAGGGGAAAACTTCTCTGCAGAATTCCAGGGGCTCCATGGTGGGTGATTCCTTGGGGAGAGGGCAAAGCAGGGAAAAATCTCATTTCTAGGTTTATAGATATTAAAAATGAGGATTTTATAGGGGCCTTGTCCAGAGATCCCAGTGCCAGGAGGGGATGGGAATAAACTGGGATCTGAGATGGTTTGGGAATGGCCACATCCAGGTTTTTGTGTTCCCTCTGTGTCCAGTCCCTCCTGTCCAGGGCTTGATCCAGGGGTGCCTCTGATCCTGTTTGGTTTTCTACATATTTTATAATTCAGAGACATTTCATTGTTTAGAGACGTTTTATTATTTATTTATTTGTTTGTTTGCTTACTTATAATTTTTTTATTTGTTTGTAATTTATCTGTTTCAAATTTATTTCTTTAGAAGTTATTTCTTTTGAATTCATTTATTTAAACTTCCTTTATTATTTCCATATTTACATTTTTTTATTACTACCCCAAATTCAAGACATTAAAGGGAGATAACCCTGAGCTGCTGGAGCTGCACAAGGAAATGATTCCCAGTTTAACCCTTCCACAAGACTGGGAATTTTCTCAGTTTAACCCTGGCCTAAAACTGGGAATTTTTCCAGTTTAATCCTTCCACAAGGAGGGAAATTTTCTCAGTTTAACCCTGGCATAAAACTGGGAAATTTTCCCAGTTTAACCCTTCCACAAGACTGGGAATTTTCTCAGTTTAACCCTGGCATAAAACTGGGAATTTTCCCAGTTTAACCCTTGCACAAGATTGGGAATTTTTCCCAATTTAACCCTTGCACAAGAAGGGAATTTTCCCCAGTTTAACGCTGTCATAAACCTGGGAATTTTTCCAGTTTAACCCTGGCATAAAATCGGACATTTTCCCAGTTTAACCTTGCACAAAAAGGAAATTTTCCCCAGTTTAACCCTGCCAAAAAAGGGATTTTTATCCAGTTTAACTCTGGCACCAGAAGCTCTCCTGGGATATCTGCCCCTGACTCCAAGACGGAGAAATTCTGGATCCCTTTTATCCACAAAATCCAAACTCACTCCTCAGGCTCCTTAGATCCAAAATCCCCCCTGCCAGATCCAACAGCCAGGGAATGATTAATTCCCCCATTTTCTCCTGGAAAAATGGGAATTGCAGGACCTGGAGCGATTCTTTGGTGGGATGGGCTTCAAATCCCAGCAAAGTCGGCCAAGTGGCCAATCCAGCCAAGTGGATTTTTCCAGGGAATCCTTTCCCCAAACACTCAGAGCAAGGTGGGGTGGACAATTCCCACCATTCTCTTGGATCCTTGGGAATTAGGGTTTGATTCCCAAATCTGTATCATTCCCATGGATTTCTGGGGAATCCCACTGCTGGGGCTGAGCTCAGATCCTGAGGAAGGATCCACCCTGCTCATCCCATTCCCTGTGCTTTGGGAACAGCGGGAATGCAGACCCTGAGGAGGGGAGGAGAGCTTCCCTATAATCCCAGGGAATCTCATCCCAGTTCCGGAGGGGCCATGTGAGCGTCTCCACATCCACATGATCCCAAAGAGCCTCTCCAGCTTTTCCCCACATCAAAGGATCACGAGGTGCAGAAATTCCAACCCTCTGCCTGGAAGCTTTTCCTTGGAAACTCAGATTTATTCCAGGAGCAGCCCCAGACCCACTGCTGGAATTTGGGATGCCCCAAGGATTCTGGAATCTCCCATCATCCCAAAGCTGCTTCCAAGAGGAATTTTCCCCTCCCTGCAGTCTTTGGACAGCCAGGGGAATCCTTCAGCACATCCTGGTTTTGTTTGGGATGATGCAGCCAAGTGTGGGAGGTCTTTCCTTGGAATTCTTCCCACTGGAGAACTTCATTCCCTGTCCCAGGCTTGCATCCCTCCCAGAGGGAATTCGGACACTTTTATTTTGCTTCCCTTTCCGATTGTATCCATGAGCAGGGATTGAAGGAAGCGGGAAGGAATGTGGAATAAAAGGAGCGTTTGTAACGTTGTTGTTTTATGGAGCCCCTTGGGAATGGCTGGGCTTGGAATGTTTCTCCAACAGCTTCAAATGAACTTTTCCAAATGTTTGGATGCTTCCACTGTTGGAAATCAGCATCCTGAAAAAAAAAAAGAAAAAAGAAAAAAGGGGATTGTCCATTTAAACTGCTTCAGTTTGGGCCAGAAATGATCACTTTTAGGGATCAGCTCTGTATTGGAAGGAATTTTTATGCAATTTAAGCATAAAATTATCCTTTCCCTGGATTTTTAATTGATTTGCAGCTGGGGGAACATTTCCCTTCTGTGGGAGTTGAAATTCCTGTTTTGTCTGTTCTCTCTCTCCTGGTCACTAAAGTGACAAAGGGCAGGGTTGGTTGGGAATATTGGGAAGGAATTCCTGGCAGGGAGGGTGGAAAAAGACTGGGATGGAATTCCCAGAGAAGCTGTGGATGCCCCTGGATTCCTCGAAGAGTCCAAGGAAAGGTTGGATGGGGCTTGAATTTATATATTTATCACTGTTTATATTATTACAATGTATATGATTATTTAATATATTTATTATCTTTATGTTAATAATGTATATATTTGATAGTTTATATATTTATTGTTTCATATATTTATTATTTTATGTATTAATGTTTCTATATTTTATTTAAATATTAATATTTTTATGTAGTAGTTTCCAGAAATTTATGAATAACACTTTTCGGGGATTACCCTAAAAGATATTTCCAGATTGGTTATTGGCACCGAATTTCCAGAGCAGCTGTGGCTGCCCCTGGATCCCTGGAAGTGTCCAAGGCCAGGTTGGACATTGGGGCTGGGAGCACCCTGGGATAGTGGAAGATGCTCATAGCAGGGGTGGATTGGGATGATCCTTAAGTTCCCTTCCATCTCAAGCTTTCTGGAATTCCATGGCAAACAGAACTGCCTCACCTCATGTCAAATTTTCTAGGGATGAAAAATTCCATCCCCGCTCTCCTTCCATTGGTTTACAGCTCCAACCATTGGGAAATCACCCAAAATATGGGAAAAACTTCCCCTTTTTTGGTTCAGTTGTAATTTCCTTGCTGGTCCTTGCTCTGGTTTTCTCCAGCAGCGTTCCACACTCTGGGAACAGTAATTCTCTGCAAAAGTGAGAGAGGATGAGGGAAATTCCCGTGTGTTTCTCATCCCACTTGGGAGAACTTCCAGTGAATTCTCCTGGAGAGCTGGAGTGAGAATCCGAACTCCTAAAACTCTTCCCAAATTTGTATTTGCCTTCCAGCATTTTTGTTGTCTGGACTGGGAGAAGAGAAACATGAGGAACGAGGGTTGAGGAGGGTTTGAGGTCATGGATCACTTTCTGGAATCATGGAATGCTTTGGGTAGGAAGGAACCTTAAGGATGATCCCATTCCACGGGCAGGGACACCTCCCACTATCCCAGGTTGCTCCCAGCCCTGTCCAACCTGGCCTTGAGCACTTCCAGTTTTTCTTCCAGTGGATCATTCCTTCCTTCCTTCTTTGATTTTCCGTCTCCATCTTCCAAAACAGTTGGAATTTATCCATTCATTGGAATAATTTATCCAATTTCTTGGGAATTTGCTGCCCCAAAGCAGCACCTTGAGCTGCGAGGTTTCACCCTTCCCTGCTGCTGCTGTTCCTGCTGCTCATCCCAATTTCTCCATTCCAGGGATTTCTCCACACCCTAATACAAAAAGGAGCGTCTGGAGCCTCCACATTTTTCTCCAGATCAAAGAAGTTTTTTACTCCCTCTTTATAGGATTATTTTCCCTTTCCCCCTCCCCTGCCTTGATGTCCCTGTCCTCACTTAAATTCTTCTTTCCCTTTTCCCAAACTCTGACCAGAAAAACTTCAGAGCTGGAAAATCCCTTGGGAACTGTCAGGAACCAAAACAATTCAGGAAAACTCCTCAGGAGCCAAGTGCCAGCCTGGGATGAAGGAATGGGAGCGTTTTTTCGAGCGGGAGAAGCTCTGATTAGGGGATTATCCCTGGAGTGAGGTCGATCCCAGCCAAGGAGCTCTTTCCTGGCTGCCAGGGAATCAGGCATGGAAAAAAGTGGGATAGAGCCTCAGCAGCCTTGCTGGGTCATCCTGGGCCTCAAAGAGCTGGAGCAACCTGGAGAGAGCTGGGAATCTGACTCCAGACTTCTCTGGAAATCTGGGAATGGGGATTCTCTGGGATGGGTTGGTTTTTCCCTGCTCCAACAGCACCAAACACAGCCTTGGGAGCTGCCGGGACCTTGTAAACTCTGGTTGTGTTCAGTTGCTCCTTTGTGAGAAATCCACTCTTTTTTTTTTTGAGCAATCCCAAATTTTTGACGAGCAATCCCAATTTTTTGATGAGCAATCCCAATATTTTCATGAGCAATCCCAATTTTTTGATGAGGAATTCCAATTTTTTGATGATGAACCCCAATTTTTTTGATGATGAATCCCAAGTTTTTGACCAGCAATCCCAATTTATGGGGGATGAATCCCAATTTTTTGATGAGCAATCCCGATTTTTTAAATCACAGACACAAGGATGAGCTCCAAGAGGCTGGGAATGATCTAATCCAGGAGGAAAAATCAGGATGAAAGCAGCTGGAATCACCCCCACCCCAACTGCTGACTCAGATAAGGGGATGACGAGGGATGGGATTATTTTTCACCGTTTGAGCTCGGAACCTGTTCCTTGGGATCATAAACCGGGATTTACTGCCTGGCTCTCATAAAGCCGTGCTTATCCGTTGGGCTGAGCCTGTGGGAGCACGTGAGGCCTGTCCCGAGCCGCCTCCAGGGCAGTTTTCCCGGGAGTTCACAGTCCGCCGGAGCTCCGATAAGCGTTCAAAGGTGATGGCCCCAAACCCGCTGGGGCTACCAGGGGCAGCAAGGTCCCTCTGTGGGGCTGCTGTGGGAGCTGGAGCATGGAATGGCACCTTCATCCCATTCCCAAACATTCCAGGAGAATCCATAACCTTTGTCCCAGCAGATCCACTTCTCCATCCTGGAAAAATCAGCCCTGGAGAAGGGATGTCCAGCCCTGGGCGTTTTTAGGTTGTTGGGTTCCAACCTGGTTTGGGGAAAGCTTTTCAAGCTGGAAAAGGATCTGTGAAAATCATGGAAAATGCCACAGGGGAAATGGGGATTTGGGACTTATCCTAATAAAGGGTTGGAACACAGCAATGAAAATTCCAGGAGTGTGAAGCAAAAGAAGGAGGTGGCTCCTCCGAGGTGGGTGCTGGAGATGAGGAAATCCTTGCATAGGATTTTGTTTGCATGGATTCCAGCTGGGATTAGATAAGGAATAAAACATTCCAGGCTTTTAAAACCTGATGAAATGTCTGTGCCTTGGGAGGTCCCTGAGTCTGGAGTTGTTGGAGGCTGGGGAATTTCATGGAAAACCATCGGATGTTCCCACTGTTCTCATGGTCATGAGGAATTCTACTCCCAGGAGTTACCAGCCTGTTGTTTCCTCATTATCCATCACCAGTGCTGCTGGAGACAGGAGATTCCAGAGGGTGGAATTTCCATCTGACGTGGATCAGCAGTTCTGGGGTAAAACAAAACAAAACAAAAAAATTAGGAAAAAAGGGATTTTCCAGGTAGGAAACCCCTCCCTGGCCAAGCTCACTCCTCTCTGAAATTCCAGAACTGCGAGCAGGGAATGCTCTTGATTTTCCAAGCCCATGGAGGATCCACAGTCCATCTGGGTCCCACTGGCTACTTTCCTGGGAGTTCAGGCCTCCCAGAGGTGGAATATCCTGGAAATATTAAAATATCAGGGCTCATCCCTCTGTTTTCTCTCCCAGTGTTTTGGGATCAGTCTGAACCTGGCTCTGGGAATCTCAGCATTAAATTCTCCCACAAATCCTTGGGATGGTTTTTCCAGCTCTTCTGGAATTCATGGAGCCAGTTTTGCTGGAGGATCTCCTGATTTTCCCAGATTTCCCTCTTGGGGTGAGACAGAACAATTTGAAGGTCATCCCATGCAGACCCAGTGGAATGGACAGGACACCTCCCACTATCCCAGATTTCTCCAAGTCTGTCCAGCCTGGCTTGGGACACTCCCAGGGATCCAGGGGCAGCCACAGCTGCTCTGGGAATTCCATCCCAGCCAGGAATTCCTTCCCAAGATGCCATCCATCCCTCTGGCAGTGGGAAGCCATTCCCTGGATCCTTCTGCTCTCCTTTTCCTGGATCCATGGAAGTTCCCAAATAACACAGTGGGAATATCTGGCTGTGTGTCCATGGGAGTGAATCTCATTTTCCAAGCACAGAACCAAGGATGAGCTGGGAAAAGTCAAGGAAAACTCCATTCCCACACTAAATTCCAGCCCAGGGAGAGCCACGGCTTCAATCCATGATTTTTCCTTCATTAGAGGTTTGAACCTGAGGATCCCACAATTCATTTTATCAGGGATAAATCCATGATTCCAGTTTAAATGTCCTCTCCATCCAACTTCCAGCTCCTCCAAACTGATTTATTTGAATGGAATTCTCCCATTTATCACTTAAAATTCTATTTTTAATAAAGAAATTCCACAGATTTTTTAGGAAAGCTTCAAACCAACTCCTATCATGGATTTGTAGAAATTTAGAAGCCTCAAGAGGTTCCAAGGATCTGTCACTTTCCAACTTTTCCAAGTCAAGCGTTGGTGGAGAAAAGACTTATTTTATTATATCTTGTTAAAATGGAATTAAATTATTAAGCATTCCCTGTTGTTCTTATATTCCCATTTTTACATTTCCCACTCTTTTAAGGACTTGTATGAAAAAGAAGCTGCAATTCCTAAATCTGTTTTGGATGAAAACAGGCTTTAATAGAAAATCATGGATTTTTCCTTCTTTTTACAGGAATGGAAATATTTTAAATAATTTTAAGTTGTTCTGATATTTCCTTTTTATATATTTTTATATTCCCATTTTTTTCACATCTGGCAGCTGAGAATTGGGATTTTCCTTAAACTCTAGATGGAATTCAGAGGGAACCCTGTGCTTCCACACTTCCTTCCATGAACTGTGGAAACACCATCCATAAAATACTCTGGGATCCAGGATGGTTTCACTCCATAAAATTTTTTGCTGCCTAAGGAAAAGCTGGAAGTTGGCTTCTGCAAGTTCCAACAACTCAGCCAAGCATAAGGATAAAGGAGCAGAATGGGAATTTAAAAGAAAGGAGAAAGGAAGAAAAAAAAATCCAGCCCAACCTTTGGAACATTTGCTTTTTGCCAGGATTTCAGGAATTTTCACTGCAGGAACATTTTCCAACTTGTTCAGTAAAATCTTTAGTTTTAAACAATGCTGCTTTAGCAGGAATGGGTCACAAAGGAAATTTGGGATGATAATAAAGTTCCCAACTCAGGAATTTTTATTTTAGTATCCAGCTAGTCAGAAACAAGGTCTCGTCTAGGGAAAAATTTGAATCTTTACATCCAAAATGTCCTTGTAGGCATGACTTTGGATGACGTTGGGATCCCTCTCCATGTGTAGGACCGGGAAAAGAATAAATCCATGAATTAAATTGGATGGATGAAGCTTCATGTTGAGGATTAGGAGAGGTGCATGTGGGGCTGGAATTACAGAATTCCAGGATCATTGAGGCTGGGAAAGAATTCTGGGATCGTCGAGTCCAAGCTGTGCTCAATTCCCCCCAGGGCCCTGAGCGACACATCCAGGAATTCCTTGGACACTTCCAGGGATGGGCAATCCAAACCTCCCTGGGCAGCTCCTGCCAAAGTCTGACCTCTTTTTCCATGGAGAAATTCCTCCTGGTGACCAACCTGAGCCTTCCTCAGATATGCTGGAACTGAGAGTTAATTGCTTCCCAAAAATCCTGAGGAGTTTGGGATTAAACCCCTGGAAAATCCTCTTCTGGAGTTCCTAAATTCATCTGGAGAGTTTTGGCAGGGCTGAGGGAGGGGCTGGAGGGTGTGGAGGAGGAACAGAGCTGGGAAAAGCAGCTTTTGCATCCAGAGAATCCTAAAACCACCGAGGCTGGGAAGGATCTCCGGGATCATCGAGTCCAAGCTGGGCCTGATCCCACCAGAGCCCCGAGTGCCACATCCAGGAATTCCTTGGACACCTCCAGGGGTGGGGACTCCAAACCCTTCTGGACAGTTTTAAGGTCTCACCACCCTTTCCATGGAGAAATGATCCCAAATATCCAATTTAACCCCTCCCTGGAACAACTTCAGGCTCTTCCCTCTCCTCCTGTCTCTGTTCCCAGGGAGCAGATCCAAATTCCCTCTGGCTGCCCCCTCCTGTCCAGAAAGTCCCCTTGGAGTTCCTTTTCTCCAGGATGAACATTCCCAGCTCCCTCGTCAACACCATCAAGTTCATCCCAGTTATTTTTAATAAGAAATTGAGTTAGTTTATTCCATGTGTTTTATCCCTGGGAATCCCAGGCCTCCCAGTCCCTGCCCCAGGAACCTTCGACCCCATTGCTCAATTTCAAATAAATTTCCCAAAAGGATGAAAGTCCCGTAAGTATTTTGTGTAAATTCCATCAAAATCGATTGTGAGAGTGGAGAGAAAATTCCAGGAGAAAAAAAACCAAAAAACCAACTCCTAAACAAGAGGCTGCAATGGAAAACCAGTCACCAAAATTATGGGATGGAGATGCAGGGATAAAGATGTTTGTAAATTCTGGAAAAGGGAAAGGGAAAGGGAAAGGGAAAGGGAAAGGGAAAGGGAAAGGGAAAGGAGGAAGAAAAAGAAAGAGGAAGAAGAAAATGAGAAGAGGAAGGAGAGAAGGTGAGGATGAGAAGGAGAAGGAGAATTCCCAAAGAATAGAGAAAATCCCAGGAAAGCTGAGCAGGAATCCCAGCACTCCTCAGCCAGGACAATGTGTTTGGCTCAGTGCTGCATTTATTAGAAGATTTATGGCTCCTACTCCAAGAATTTTATGGATGAGTCAAGGAAAAATGTCTCTTTCCCAGATGGTGAACAGAGTCACCCAAGAATGGAGTGATGGCAGGGGATCATAAAAACTGGAATTATAGAGCTGGGAGTTGATCCCAAATCCCATAAATCCTTGCCTGGTGACTTCAAATAAGGCTGTGCATGATTTTTCTCCCGATGGAATGGGAGTGTCCAGGTGAAATCCGTGACCTGGATTCCTTTTTTCTGAATCAAGGAGCAGTTGGAGCTCCAGAGGTTTTGTTTCACATCCATCCTCATGTGGGGATATCCAACTTGGGGTGATCCCTCTCCAGTGACTGGAAATAAGAATTGGACAATGGGAAAAGGAACATGGAAATTTGCCTTTAGGGATTTCTAGCCCCAGCATGACCCCTTTTTATAAATAATTCCATGATGGACATTTTATGGAAAGCCAAATGCCCAATTTAAATCCAGCGGAATGATTAATTTCCTACTAGGTATCCTAGGATGAGATTCCTCATAATTAATATAACAAATCTTAATTAAATAAATTTTTAAAATAGAAAATATTTAAATAAATATATTTTAAATGAAGAAATAGATGTTAAATAAATGCATGTTGGAAATACATATAATAAATATATATTAAATATATAAATACATATGTGAGTAAATAAAATCAATAAAATCAATAAATATGTATTTAAATAAATAAATGATCTAAAATTAATAAATATATGTTGAATATTCCCTATTAATTCTGAATTCGTGCTCCCTCCAATCCATGTTTGGACCACCAAAATCCTACTGGACCAGCAGGAAAACTCATCCAGAATAAAACTAATTCCATTGATTCGGAGTTGCTTTTAACTCCAGAAATTTCTTGACCCAGCCAGTGTGGGGGAAATTTCCATGGGAATTCAGGAATGAGCAGGAAATTCCCATTTCCATAGGCTGGGGAGCAATGCCAATAAAATATCCATGCCCGTGATCCAACTGGGAGAGGAGTTTCAGCCTTGTGTTGGACCCAAGTGCAAATATTTGGATCATGTGGAAATGTTTAACCCAAGAACAAACACAAAAACCTGGAAAAAGGAATCTTCTTCCTTCATCCCACCCTCCTCCCTGTGAAAATCCAGGAATTGGGAAGGGAAGAGCTTCCATTCTTTTCCTGGAGCTGCAGGGAGTCTGTCCCACTTCTTCACCGCCATAATTATTCCCTAAATCAAATTATTCCTGAGATCATTATTCCAAAGTTAACACTCCTTAACTGGAAGGAAATATTTGGGTTATTTTCCCTGTGGGAAGTTCTCTCCTGTAGGATTTTTCTAGGTTTAGGCCAATCATGGAATCATGAAGGCTGGGGAAGACCTCCAGGAGCATCAATTCCGACCTTCAACCAAATTCCCACTACACCATATCCCAAAGTGCCACATCCACTGGGTTTTTTTTAAATTCCAGGGAAGGTGATTTCACCACTTTGTCCCAAATATCTTCCCAGGGGAAGGATTTCCCTTTGGAATTTTCAACTGTTCTTTGTTAACGGAGACTTTATTAACGTAAGGAATTTTTGCTGACTTAGAGGCAGTGGGGATGAATTGCTTCGTGACTTTCCAGGTGGAAAAATCCCAAAAAATCCAGGAAAACACCAAAACCTCATCCATGATTTCCAGAAAGAGAGGAAAGCAGAGGCTGGAGGGAAAAACTGTGGAATATTCCTGGGATATCTCAACACAGGGCTGGTTTAGACCTTGCAGCGTGATTTTCCTTTGGATTTGTTTTGTTCTTTTTCTGGAATGCAGATGCAGAATTCCCACATGACTTTACGACAGTAACCCTTGGCCCTTCTCACCCCATTCCTGCCTCCCCTGCAATTCCGATGGAATTCCAGGAGTTAAGGAGGACAAACATGGGAAGGTGATAAGAAGAACATGCTCCTCCGCCACCTCAGTTCGCTGAGTTCAAGGGTGGCAGAGGTCCCAGACAAACCTGTCTGGAGCTGGATTTCCAGGAATCTTCACTGGGAAGGTAATTTAAAAACAGATCCCAGAGTCCTGCAATCCCAGAGTGCTGTGGGAATAGCAGCACCGACAAGAGAAGTCCTGGGATTTGTCAGCCTGGGATAACTTGGGAAATGCTGAGTCTTCAGCAACTTCAAGGCCCAAAATATCTCAGGTGGGTCAGGAGCCCTGGTCAGAGCCCAGAGGTCCCGGATCTCAAATGGAATCCCAGATTTCCTTGGCATGAAATGAAGGGGAGAGTTTATTTTTATGCAATATTCAGGAATGTTGAAAGGCTGGGAGGGCTGGGAATGCTCAGCTTGGAGAAGAGAAGCTTTGGAGTGACCTCACTGTGGATCATCCATTCCCACTCCATTCCATGGCAGGGACAATCCCACCATCCCAGGGTGCTCCAAGTGTCCAGCCTGGCCTAGGACACTGCCAGGGATCCAGGGGCAGCCACAGCTGCTCTGGGAATTCCATCTCAGCCCCTCCCCACCCTCCCAGGCAGGAATTCCTTCCCAATATCCCATCCATCCCTGCCCTGTGGCAGTTTGAAGCCATTCCCTGTGTCCTGTCCCTCCATCCCTTGGAAATTGTCTCTCTCCACGTTTCCTGCAGCTCCTTCAGATCCTGGAAGGTCACAGTGAGCTCACCCCAAAGCTTCCAGCTGAACATTCCCAGCTCTCCCAGCCTTCCGTCCCAGCAGAGCTGCTCCATCCCTGGGATCACCCCGGAGCCTCCTCTGGGCTCTCTGCAGCAGCTCCAGCTCCTTCCCGTGCTGGATCCAGGGCTGGGGCAGCTCTGCAGGTGGGGCCTCACCTGAGTGGGGCACAGGGGCAGAATTCCCTTTCTGGACCTTCTCCCCACCTTCCTTTGGATGAGCCCAGGACACGATTGGATCTCTGGTTGCTGCCACATGCAGCTGGGTCACATCCACCCTCTCATCCAGCGGGATGGGCCAGGCTGGGATGTGTTTTCCCAGCCAGAGTCACCAACATTCCTCATTTTTGAGGGCTTTGTTTTTTTTTAACGCAAATTTCCAGCTGGACTAAAAATAATTTCAGTGTTTGGGACACATCTGATCACCTTTGGGTTTATCCACCTTTGTCCTTGTGATTAACATCCCAAAAAACTATTGGAATTGGGGTAGCACAACTTTGGAGAATTTCCTGTCAGTTCTGGAGGTGTCAAATCCAGGAAGGCGAAGAAGGAAAGGTTCAGCTCCTCGTTCCCACAGCACCCAAGGGAAACTTCTTGTGTTGTCAGCCAAACCTGCAGGGTTTTGTTCCTGCAAACCTCAGCAGCTTCGCCTGCGCCCGCCTGCGCTGTTGCATTAATTAATCACATTAATTACAACCTAATCAATAAAATCAGCTGCAGAACGAAGTCAAGGAGCAAAGCAGTGGAAAAGGCAGTGGAAAAACAGGGATTGTGCCTCTGTTTGGATTCTGAGAATGTCTGGGCTCAGCTGCTCTTTGGTCACTCAGCCCACACTCTGCAAAGGCTGAGTTTAATTAATCCAGGCTTTATTAGAAGCCATCCTGCTGCTTCTGGTGTCCTGTTGCACTTTGCCATGGGCAAAGTTTGGGAACTGGCTGCCAAAACAAGGGTGGCTCAAAAAATGAAGTTATTGTTGATCCCTTCCAAGTTTTTCCAGCTTTATCAAAACACAAACAGGGATTTTGTGCTGTTCCAATGATCCTGGCACAGCCAAAATTCTGATTGCTCTTGATTCCCATTTATAGAGCAAATAAAATCCCATTATTATATAAAAAGCTTCTACTGTTTATTCCTTTTCCCACAATTAATTGTGTGGGTTCCTCCCCTCCAAGTCACGGTTCTGCTAGGGGCTCCTTTTCTATATTTATTTTTAAATGTTTTAAAAAATATTTATCTATTTATCTATCTATTCTTATTAATTACTTTATAGATTATTAATTTTCATGTCTATTCTTATATATTAATCATTCCACATTAATTAATTTATATATTTATCACTGTTTATATTATCACAATATTTATTATTATTTAATATATTTACTATATTTGTATTAATAATTGATATAGTCAATATTTTATGTCTTTATTGTTTTATATATTTATTAATTTATGTATTAATGTTTCTATATTTTATTTTTATATTAATATTTTTATGTATTAGTTTCCAGAAATTTATGAATAACACTTTTTGGGGGATTACCCTAAAAAATATTTCCAGATTGGTCGCTGGCACCGAATTCCCAGAGCAGTTGTGGCTGCCCCTGGATCCCTGGAAGTGTCCAAGGCCAGGTTGGACACTGGGGCTTGGAGCACCCTGGGATGGGATTTAAGGTCCCATCCATCCCAAACCATTCCATAATTCCATGATTTCTTCTTCCCTGCCTGTGGAAAGGTTTCTTTAAGACTCAACCCCCACCAACACAAACCTCAGCAAACTTGAGGCTAAAATCCAGCTGGAAATTGATGATTTACCCAATGCTCACCCAGGGTGGGTAATGAACACCTGAGAGGGAGAATTTTCCAATTCCTTCGGGACGGGCGAGCCCAGGGTCAGCCGGACCCAGAGGAGCTGCGAGCTCAGCAAAACATCCGGGAACGGTTTGGGGGCACGGGGACAGAGAGGAAAACTTCTGCTGGGCCCCAGAGACGGCCAGAGCACGCCTGAGCAGCCCAGACCTGGCCTGAGAAGTTCAGATCAGACCTGAGTAGCCCAGACTAACCCTAAGAATCCCAGACCATCCCCGAGAAGCCCAGACCAAGCCTGAGTAGCCCAAAACAGGCCCGAGTAGCCCAAACCAGACCTGAGAATTCCAGACCAAACTTGAGTAGCCCAAAACAGGCCTCAGTAGCCCAGACCAAGCCTGAGTAGCCCAGACCACACCTGAGAAGCCCAGACCAAGGCTGAGCAGCCCAGACCTGGCCTGAGTAGTCCAAAACACGCCTGAGTAGCCCAGACCAGACCTGAATAGCCCAGACCTGGCCTGAGTAGCCCAGACCTGGCTTGAGTAGCCCAAAACAGGCCTGAGTAGCCCAAACCACACCTGAGAATTCCAGACCAAGCTTGAGTAGCCCAGACCAGCCCTGAGAAGCCCAAACCAGGCCTGAGGAGTCCAGGCTAAAGTGCTCCGCTGGTCTTGCCTACAATTGAACCTTTCCTATTCCCTGGGGATGAATTTCCCCAGTTTTTTCTGGAAGCAGAAGCAGCTGCTCCAAAGTTTTGCCAAAGGCTTTAGGCTGGGTCTGTTCTCGGCCACACACAGAACCGCAGTCAGCAGAATGATCCTGGGATCAGGAATCAAAGCAGGAAAACAGAAACAGCGCCTGGGTTGGGATCCAGGGAGTGCTGAGTGATGTCAGCACTTGTGATGCCTCAGGTATTAGCTTTTATATTTTTCAGAATATGTTGGGGTTTTTAAAAATATTTTATTCTGTTATTTTATATTTTCATATTCTGTGTTGCTTTAGTGTGTGGGTCTGGGCTTCACATCAGGGCATGGGGAGCTCTCTGCACAAAGCAGAGAGACAAAACAATTCCTGCTCCAGCTGGGCACCAAGGACAAATGATCCAAATCTCAGCCCAGGAGCACAAACCCCGTGGGCTGCAGAGAGAAAAACAAGCAGGATGGGACTGCAGGGGCTGCAGCTGGGGTTGGACACTGAACTGCAATGTGCACATGGAGCAGAGCTGAGCCCAGGGAGAGACCCCGGCAGTGCTCGTGCATTTTGGGACCATTTGGGTTCATCTTGGGTGCAGCCCTGGCTGGGCTCTGGTGCTGCCCAAGGTGGATCCATGGAGGAGATCCTTTGAATAAATCCCTGCTTTATTCTTTAGCTCTGTCCAGTCTCTGTTCTAGGGCAGCCTGCACAAGGCATCATTTGAAGCCCCATTTGAAGGAGACTTAAGTTCCATCTCCTTTCCCATTTTTCCAGGGAATGCTAACCCTGCTCACCATCAGATCTTCTGTATCCCAGATTTTGCTTTTTCCAGGCAGGATGTGCTGATTTGTTTTATTCCAGCCTCGTCCCAGCCCCTGCTTTTTCCAGGATAATCAAGGATTTGCTTCATTAACAGTTTTTATTCTTCTTGTGGCCAGATGTGGCTCATCTTTATTTTCATGGAAGTTTAAATTTGAATCTGAAGGAATCACTGACAATCTTTACTGCTTTAACTTCATGGAATTGCTCTGGGCTTGGGAAGCAAGGATGGAACTAATTAAATTAATCTGAACTCTTGTAAAGTTGGGATTTTTTTAGGAATTACTCAGAAAATATGGAGAGAGATGGAGAAGGGAGAAAGGAGTTCCTGGCGTCATCTGCAGCTCAGTGCATCCATGGATTCCAGACTTTCCCTGAAAGGCAATGGGAGATGTTGGGCAGCAGGAAAAGTAAAAAATTTTGGGAAAAGTGAGATTCCAAATATTTGGAATCATAGACCCATAGAATGTCCAGGCTTGGAAGGGACCCACAAGGACAAGAAAAGTCCAGCTCCTCCTTCACTATGTTGGAAGTTTGACAAATTCCGGCTTTTCCCAGAGTATTTGGCTCTGGGGAAACCAAACCAACTCCAAGAATTATCCCCTAGGGCTGGGAACAGCAGCTTTGGATTTGGGGGCTTGGGATGGGGGAGATCCAAGTGGTGTTGGGACAGCCCAAAGCACTTGGAGGAGATTAAATTGGGAATTAAAGAACGAGTTTTGGTTCAAACAACTCAGAGATTCATAATGAGAGATGAAACCGAGCTTAGAAATTGATGAGTAGAGTAAGAAAAATCTCCAGATTTGTTCAGGCTGAAAATGGAATTCCAGCCTGTCTGTGATATCTGAGTTTTCCTTCTGGGATGAGCAAATCCCCATGGAATTCAGGGTCCTGCACAATCCCTGGCAGCTCTTGGATGAAAGTTGTGCTCTGAGAAAGTCACTGAAAATGTTAGAACTTAAATTTCCATCAGCTGCAATGAGGAAGCTTAAATAGATTCTGGAATATTGGATTTGCCTACTGATTTGCAAAAAATGGGAATAAAGAAGAATTCCAAAATTTATATTCATCCTGCAACATTGGATTTGCCTTTTGATTTGCAAAAAATGGAAATAAAGAAGAATTGAAAACATTTAAATGCATCCTGGAACACTGGATTTGCCTTTTGATTTGCAAAAAATGGGGATAAAGAAGCATTCCAAGAACTTGGAAGCATTCAAGCTTTTAGAGAAATGGGGAAAATGAATGGAAAGGAACTGAAATGGGGGAATTTATCTTTAAATGATCCTGGATAGGACTGAAACTCAATTTTGGAAAGGAAAAGCTCCAGGAAAACCTTCTTGGGTGAAGATTTCCACACAGCAGCTACAAATCTGGGAATTTACAGTTCATCAAGGGCTGAGAAACAGAGGGAATATCAGGGAATATTGTCCCTGGAGCAGCTCAGACCTGGATATTCCCATTTCAAAACAAAATAAAAACCACGGAAAATCCCAGGTGTGGTTCTGCTGAAACAGAGATTACCATTTTTTTTTTTAGTCAATGAGGAAAATTCAGTGGAAAAATTTGGTGGGACTGAGATGAGCACAAAGTTCACGGATAATGGGATGCGGAACATTCCGTTCAGACAGAAAGGTCCAACAAATCTTTATCCCCTCTGGATAAGGAGACAAATCAGGATTTTCCAGGTCAACACCAGCAACTTTTACTGCTGCACCTTTTCCCAAGACCAGGTGTGCCTGGGCCTGGCTTAAAGGGAATTTGCAATCCTATAGCCGTGTCCTCATTCCAGAATTCCGGGAAGTGCTTTAGGATCCCTGTACTCGAATCCCTGGAAATATTTGTTGCCATGGGAGTGTTTGCATCATGAGGAAAGGGCAGGGAGGCTGTGGAGGTGCTGGGGATCATAACCAGGTGATTCTGGGTGTGATCCATGCCCTCAATCCTTGAGACAGAATTCCAGTCCCTGCTGCTGGATATTCAGAAACCTCAGGGAAAAGCGCTTTTCCAAAATCAGGGAATTCCAACATAGAACAGAAATGGATCAAATCCCTCTAAACCACGCAAAGAATTCCCATTAAAAGCCCCTCAGTTCAAACTCCAGCTTAAAAAAGGAATTTATTGCCCGAGTTGAATTTTAGGCCTGGCTCAGTTCTCTTGCCCAGCTCAAGTTTAACTCTCCTTGCAGCTTTCAAAATAAAAATCTTGTTGGAAAGAATTTGGGGGGAGTGGGAAGCAGGTAAAATTTCAATTTTTTAAATTGAACTATAAATTGTCTTTTAAGGGATATCCAGGAAAAGGAAATCCCAGTGAGGAATTCCTATGGAAGCAGCCACAGGATCCCAATCCTGCCCATTCCCGGCAGGAACATGAAATACACCCCAAATTCCTGTGGGTGAGGGGGGGTTCAAGTTCTGCCCTTCCTCCAATTCCTCATCCTCACACTTTAAAATACCACAATTTTGAAATGGATTTCCGAAGAGAGAATTTTCCAAGCAGAGCATTCCCATCATTTGCCCCTTTTCTTGGCCTTTTTTTGGGAATATTGCCATCCCCATATGAGTCCTGTGAGGGTTTGAAGTGGTTTCACTTCTGTATCTTTTATCCCATAAATTAGATAAAAAATTGTGGAGTTAGGAAATTATTAAGTAAATTAATAAGGAAATTATTAAAGAAATCATTAAGGAAGAGCCCTCTAGGGCTGAGTCCAGCCATAAACCAGCACTTCCAGGTCCATCACATTTTGATATTTGTGGGACTTTTTTTTTTAATAATTCTGCGAGAATTCCCACTCCTGCCAAGGAAATATGGGACAGAGAGCCCTGAATATGGGACATGGATCTGGAGCTGATCCCAGCTGATCCTCTTGGAAGTGAGATGTGAGGAATTACAGCTGGAAAAGCTGGGAGGGACTGGGAAAATCTGGTCCTGCTGGAGCAGGGAACTTGGATCACAGTTTGCGTTCTATCCAGCTGTACCCATGGTGGATTCTGTGGTTCTGGGATTCTGGGATTCCAGGACTCTGGAATTCTGTGATTCTGGGATATTGGGATTCTGGGACTCTAGAATTCTGTGATTCTGGGATGCTGGGATTCTGGAATTCTGGCATTCTGGGATATTGGGATTCTGAAATTCTGTGATTCTGGCATTCGGAACTTCTGGAAGTCTGTGGTTCTGTGATCCTGGGATATTGGGATTCTGGGAATCTGAGCTTCCAGAATCATCAGGGAGATGCATGCAGGCTGCTGCTCTCCAGATTTTCTGGGAACAGCTGTCCCTGCTCCAGGTGTTACCCAAGTGCTCCCAGGATCCTGTTGAAAATGTAGGAAGTTATTCCTGTGGCTTGGGATCACCTAGCCTGGGATCAGATTCCAATCCCAGATTCCCCTCCTGTTTTCCAGCCTCAGCTCGGGCTGGGTCAATCTTTAACTCCTCTTCCAGTGCCAACAATGACCTTCAGGATAAATGAGTAACTCCTTTCCCGCTGGGAATTCTTCCATGGATTTCTCTTCCTGCTCCATGCTCATTTTGCCGGATCTGTTGGCACAACCTTTGTTTTGCTCTCGTGTCCTTGGCTCCTGCTCGTGCCCATTTTTTGGGATTAACCATTTTTTTGGCTGGGAGCTCCATCCCAAGGTTCAATCCGTGCCCCTCGGAATGGAAAGAACAGGACATTAATTAATGCACTTGGAGATAATTTATTCATGGCGTTAATCACCTCTGACAAACGAGGCCATCCCTGCCCACGGAGCTTTTCCATGGAGTTATTTTTATCTCTTTCCATGGAAATTGGGAAGGCGCAGAGGGCAGGAGGTTCATGGCTGGAAGTGTCCGAGTTGTTCAACCACATCCAAACGGAGAAAAATTCCTTACAAGTCCCTGTGGGGCCAAGGTGCCCCTCAAGGATATTTGCAGTTGGACTCAATGACCCTAAAAAAGTCTTTCCAGCCTTAATCCCCATCCCTGGAATTGTCCAAGGCCAGCCTGGATGGAGCTTGGAGCACCCTGGGACAGTGGAAGATGTCCCTGCCGTGGGAAAGGGTTGAATGTTAAATCTTTAAAGTTCCTCCCAATCCAAACCATTCCATGATTCCATGATAAGGAGAATCCCAGATGTGATTCCCAATGGGATCCTGGAGGCCCTGGAAAGCAGGATGTGCATTGCACAGGGAACAGGGAAAAATCCCATGGGATGCTTCCATATTTATTGCTTTCATTTTCTCATGGACATCGGGATTTACAGCTGGATATTGGGATCAAGGGAATAAACCATCCCAATTTCCAGCTGGATATTGGAATAAAGGGAATAAAACATTTGGATTTTCAGCTGGATATTGGGGTAAAGGGAATAAACCATCCCAATTTCCAGCTGGATATTGGAATAAAGGGAATAAAACATTTGGATTTTCAGCTGGATATTGGGATAAAGGGAATATTTGGATAAATGTGGATATTTGAATAAAATACTTGATCCAGTTGAAGCAGGATCCTGGAATCCCTGATCTAAGCAACTGATCCCAGGGATTGATTTATTCCTTGATTTCTTTCGTGCTGTCACCTGCAAACAGGAAAAGGAGAATTCCATAGGGAATTCCCACTCTTCGGAATCTGGAAATGAAGCCCAGCCTCAGATGAGACAGAGATGCCTCAGATCCAGATGTTTTTATCTCCAGAAGGAATTTCACACTTCCAATATAGCAGCTGGAAAGCAAATTCCAATGGGATACAAAACTGGGGTTTTTTTTCCCCTTTTTCCCCCCTCCTTTTCCCTCCATTCCCTGATTTTTTGTGTCTCCAAGATGCCAGAATCAGGGCAGGTTTTCTATGGAAGGGAAGAAAAATATAAAAAATAACATAAAAAAATTCTCCATAAAATCTATCTGAGAGCTGCAGGACCAATCCAAAGGCTGAAATCCCAGGATTTTCAATCCATGATCCTGCTGAATTCCATGGATTTTATCCCTGTACCCCATTTAAGAAGGGCAGTGTGACAGGAACCCTTCACAAAGCATCGCTCTCCTGGCGACATTCCACAGGGAGTTGGGAAAACCTCAATCCTCATTTAAAACATTCCCAAATTTTTCCTCAATGGCTTGGATCTGTTTTGATAAGGCCCCCCTGGGAGGAGATAAGAGCTGACCCCTTATCAGTCCCGTTATCCGCTTTATAATGGATGGAAGTGCTTCCTTCCTGGATCTCTTAAGGATTTCAACTCAGAAACAGAATTTTATCCTAAACCTGGCTTTGGGTTTCTTTCTTTCCCCAGGACCATCAATTCTGGGAATTCCTGGAGCTCCTGATCAGCTGAAATTTTGGGAATCCCTGCAGCTCCTGATCATCTGGAATTTTGGGAGTCTCTGGAGCTCCTGATCATCTGGAATTTTGGGAATCTCTGGAGCTCCTGATCAGCTGAAATTTCAGGAATCTCTGGAGCTCCCAATCAGCTGAAATTTTTTGGAATCTCTGGTGCTCCAGATCAGCTGAAAAAACCCCATTTATTTCCAGCCTCCACAAGTTTTTAAAGCTCTTTTCTTCCCCCGGGAGCATTTTCAGGATGAGTTTTCCTCCTGGCAGCTGGAGCTGAGTTATCACTTCCAGCCAGGAATGCTGACAGTGCTCAGCTCCGTCCCCTGCCAGAATTTTGGGAGAAAATAAAACTTTTGTGTAACTCCTGCAGCGGCCAATTCCAAGTGACTCATCCTGAGGGAAGGACTGCACAAGATGATCTAAAAATAAGGACCAGGAGAAGCTCCAGCAGATCTGTCACGGCCATCCTGGAGCCTGAAATCCTGGCTGGAGGTGGAAAACTGATCCTGGCTCATCCCAAATCATTCCTAAGGCCAGAATTCCAATGGAAAAAGTCTTCCGTGCCACTGTCCCCTCTCAGATGGTTTTGAGGGCGGTTTGAGGGTTTGGACATTTTTTGGTTCATCTTCTTCTGTCTCTCCACAGCTGCATGGGAGGGAAAGGGATCCCCTCTGGAATTTCTGATTCCCTTGGCTGGGAATTTTGGCATATGCTGGATTTTATCTGATCACCTGCTGGGAATCTGGGATTCCTTTCCCTCCATCTCAGGTCCATTTCCCCCACAGTTTTTGGGCCATTCCCAAGCCAAAATTTCCCTGGTGTATTCCTTGAATCCTTCGGGCTGGGTACACACCATTCCATGATCCTATAGGATCCAAATTCCCTGTGTTTCTGGATTTTCCTGGATCCTGCTGCAGTGGGAAGAACTTGGAAGAGGGAAAGGAGGCTCTGCCATCTGGGGGGTCTCATCCCTGTGGTTTTGTGGGATAAGGACTCAGCAGGTGACAGAATTGATGGAACAACTCCACACCCACCCACAGGGAGGGAAAATCCTTTGTGTCCATCCAAAGATGACTTTTAAACAACACCAGGAGTATCCCAAATTCTCCACCCTCCTCTTGCATCATTTCCCTCCAACAGGGGCTCAGAATTGTGTCCCAAAATCCGCCTCCAGTTCCTACGGCCATTGTTTTAATGGATTGCTGAATTTGGGATTTATTATCCTGGACATCGGGCCAATGTAAATGTTTCCTTTCCTTAAAGCCAGCAAGGATTTGTAATATTCCTACGGATAATCCTCCCCTCCAACCACATCAAGGAGAGGGCAGTGAATTGCAGGGAGGAACAGACAATTCCCACCCTGGGAGAAGCCCTTGTGAGTTGTGAGTAATCCAATGTTGCTCCTCTCAGTCAGATTCCAGCTTTTATCCCAGCCTCGGAGTGTCCGTGACATCTCAGAACTTTAAATGATAAAATGTCAATCCTTATGAATCCTTATCCTGCAATCCCTACAACTCCCAGGGATTATCTCATCTAGGAGCAAAAGGTTTTTTTCATCGGGAACAGTAAGTTTACTTCCTGGGAATCATGGATTTGGATTCTCCAAAAGGTTAACTCTTTACTCCTCCCTTTCAAAGCTGGTTCATATCCTGGGAAAACATTTTTTAAATGGAATTTCTTGCTCCTTGATGGTCCTTCAATGTTTCCTGGGATGGTGATCCCACAGAGTGCTGATCCTACCCCACAGAAATCCAGTTTAATTTTCAGGAGAAAAAGGTTAAACCCAACAGCGATTTCAGTGGCTTTTATTCCAAGGCAGCAAACTGTGGAAATTCCCAAAGATCGAATGGATGAATCCCATTTTTCTGGGCCCTGGAATTAAGTGTGTCCATCTCCACTTTATCCTTCCCTTTCTGTTTGCTTTTATTAAAAATCAGCCATTTTTAGCTAAAAAGATCTTTCACCTTGAAGGATTTAAGGAAGACACCTGGAACTGTGTTGTGGTGGCCTTGGAAAAACACCTGGAAAACCCCAAAGCGACCTAAAATTGCCCCACAAATACAAAATAAATCCATTTTTATGTCCAGTTCAAAACAGTTTCACGTCTGGGTGATTTGGGTCACCAGTGGGAGCCTCCACCTTCTCCAGGTTCCTCTGGAGCTGGGAATGGATTCTCAACTCCAAGGAGGACAATTTACTTGGAGCCTCCATAAATCTTCCTCCGTGAGATCTCGCTGATCCTTATAAAGTTGGAATTCTCCTCCCAGTTTTTCTCAGGAGCAAGGGTTGAGTGCCACAACCTCCTGCAGGGTGCTGGGAATTATGAATTCTCTGTCCATAACATTGAAATTCTGTCACTGTCCCACATTAAAATTAAATTCTGAGTGGTTCAGTGACCTCCAATAGACCTGGATTTATAATCCAGGCTGGAATCTCAGCGGAGAGCTCAGTCCTACCCCTCTTCCTCTTTCCAGACGGGTCTTTGCTCTCCATGGAATTCCCTTTGATTTGGCATTCCCTTAAAATCAGCATTCCTTTTAAATCAGCATTCCCTTTAAATCAGCATTCACTTTAAATCAATATTCCCATTAAATCAGCATTCCCTTTAAATCTGTATTCCTGGACTCTGAGAGCAGGCAGAATTAAAATTCCTGGAATATCTTCTGCCAGCCTCTGGAATCCACCCTGTGCTGTGGGAAGAAGTTTAAGGACAGGACTGCTGGTTGAGTTTCCCGGGATTTAACCCACCTTTGGGATGAACCACAGCCCTCACTCCCTCTTTTCCCTTACTCTGCATTTGCACAGCCCATAATTTCCGTAATTTACATAATTTCCATAATTAGAAGCCAGAGGGATCTGTGTGGGACATTGGGATTCAGGGTTTGGAGCTGGGAATTTGAGGAATCTCCTCCCCAAACGAGGGCTTTTCTGGCATGGAATTAGTTTAAATGAGCAGTTCAGTTTAAATTAGCAGGTTAGTTTAAATTAGAGAGCAGTTTAGTTTAAACTAACAGTTCAGTTTAAATTAAGCAGCAGTTTAAATTAGCAGTTCAAATTGAATTAGCAGTTCAGTTTAAATTAGCAGTTCAGTTTAAACTAGACAGCAGGTTAGTGTTAAACTAACAGTTTAGTTTAAATTAGCAGTTTAGTTTAAATTAGCAGTTTAGTCTAGTCTAAATTAGCAGTTTAGTTTAAATTAGCCAAAAAAAGCCACCTCTATTTTAGGTTCCTGTAATCCCTGTAATGCCAGAGGCACAATCCCAGCCCAGTTTGGATGGGAATGTGCTGGAAAATCCAATCTTGTGTCCCAGACTGGAAGCTGAGGCTCTCCCAAGGGATATTCAGAAGGCTGGAAGTGAAATCCAAAATTCCTCTTCATCTCCTCTGCATTTCTCTGTGTTGCTTAAACCTCAATCCTTCCCCTTCCCCTTCCCCTTCCCCTTCCCCTTCCCCTTCCCCAGGAATTTTCTTCCAAGGGGCCTGGACAAACATTTTATTGTTTAGTTTGGGTTTTTTTTCCAAGAAAATTTTGGATTTCAGGATGATCCTGCTCCGAGGAAGCCAGGACAGTCATCCCAGAGGAAATACAGAACTGTAGGGAAAGGAGAATCAGGGAATCCTGGAATTATTTGGAAGGGACCGTAAGGATCATCCCATGCTACCCCTGCCATGGGCAGGGACCTCCCACTGCCCCAGGCTGCTCCAACCTGGCCTTGGGCACTTGCAGGGATCCAGGGGCAGCCACAGCTGCCCATCCCAGCCAGGAATTCCCAATTCCCAATCTCCCGTCCATCCCTGCCCTCTGGCAGTGGGAGCCATTCCCTGTGTCCTGTCCCTCCATCCTTGTCCCCAGTCCCTCTCCAGCTCTCCTGGAGCCCCTTCAGGCCCTGGAAGGGCTCTGAGCTCTCCCTGGAGCTTCTCCTCTCCAGGGGAGCATTCCCAGCTCTCCAGCCTGGCTCCAGGGCAGAGGCTCCAGATCTCCCAGGGAAGGACCCAGGCTGGGCTCTGTGGGTGCTTTGGGTGCCATCCCTGTGTTTTTGGATGGAGTTGGACAGAGAAGGAAAAGAGGAATCCAGACCTGGCTAAAGCCGGGATTTCTATACAGTGCCCAGCCCAGGCCAGGCCCAGTTGAGCTCTGCTGTGATCCTCCCCAGCAGGGGATGATGGGTTTGGCCATTCCCAAGCCATTCCCAAGCCATTCCCAAGCCATTCCCAAGCCATTCCCAGCTTCCCTGCATCCCACAGGGATCCCAAGCTGCATTTCTCTCCCAGCATTTCTCTGCTGGCACTTTTCTCCCTGGAGTCTGGGAATGCCCCATGCCAGCCTTTCCCAACCGTTCCTGCAAGAACAACACCACGACAGGCTCCAAACACCAAGATTTCTTTGCAGCTGCATTTCTACAAAATGATAATCAGAGAAATAATCAGAATATTTCCCCCAAAATCTGGAATTCCCCCTTTTTTCAGTGTTTGTCCTGATCCCCTTCCCATTTTAGGTGTTCTCCTCTTCCCTTGGCACCTGATCTTGCTGCGGGCACTGCCCACGCCGTGGATTTGGAACCCTGACATCACCCAGACAATGAATTCTTCACTAAACTTGGCCCTGATCCCTACCAGCTCCCCAAATCCAAGGATAAAGTTGCTGCGGAACGTGGCCAGAAGAGGAGGGAAACCAGAAAAACAAAACAGAATCCGAGCCTGAACCATTCCAGAGGAACTGCAGCCACCCAAAAATGCAGGAGCAGCACAAAAAGGAGCCACGCTGTGCCCTCACCAACTCCCACTCCGTAATTTAAGGAAAATGCTGAAGGTTTGGGATTTTTAAAACCCTTCTCTGGTTTCCTCGGGGCAAGGATAAAAAAAGGAGAGAAAAAAAATTCCTTGTGTTCTTTCCTTGAGTAAACAGCAGAATTCAGGGATTAATTTGGGGCTGGAGGTTCCTTTCCCTCAGCTGGTTTTTCTCCCTGATTTCTAATTTTGTTCCTGGGTTCTTTGGGAGAGCAGGAACTCCTCGTGGCACAGGAAAGGGATATTTGAGCTGATCCAGGGGAAAATTCCTGGTGTTTTGGATGAGAAATGGATGAAATTGAAGTGCTGGGGAGGGAAGGGTTGTCCTTTAATCATTCCTTTAATTATTCCAGGGAGACGATGCCTATGCTGAGGAATTTTCCTATTCCCTGGAACAGGAGGAAGGGAAAAGAAAAAGGAAATTTCTGTGCTGAGTTATTAAGGATGAACAACAACCAATGAGCTTTTCCTCAGGAAAATGGGATTGGGAATAATGTTTGGATCCCATCAAGAACCCCAGTGTGGTTGTGACGCCTGAGGGATTCCAAAGTTCAGACGTTCCTATTTTTCTCCATGGGACAGATGGAATTTCCCATCATTCCCCACAGCTTAATAGGTAAACAAAACCCACAGAATCCTGGGAAATGTAGTTAACTTTGGGAATTTTCCAGTGCTGGAAGGGATTCCATCAATTTTTTTCTCTAGAAAGATATTTTGGTGCTTGTCCTAAACATTTTTTAAAATAATTTTTAAGTCTGGGGGGCAAAAATCCACTTTTGTGTGTGTGTGTTAAAGGCAGAAAAACTCCTAAAACCAGTATGGATAAATTAATTTTCTTTTCAAAAACATTGGGAAAGCTTGAGGAGCTGCCCATGCCCTTCCTAATTATTTTAAGGATGATTTTCTTCCTTCTTTTAGAGCCTCCTATTGTGATGTTTCATTAAAAATGAAATTGCAAACTGGAATTAAGTTGAAATGAAAAATAAAAATTCCTTAAAAAATGTAAAGACCGTCCTAGCTGCTAAAATTGGGAATGTGAAGGGAATTTTGGTTATCTGTAGAAGATGGAAAAAAGTTTTGGGGTAGGAGAAGAGAATTTCCAATTTCCACACCAAATCCATTGTGAGCTTCTAACAGGCCCTGATGAATTCCTTGGAAAACCATAGGAAAGATTAATTGAGGAGATGCAAAATATCCAGGAAAAAATAAAATGCAGGGAAGCCAGGGCTGATCTCAAGCCTTTTTTCCATGTTGGGATTTGATGTCCAGCAGTTCCTTCAGGATAAAAGCTGAGCTCCATTTCCAGTCTCACTTTGGGGTGATTTTCCCTGGATTTCAGCCACTCCAATTCTACCACGAGCACCCTGAGGATGCCTGGAGATGCTCCAGGATTAATCTGGGAGAAATTCCCAGCTGAGGGAGCTGGGAAAGGAGCTCCAGAGGGATCTTCTGGCTCTGCACCATTCCCTGACAGGAGGAGACAGCTGAGGGGGTTGGAATGTGCTCCAAGAGAACAAGGGATGAGATGAAACAGCCCCAGATTGTTCCAAGGAAGGGTTAAATTGGATATTTGGGATCATTTCTCCATGGAAAAGGTGGTCAGGCCTTGGAATTTCCCAGGAGGGTTTGGAGTACCCATCTCTGGAGGTATCCAAGGAATTCCTGGATGTGGCACTCAGGGCTGTGGTGGGGATCGGGCAGTTTGGACTTGATGATCCCAGAGACCTTTCCCAGCCTTAATAATCCTGGGATTCTCTCTGCTATGATTACATAACCACAAATTTCCATAGAAATATGAATATTTTCTTGCCTCAATCTCTGCAGGATTTTATCCATCAGCCTCCTTAAATCCCAGGCCCTGCTATGCGTGGAAATCTTCATGGCCATGTTGGCACCGGGATTTTTAGGGATGTGGATATCCCTATCTTTGTGGACCTGTGGGACTGCAATTCCCAGTCCCCTTTCCATTTTTCCACGCAGGTGAAGTTCCCAAGTGCAGCTGGATAAAAGTCTGGGGTGGGACAGTGAGCCTGGAATGAAAGCTGGATAAGGAGACCCAAACACGGCATTGGAGAAGGTGGAAGGAGCGTCCTGTGGAAGGTGGGAATTCTCCCTTCTCCTGAGCAATTCCAGCTCCAGCTGCGCCATCCCGGGATGGAGAAAAGGCTCCCAACACTCAGCTGAACTCTCCGGCCTTTTTAAGGAGAGGCCACTGCTTTATTTACTGCTCTTGGAAGGGCGGGAGAGCTCCAGCTCCTGGCCAAAATCCAGGCGGGAATAACGGCTCCAAAGAGCAACTTGAACTCGGAGGAGCCTCTTCACTCCCATCTTTCTCCTTTCCTGGAGCTGGGCGCAGCCGGAATCCGTCAGAATCCCTGGCACGGATCCTTATCTTTGCCATCGGCATCCCGGACTTCTCTTGCTGACAAAAGAGGAATATTTACGCCAGGACACTGTGGGAACACGGCATTCCCCCCTGGCACAGATAAATCATGGCACAAACATTATCTGGATCCGCAGGGAACGGACAAATCCATAAAATTCCCTGGATGGAGAGGGTCAGACCCCGGGCTGCCAATCTTGGCTGACACAGGGAACAGGAGGATTTATTCCAAGAAACTCCTAAAGCTCCCAGCTCCCAGTCCCGCTCCTGAGTAAATATTTGGATTTTTGGCATTAATTGATAGAGAATTAATCGCTGTCATTATTGGGGATCAGCTGTGATTTCAGCATGGCTAATGCAGACTTTATTCTCTTCCCAACTGGAATTTTTAACCCCTTAAACATCACATTAAATTATCTAATTCATAATTATTAATTAGACCATTATTAGACTTATAGAAATCTTATTAAAATATCACTTAAAGGTGTTGAATGTGATTTTCAGAAAGAAAGATCTGAAAACCCAGCTGTTGAAAATTCCAAGCCTTTCAAGTGTTGCCAATCCCAGAAGTCAAAAAGAAGGAATAAAGGCTGGCTTTGGGAATGTGTGTGAAGCCATTGTTCTCTGGCTGTCAATCAGCAGCCTGTGGTTCCCGACAATGGGGTTGTTTTCCAAAGTTTCCCAAAGTTTACTCTGCAGAGTCATCGCAGCCTCGTGAAATCTGACTCCCGCTGTTGCTGTGGTTGGGAAATAAACCAGGGAGAATTCTCCTTCTTTTCCTCATGGCTGCAGCTTCAGGATTTGACTTTGGTGAGCGCTTGGGGCTGCAGCTTTAGAGAACCCCAAATCCTGCTTTTTATTAAAAAAATCAGCTGAATGCTCATTCCGATATCCTTTATCGATCCACGGAATCCATGGATGTTTGTTGGATGTTGTTCCTTGAGAATCTAAAAAAAGTTATTTAAACTTCTTGTGCCCAACTTTTCCATCAGAGGGGGTTTAGTTCAGGAGCATCCCACTGCTGGAACGTAACGGAGAGCTTGGATTGGGAATGAAATGGAATTTGGGATCATCACAGTTCATCATTCCTGGCATAGGATCCCAGAATGGTTTGGGTAGGAAGAGACCTTAAGGGTTATCCCAATCCCATCCCATTCCATGGGCAGGGAAACCTCCCACTGTCCCAGGGTAAACCCACCTGGCCTTGGACACTTCCAGGGATCCAGGGGTAGCCACAGCTGCTCTGGGAATTCCATCCCAGACCCTCCCCACCCTCCCAGACAGGAATTCCCAATTCCCAATCTCCCATCCATCCCTGCCCTCTGGCAGTGGGAGCCATTCCCTGTGTCCTGTCCCTCCATGCCTTGTCCCCAGTCCCTCTCCAGCTCTCCTGGAGCCCCTTCAGGCCCTGCCAGGGGCTCTGAGCTCTCCCTGGAGCTTCTCCTCTCCAGGTGAACATTCTCAGCTCTCCAGCCTGGCTCCAGCCCTGGGAGCTCTCTGGGGCCTCCTCTGGATTAATTTCCAGCAGTTCCAGGTCTTTCCTGTGCTGGGAGCCCAGGAGGAGTTTGAGGTTTCCCCCATAATTTTTTTTTTTGACTGATCCTTACTTATGGAAACCAAAATTTTTTGTGACTCCACAGCACTTTTTTCCAGACTTTCCACGGGATGTAGCAGGAATATTCTCTGTTTGGGGTGGAATTCTGTGATGGAAGCACAGTCAGATAGGATGAACATTTGGAGCCAGCAGCTGATTCCTGAGGAACCCACAGGGAGCTTGGAGCCACTGGATGAACTCTGCCCACCTTTCATATCCTTTGGAATTGTCCATCCCAAATTCCAAACACTCCTGAACCTTCCCTGCTGTGAAGCTTTATCCATGGAGAAAATCCAGCATTTCAGAGGATCACAGAACCAATTCTGTTGGAAAAGACCTCTGGGATCCTGGAATCCAAGCTGTGACTCCATTTGTTGCATGTGGGAGTTGTGGAACTGCAGGGAATTTTCTGGGATCTCCCTGTGCTTGGTTGTGATTAACAGAGAAAAGGAAGATTTGCCTGAACTCTGCTCCAGACCAAATCTCGGGAATAATTCAATTTTCCAAAGGGGATTCAGGTTGGGAATGTGCTTGAGAACTGAGGAGGTTTTGTTGTCCCAGCAGGGAGCAGTGACAGGAATTCCAGGGAAAGCTGGCGCTGCATTCCAAGATTTAAATATTTATGGAGAGGTGGCACAAGGTGTCTGAAAACACCTTTGGTTTTCCCTTCGCCTCATTAAGCCCTTGGAATTCTCTGGATTCAACCCAAGGAGCTGCCAAAAGCCTGGAATTGGGGGACAGTTTGGGGGCTGGGTGGGATCACAGCGACCTCATTGCCCTGAGGCTTCATCCTCATCCTCAGGAATGATTGGGAAATCTCCATGGATCCTTCTTGCCCAGAGTCTGGGAAAGTGGAGCAGAATGAGGCGGGAAAGGTCTGGCCAGTGTCAATCCTTGGTTTAGTGTCCCCTCTCAGGTGTCACCCTGGAATAAGTAATGCCAGGATCTCCTCTCCATCCCTTTCCAGCTGCGCCAGAGAATCTGGGATTAAAGAAGCCCTTGAGGGGCGCTGGAAGGAGAAAACCAGGAGGATTTTCCTCCAGTCCCACCTGGCAGTGTCCAAGGCCAGCTTGGGCAGGGTTTGGAGCACCCTGGGATAGTGGAAAGTGTCTGTGCCCATCCAGGGGGTGGAATGGAATGATCCTTGAAGTCTCTTCCAATCCAAACCATCCCAGAATTCTGGGATCCTCATTGCCTGGCACCCTGGATTTGATGGAGCATTTGGGGTGGCTTCCTTTGAGCACAGCAACCCCAAAATGCAAAACTTAAAGTGGTCAGAAGGGTTGGAATTAGGGGGTGTTAAATTCTCTTCCATCCCAAGCCAGTCTAGGATTACATGGATATCTTGGGAACCAGCCAGGACACAGATTTGGTGTGGCAGGACTTTTCTGATGTGTGAAACTTCATTAATGATTCCTTAGGGACAGGAAAATGCTCCCTGAAAATTCCACTGTGAATTCCAGCCCGGTGTTGGAGTTTAACATTGCCAGAGGTCGATGTTCTCCAGCTCCACAAAATAAATGGAAAACCAGGGGGATGCTGGAGAGGAAACCCAGTCCTGAATAAATGATGAGGTTTTTGCTGTTCCATCCATGCAATCCCCTTTGGGATGGTTAAACAATCCCTTTGTCCCACACTTTTCTGCTTGGGGCAGGAATTTTTAATCAGGCAGAGCTGGCACAGAGTTAATGAGTAAAGCAGGGAAAATTAACTTCCAGAGGCTGGGATGCAGCAGGGACACAGCAGGGACAGGGTTCCCAGCCTGGCTTACCTGATCTCAATCCCAGGGTCAGGATTTGATGAAACATGAAGGAATATTGAAGGAGAAAAATCAGGAATAAACCGTGCCTAAAACACTCCTTGGTTGTTCTGCGTCTGGAAGCGGAACTGGGAGTTTGGAGAAGAGATTTTTCCATCTCTTGGTCTCCTCTGCCTGATACAGGCAGGGAAATGTACAGATTTCTCAGGAGTCTGAGGCAAAGACAAAAATCAGGATATGAAAGGAGTTGGTGATCCGAGTGGACCCCAGGATCATGGAATGGTTTGGGTAGGATGGAACCTTAAGGATGATCCAGTGCCACCCCCTGGATGAGCAGGGACACCTCCCAGTATTCCAGATTTCTCCAAGCTCCATCCACCCTGGTCCTGGACCCTTCCAGGGATACAGGGGCAGCCTCAGCTTCTCTGGGCACCCTTTTAAAAATTGTATTTAAACCCTTTATAAAACAGATTTAACATTTTCTTTTTTTTTATTTCATTTCTTCCCTCCTTTATTACAAGATGGTAAAAAAAGGACAATACATTTTAAATACACCCAACTTCACACCAAAATATTTTTTTTTTACTTCCATATATTTAAAAATCTGAAAGAAACAAATTTCTTATTAATTTAAGTGTTTTAATTTGTCCCAGCAAGACACTTTAAAGGATGGAATTGCAAAAGAATCATGGAATGGTTTGAGTTGGAAAAGATCCTAAAGCCCATGCAGTGCCACCCATGCCATGGGCAGGGACACCTCCCACTGTCCCAGGGTGATCCACCCTGGCCTTGGACCCTTCCAGAGATCCAGGGGCAGCCACAGCTGCTCTGGGAATTCCATCCCAGCCCCTCCCAGGGAGGAATTCCTCCCCAGTATCGCATCTAAACTTCCTCTCTGTCAGCCCGAGCCCATCCCTCTGTCCTGTCCCTCCAGCTCCTGAGGAAAATTCCCTCTCCAGTTTCCCTGGAGCCCCTTCAAACAGTGGAAGTTGCTCTGAGCTCTCCCTGGATCCTCCTCCTCTCCAGGATGAGCATTCCCTGCTCTCCCAGCTCCACAGGGAAGATACTCCAGTCCCTTTATCAACTCCGTGGCCTCCTCTGGACTCGCTCCAACATTCCCATGTCCTTCTCAAACTGGGATCCTTTACTGGGAGGCAGCTGCACACCAGCCCCTCCCAGCAGAGAGGGAATGGGGAACAGCTGGGAATGGCGCTGGATTCCCATTGGATCCAAACACAGCTGTGCCTGAAATCCCTTTGGGAAGCACTGCTGGGATCACCTGAACTCAGTTCTTATGGTGAGACTTCATTGTGTCAAACTCGGGTGCTGTGAGCCAGGTTTAGTTAGTCTGAGCTTAATTACACCCTGCTTCAGAATCATTTCAATCCACTGCTCCATAAACATCTTGGAATTCCCATCTGGGCCTTGATCAGCTCCATGGAGCAGGATGGATAAATTTATAATCAAAGCTCACAGGGTTCCTGAGAGCAGATGTGCAAATCTGGGACACTGAGATGTTTTTTGGGATCACTAGGGTGGCTTTGGGCTGCAACAAGGGATTTCAAATTGGATTTAGTGTGGGAAAAGCAGGATAAAGTGTGGATAACAGGGGTACAAGAGGAAAAAGAAAGTCCATATGTCTCCATTTCCTGTCAGGAATCCTCTCCAACCTGGATCCAGCAGTTGGATGTGGCAGGAGGTGTGGAAAAGGTCAGAACAATTGGGATACCTTGGAATAAATTTCCAACCTCACCATTTGCTCCTCAGGACATCCAAAATTCCCTGGATTTTCTCCTTCCCCACTTAATCTTCGATGACAAAACCAATCCCAAATATTACTAAAGAAAAGTTCTAATAAAACCATGGATTTTTTCCTTGGAGGAGGGAGGAGAAACCAGGATTGCATTTGGGTTTTCCACACCCAGGAGGGTGAGACTCCTCTTATCATCCTAGAGCAGCAGTGATTTGAGGGAAAATCCTGCAGGATGGGATTTTTCTGGATGTTTCTGCATCCTATAGGATCTGATCCTGATTTTTACAGATCATTCATGGATGAACTCCCTGACCTGGATTTGGGAATGGAACAGGCACAGCCACAGGCAAGTGGGAAGTGGAAGCTCAGGGATGAATCCTAAATTTCCAATCTTTTTCCTGCCAGGTCCGATCCTCCCCAGGTTCCTGAGCAACAGTTCCTGAGCCAGGGGGAAGAGCAGGAGGAGAATGAGGATATGGAATAGCAGTCCTGGTAAATCCAGGTTTGGGAATATGAACCATCACGTACTTCCAAGGGATTTTCCACCAGCAGGA
Organism: Passer montanus; assembly: GCF_014805655.1. Taxonomy (NCBI): domain Eukaryota; kingdom Metazoa; phylum Chordata; class Aves; order Passeriformes; family Passeridae; genus Passer; species Passer montanus. The sequence continues at coordinate 1,309,676 of NW_024370926.1, forward strand.
GCAGGGATGAGATCAGAGCCTGCCTGGAGGCTGAGACAAGTGGGAATAGCAGGAGGTTTTTAGGGAATAACGAAAATATTTTGGGATTGGGTGATTGGGAAGGAGGAAGGGGTATCCAGCAGAAATGGAGAGGGAAGATCCCGAAGGAAGCTGGAGTGAAATCCGGAATCACACAAGGTGGCAGTGCAGATTGTCAGCAGGGCTTGGGGGCATTGGGAAAAGGCTAAAAATATCCCATGGGATCAGATGCAACAGGAGAATCCAGGCATTGGCTGCTGGAGGAATTCCAGACAGGAATTCTGCTTGGGCAACTCTGCTGCGTTCAAAGCCCACAGGACAGCACCCAGGTTAATTCCTAATTGTTCCCATGGATTAATGGACACCATTTCCTGATCCAGTTGGGTTCTACCTGGAATTTATCCGACTTTTCCATCGTCACTATTTGGACACCATCACTTGAACGGGGCTGAGGGCAGTTGGGACCTCAAGGAACACAGACAAATTCCAAAATCTCGGATCCTCACTTGGATCTGATAGCCAGGGACATATGGAATGAGCTCCATGCAGGAGAGGAACATCCAGGCGATTCCTGATAAATCTGGATACCATGGAATCCCAGAATCCCAGAATGGTTTGGGTTGGAAGGGATCATCTCCTTCCAGCTCCTGGATATTCCGATTGTGTTAGGTTGTGAGGAGTTTGGAGCTCAGCTGGGAATGTTCATCCTGGAGAAAAGGAACTCCAAGGGGACCTTCTGGGACAAAAGGGGGCAGCCAGAGGAAATTTGGATCTGCTCCCAGGGAATAGGAACAAGAGGGAATTGGCGTCTGCTGCCAGGGAATAGGAACAGGAGAAGAGGGAACGGCCTGAGGTTGTTCCAGGGAAGGGTTAAATTGGATATTTGGGATCATTTCTCCATGGAAAGCGTGGTGAGGCATTGAAACTGCACAGAAGGGTTTGGAGTCCCCACCCCTGGAGATGTCCAAGGAACTCCTGGATGTGGCACTCAGGGCTTTGGTGGGATCAGGCACAGTGGACTCGATGATCCCAGAGTTCTTTCCCAGCCTCAATGGTTTTGGATTCGCTGGATGCAAAAGCTGCTTTTCCCAGCTCCATTCCTCCTCCACACCCTCCAGCCCCTCCCTCAGCCCTGCCAAAACTCTCCAGATGAATTTAGGAACTCCAGAAGAGGATTTTCCAGGAGTTTAATCCCAAACTCCTCAGGATTTTTGGGAAGCAATTAACTCTCAGTTCCAGCATCTGAGGGTGGAGCAACTTCTGTAGGAACAAGGAGGAAGGAATTGTGGGCAGCTGGGAAAGGATTGGTGGGAATGACCTTGCAGGGACATGAAGAGATGCCCAAGCAGGAGATGTGTGAAAATCCAGCGGAAAACACTTGGAAAGCCAGACCCAGGAGAAGTTTCCAAGATCTTGGTAATTTTAATATTTATAATTTTAAGGCTCAGTTCCTACAGAGGGACCTAAAGGAAGATTTCTCCCTGAATGATCTTCCCATCTAATTCTCCAAAATTTTGGAATGCTGAACAAGGGAAGGATGATGGAAAAACAATGGTTGCAGAAGAAAATATAATAAATGGGAATGATGCCTTTCAGGCATGTGTCACTGATGCCATCACGGTGTCATGCTATGGGAATGGGATGCAGGAGAGCAGGGAAAAGTTTCTCCTTTTGGAATTAACAGCAGAACCTTCCGTGCTTCATACACAGCTCCAGAAATCCAGGAAAGACTTCAAAGAGGGAATAGAAACAAGAAAGAAAATCCAGAAAAAACACCTTTATTTCTTCCCAATTTTTTATTTTTTCTCAGCTTTGTCCCAGCTTTGGAATTCAACCCCCAGGAATTATTTCAGGGCTGTTTTCCTCCCATTCCCATTCCTGGCTCAGGATAAATCCCTAATTTGTTGAAATCTGGATGGACAAATTGGAGCAGCAGCAGCAGCAGCAGCAGCAGGCGCAAGTCAAGAGTTTTTGGGAGGAGCTTGGGAAAGCTCCAGCAACCCTGAGAGATTCCAATGTTTCTGCTCCACTTCTGGAAGTGGAACTTCACTTTTGGTTGCTCGCTCTGGATTTCGCTGCCAAAAAGCCACAAGGAAAATAATAAAGAAGCAAAACAACTCCGTGGGCTCGGATTTCTGGGTGGTGACGAGGCCAATTTGCGTAAAACGTTTTGATCCCGCGTCGTTCCTTGGGTTTGGGCCACGGTTTGTGCTCGGAGAGAGCTCCAAGCTCTGCTCCAGAAGCGTTCCCTCAAGGGCTGAGGTGGAGACAGCCCGGCACACAAAGGAAAGGGAATTTACAGGGAGAGCCGGCTGCTGGAAAGGAGGGAAAGAGCGTTTCAGGGAATTCTGAGGTGTTGCCAGAAAAAAGGGAGGTGGACATTAGCAAAACCAGGCTTAGGAGCTTTTTTACTGGCTGATACTGGACTAGAATAGGAAAAAAAATGGGATTAATTGGAATGAAATCAGAATTATTGAGCTTTTATCAGGGAATCAGCTCCAAGTGCTAAAATAGAATCGGGGTTTGTGGAGGAAGCTGCTCCTTCCAGTGGGATGTAGCACTGGGAAGTTGGAGGGAGGGAGGGATGGACAGAGGGATGGATGTATGGATATATGGATGTATGGATGGATGGATGGATGGATGGATGGATGGATGGATGAATCCATGGATGGATGATGGATGGATGGATGGATGGATGGATGGATGGATGGATGGATGGATGGATGAATCCATGGATGGATGGATGGATGAATCCATGGATGGATGGATGGATGAATCCATGGATGGATGGATGGATGAATCCATGGATGGATGGATGGATGAATCCATGGATGGATGGATGGATGAATCCATGGATGGATGGATGGATGAATCCATGGATGGATGATGGATGGATGGATGGATGGATGGATGGATGGATGGATGGATGGATGGATGGATGATGGATGGATGGATGGATGGATGGATGGATGGATGGATGGATGGATGAATCCATGGATGGATGGATGCATGGATGGATGCATGGATGGATGATGGATGGATGAATCCATGGATGGATGAATCCATGGATGGAGCAGGAGGGGTTTCTTTAAACCCGGAGTGGGAGATTTTCCCAGTGGCGTCTGAGCTGTCACATCCCAGGGCTGGGGATTTGCCAGGATCTGTAGGATACACTCTGGATGAAACCTCCTTGTGGTCAGGACACCTCCCACTATTTCAGGGGGATTCAGCCTGGCCTTGGACACTTCCAGGGATCCAGAGGCAGCCACAGATTTTCTGGGAATTCTATCCCAGACCCTCCCCACTCTCCCAGAGAAGGATTTTTCCTGATACAAAATTTCCTTGGTTAAGTCTTATTTTGCTGAATTTTCTCTCTTTGTCCTTTTTCTTTTTTTTCCCCTGTCACTTTTTTTTTTGTTCCACAGCTGTCCAAAAAGGAATCCCGTCACCTTGGGACTGGAGAGCCCCACAAACAGATTTATATCCAAAATGCCCAAACATCCGAGTTCTTCCATTTCCTTAAATGAAAAAAGAGTTGCAAGCAGCTCAAAGGATGTTCTGGGAGTTTTATAGGATTATCCTGTTCTCTCCAGGCAGGAGGAACATTCCCTTCTGCTGGCTTCATGTCCATTTTCCAATTTAATATTTAATTGCTGGGGAGCTCAGATAAGATCAGGTGAAACTGGGAGGGCTTGATTTTATGGGACTTTCCAATCCAGGACTCTTCTACTTCCAGGTTTGGAAGATAATGGATATTTCTGGACATTTCATTCTAATCCCTGGCGTTGCATGTACCTGGACAGGAGCACGTGGATTGGGAGATACCCTGCACACACTCAAAGGATTTCTCTGAGCATGGGAAAATGAAGGAATATTTTCCTCTGGCATCACTTTGGAGGAGACATTCCCAGAGCTGGGTCCCAGCTCGCCAGTACCCCATCCAGTCTCTTTTTTCCTGGTTTAGTCCTTTTCCCATGGATCCCATTGGTGGATGGGATTCTGGCAGTTTAGTTGTGATTTGGGAACAAAATATTTGGACAGCAAAGCTTACAAAAAGCAAAATTCCCTGTGCTCTTCATCATTCCCTGCTGCCATCCCAGGCTGAATTTCCCCATTCCTGAATTCTGACAAGGGCAAAGAACTTTCCAAGCATTTGGAATTTGAAAATTCTGACCATTATCCTCAAAGTAATTTATGGAAAGTTAATTAATTTATTTATTATTGATTTATAGAATATATAAAAATAATACAATATAATATAGTATATAATTATAATTAATTATAATATATTTTAATATAGATGTATGATTTTATGTTATTATTAATATAGATTTTGTTTGTTTGTAGAAATATTTAATATTTCCAAGGAATTATCCCTTTGGTTCATATCCATTTCCTACTTTTGACAAAAGAAAAACATTAATTCTGGAATGAACTGGAATCACTGAGGGGAATGGGGATGAGGGCAAAAGATTGGGGATCCAATCCCTCAATTCCAAAAACTGGCTAAAAAGTGCCTTTGAATTCCCTAAAAGTGGCCCTAGAGGAATATGAGGTTTTTCACTGATTATTAACAACTCAAACACTTGAGGATGAAAAATGAGGCTAGAAATCCATGGAAAACTCCCTGTTTCCAACTACATGTGGAAAACCATTCCAACTCCAGCTTTTTGTTGTCCCAAAAAGGGAATATTGCACTTTTCCACCTCATTCTGTGCAGGATTTTGGGAATGCTCAGTGGAACCATGCAGACACCTTCAAAAGTGATCCCAGAGTAACAATCAACTCCTCCTAATGGGATCTGCAGGAAGATGGGAAGGAAAAACCAGGGAAGGGCCAAACTCAGGTATTTTTCCCTTTCCCCCCCCCTCTTTTCCTTTTCTCCCTGTTTTTCTTTCTCCTCAGCATCAACGGTTGGTGCTGCTGAAGGGAAAACACTGAATTTAGGGAAATTTGATCCTGTTCTTCTCCAAGACCCAAAGCTCCATCCCTAGTCCAAGGTATCTCAAGGATTATTTGGAACAGTTACCCAGAGATCTTTGTGGATCAATCCCTAGAAATGTCCAAGGCCAGGCTGGACAGGGTTTGGAGCAACCTGGGATGGAGGGAGGTGTCCCTGCCCATGGGACTGGAATCTTTTAAGTCCCTTCCAACCCAAAATATTCTGGAATTCTCTGCTTTTCTGTATGTTCTTTAAAGGCTTTGTTGGAGAGTTTTCCCATATTCTTCGTGCTGATGGATCTGTCGTTGCTTCCAAACCCAAGGCAGAGTCTGCTGGAATGGTCTGCATCTCACAAATGGGATGGGACTCTGGTTGCAGACTCAGGATTTATTATCTGTCTGTATCATACAAGCAAAAAGCAAGAGACACAGGAAAATAACAACATCCATGCAAATCCAGATCAACGACAAGATGGCAGCTTATGCAAAGCCTTTTCCTACATATTCTTTGAACCAATAACATAAAAGTTGTAAAGTCATTATACTCGAACCCATAAGAAAAGGACCCACGTGGGCTTAACATTAACAAAAGGACTTCTATGAACCTCAAACAACACACAATAATTCATTGTTTAAGATTGAAACTTTTTCTGCCTTTGCAAAGCATATATCTGGAACTTCTCACATCTTGAACTATGTTCTTGTTCGTTCTTGTTCCTTATGATAAATATAAATGTATTCACTTGGTTTTTAACTTCCTAGCTTCCCATGAGAAGCCTTTTGCACTTTCTAAAATATTTTACCTTTTTATATTCCTACAGCAGAATCCTGGGACTCCCAAGTCTCAAGGAATTTTCCTTTGGCCAGGAGCTGCAGCGGGATGAAGCCAGTCAGGCTCTGTCCCTCCCATTCCAATCCCCCCTGCATAACCTGGGAAAAATCACTCTTTGGAAGTGTGAGATGGAGTTTGGAAGGTCACCTCTAGATTTCCGCACTTGTGGAGTCACAAGAAGGGACAAAACCCCTGTGTTAGACACCACAAATCTGTGGAAAAAGGAATTATCACCCTCAGGATCCTGCACATGCCATGGATAATTTCCCAGGTAAATTTCCAGTGCTTTCCATTTGCTGCTCCCTAATGGAATTTGGGCAGTTTCTTGCCTGCAAGCTCCTTAAGTGGATTCCCTCAATAGATTCAATGACAAAATATGCCATTAAAAAAGATAATTCCAAACATCCCTGTATTTATTCCCTGTATGTCCACACATTTTTTCTTTTACCTGCCCTGTAGCTCCATGGTGCCACTTGTCACCTGGGAGTCCTGCAGCCTCAGGATTTGTGGCTGGAAAAAAACAGGATCCAAACCAGGATTTAGGCAGGGAGGGAGAGAAAACAACTATTTAAGGAAATCTGGGATCTTGCAGAAGGAAAGGGAACTTCAGGATGTGTGGGCAGAGGAGAGGAGATACAGGAGGAAGGAAAAGAGAAGGAAAACTTATTCCAAGCCCAGGTAAAATATTTTCCCCCCTGGAACTCCTTGGAAGGAACAATGCTGGGCTGACTCCAGTTCCAAACCAGAAATAAAGGGATCAGTTAGGGATAAAAATAGAGGAATGTCGTCTGGAAAAGTCCGATGTGGCATTTCCCTGTGGATGCTCCAGGCTGACCAGGGCCAGGCTGGGTCCTGCAGGAGATGGATGCAGGGTGACAGCCCCACGTCCCTGCCAGCCACGCACACAGGGACACTCTGTGAATTCCTGGCAGCCCTGGAATGCCCTTGGGAATTGGTCTGGCCACTCCACTCTATTTAAATCCAGGCAATGGCCTGGTTTTCCGTACCCTCGTTGTTCCTGGTGTTTTCTTTCCATGCCTGGGCTGTTTACCAGGTTTGAGGGCTCGACCAGCACAGGGGGTGTTGGGCCAAGCAGGAGTTATTTTGGAGATCCACCCCGCTGGCTTCAGGAATCCAGAGGGAAATTCCATGATCTGGTTTTAACTCATCCCCAGGGATGGCTCCATTTGCAAAGGTGGGACATGGGATTTTGGGGAGCTCAGGGGGAAAACAGGGATCACCCACCCTGGGAGCACTGAGAGGCAGCAGCAGGGTCTGGGAATGTGCCTGATTCCTGGTTTTTATAAGGATTGGTATATTCCTTGTCCCTGTGGATCATGGAGGGGCAGTTAATGGGAGTGATCTCCTCAGGATCAGTGGGATCTCCTCAAGGATTGGGAGAGCAGGAACATCTCCAAACTTTGGTGTGATCCAGGCAAGATGGCTTTGGAGAGATCCATCATTTTTTTTCTCCACAACTTCTCACTCCTCTGAGGAGGAACAAGCCCTGCTGTACTTGGAAAGAAATTCCTCAGGATTCTGTAGGACGCAGGGACAGCTAAATCCATGCAGCCCCTGAACCCTGAGAGCTGGGAGATAAAAGATAAGAAAAGACATTGAAGATAGGAGTGGTTTGTGTGGCTTTGGATGAGCACAGATTTATGGAGTGTGGGGAAAAATTCCTGAAATCCCCTCTCCATTGGGACATTTTTATCTGGATTTGGACGGGGATGTTTTTATCTGGATTTGGATTGGGACATTTCCATTTAGATTTGGACAGGGACATTTTTATCTGGATTTGGATGGGGACATTTCAGTTTGGATTTGGATGGGGACGTTTCCATTTGGATTTGGATGAGGACACTTCTATTTGGATTGGGATCAGGACACTTCTACGTGGATTTGGATCAGGACATTTTTATCTGGATTTGGATGGGGACATTTCAGTTTGGATTTGGATGGGGACATTTCTATTTGGAGCTTGGGCCAGCCCAGGTAAAAATCCTTTTAATTCCCCTTTGTGTGATGGAATTTTTGAGACTCCCTGGCTGGGAAAAAAGAGAGGAGAGAGTTTACCCAAGGTGGAATGAGGAGGGAAGGCCCCAGGCTGGCTCCAAAGTCAGGTTCTGTTTCTTTCCCACTGCTGTTTCTGGAATGCCTTGGAAGAATCCTGGCTTGGGCCAAAATAATGTGTGAGCCTCAACTCCCCTGAGGCTGGGAGAAGGATTTGGGGGGGCCTGGAGAAAGGCAAGAAAATCCAACATAATCATCCTTGAAAAAAATAATCTTGAGTAGATTTGTGCATAATAAAGACATTTAAATATAACAAATAAAAATATTGGAAATATAGCATGAGAAGCCAATTAAAAAATAAATATAAATTTAGAATATAAATAATAAAAATTTAAATAATAGAGAATTCAAATTACAAAATACAAATACAAATACAAATGCAATTACAAATACAAAGACAAATTCAAATTCAAATACAAATAATTTAAAAAATTATAAATCTTGTAAAGGGGTTTTTTAGATGTCACTCCAAAGAATGTCCCTGCTTTATTTATGGCTGTCCAGCTGCCGGGACACAGAGCAGAGGATTTATCTGCTCTAAATTTAGCCCCACAAATGTTGGCCGGCCAGAATCCCAGCTATTCCAGGGATTAGCCTGGATAAATTGTGTTTGATATATGCTTGAGATAAGCAAAATATTCCCAGAGATAATTCCTCATCATAATGGAGGATCTGGAGGCTCAGACTTGACTTCAGAAGAGCAAAGGGAGGAAATAAATCCCTGTGGCAGAGAGTTCCTTAGCCCTGGATTCCTATCCAAGGGTCTGGGAAAGGAGTTTGTTCCATGCCTGGGTTCATTTCCCACCAACATTCCCAGACAGGCAACCAAAAAATGTCCTGGTTTTTCACTCCAAAAAGGGAGAAAACTTCCTGCTCTTTCCACCCAGGAGCAGAACAGGAAAGAAATCCTTGGATCAAAATTCAAAGCCTGAGGAACTGAAGTTGTGCAACCTTTGGTTGACATCTGTTGGAAAGGGTCTGGAAAATCCAGCTCCAACTGGGAATGTTGTCTGGTTAAACTGGGATGTGGCCACTGGTGATGGCAGGGAATTAACAGGGATCTGTTTTCTTTTCCAAGGGTCTCCACCCACATTGGGACAATCCCTGGAATCAGCATAACCAGAGGATGAAGGGATTGGGAAAAACCTCTGGAGATGGGCTGGGAGTGCTGGTGGGGGAGGGATGAACACACCCTGGCCTTGTGCTCCAGCAGCCCCGAAATCTGGAGGTGTCCTGGGCTGATCCCACAGTTTGGGAAGCAGGAAAAGGGAATTCTACTCCTCTGCCCCCTCAGGTGAGACCCCACCTGCAGAGCTGCTCCAGCCCTGGATCCCTGTGGATCACAAGGACCTGGAGCTGCTGGAGAGACCCAGAGGAGGTCCCGGAACTGCTCCAGGCTGGGAGAGCTGGGAATGTTCCCCTGGAGAGGAGAAGGCTCCAGGGAGAGCTCAGAGCCCCTGGCAGGGCCTGAAGGGGCTCCAGGAGAGCTGGAGAGGGACTGGGGACAAGGATGGAGGGACAGGACACAGGGAATGGCTCCCACTGCCAGAGGGCAGGGATGGATGGGAAATTGGGAATTGGGAATTCCTGGCTGGAAGGGGCTGGGGAGGGTCTGGGATGGAATTCCCAGAGCAGCTGTGGCTGCCCCTGGATCCTTGGAAGCATCCAAGGCCAGGTTGGATCACTCTGGGACAGTGGAAGGATCCCTAGGGAAGCATGGGAGATTCAATCCTGCTTTATGGACAGCACCTGGAATTTCACTTTTCCCATCTGGCTCTTGTTGTATCCATACCATGGAGGCCCCCCTTTAAGTTTTTTTATTTTCTTCCCTCTAGGAAAGCCCCAATTTCAAGAATTCTCTTTTCTTCTATGGAAGAATAGTCAATGAACAAAACTTTCCCACTTCCTCCCCATTTTCGTGGAGCTTGGATTCTTATTCCAACATTATCCATGCTCTCTCATCCTGATAATGCAAAAAAATTCCCAACTTTTAATTAAAATTGCTTAATTAAAGTCACCTCTTCTCCACAGATAGGAAAATGAGATGCTTTGGTCTTTATTAATGTATTATATTCCCAGGAAATGCGGAGGGAGGGAATCCTTCACCTTCCCACAAAGAATCCTGGATGGACTTAAGGAAAATATCTCCCATCCCATCATTCCCTTACAGACTGTGCAGGAAACTTGGAAATTCATGGGAATTCTCCGAGATTTTTTGGAAATCCAAATGGATTTCCCTGCATCCCCAGGTGTTTCCATCTTCATCCCTGTCCTCCACCCCACTGATTCCTTTTAGGGCTTCCTGGTTTGCATCACAAACAACGATCCATCCTTGCTTTTCCCAAAGTTTCTGTGAGGTTTGAGGGATCCCAAAGAAGGGAAGACAGGGGGGATCCAGGGATGGGAAGACGAGGAATTCAAGCATGGGAAGATGGGGGGAATTCAGGGAAAGGAAGATATAGGAGGGATCCAGGGAAGAGAATGTGGGAGAAATTCAGGGAAGGGAAAACAGGGGGGATTCAAGGATGGGAAGATGGAGGGAATTCAGGGAAAGGAAGATATAGGAGGGATCCAGGGAAGGGGATGTGGTGGAAATTCAGGGAAGGGAAGACAGGGGGGATTCAAGGATGGAAAGATGAGGGGAAATCAGGGAAGGGAAGATGGGGGGATCCAGGAAAGGGAAGATGGGGGAATTCAGGGAAGTGAATATGGAGGGAATTCAGGCCAGGGAATATGAGGGGAATTTAGGGGAGATTAGGGGCTGATCCCTCTGTTTCACACTTCCATTTCCCATTCCCAGGGCTTTATCCCGAGTTCGTTGATTATCAGGAGCCCATCCCAGGGAACATCCATCGGCTTCTCCCCTTGAGGCGAGGCACGGCTGAGCTTTGCTCCTTGACAGCTCAGCCTGGATTAAGGAGCCGTTAATCCTGAGGGGGGGATTTGTGAGCGGAGCCCCAGGATGTGATCCCTTGTAAACAGCTCATTAAGGACTTTACATCTCCCAGGTTTTTTTTCCCCTCTGGCTTTTCTCTCCCACACTCCCAGCCCGGGTAATTCCCTGCATCCCAGGCGTTGTAAGAGGATCCCGAGGGCATGCCCAGGATATTTTTAAGCCTCCACAGCTGCCAGCCCATTTTAAAGTCCCATTTTAAAGCGGGTTCATCCTTGGCCTTCATAACTTTGCATAACCCGTGGCTGGAATTCTCTGCTGTTCCCTCTGGGATATGAGAGAACTGATCCAAAGGCTGGAGCTTTTCTGCTCTGGAGCCAGGCTGGGAGAGCTGGGAATGTTCCCCTGGAGAGGAGAAGGCTCCAGGGAGAGCTCAGAGCCCCTGGCAGGGCCTGAAGGGGCTCCAGGAGAGCTGGAGAGGGACTGGGGACAAGGATGGAGGGACAGGACACAGGGAATGGCTCCCACTGCCAGAGGGCAGGGATGGATGGGATATTCCTGTCTGGGAGGGTTGGGAGGGGCTGGGATGGAGTTCTCAGGGAAGCTGTGGCTGCTCCTGGATCCCTGGAAGCATCCAAGGCCAGGCTGGATCACCCTGGGATAATGGGAGGTGTCCCTGTTTTTCTGATCCATGGTTGGAACCAGTTGACTTTTAACCTTCCAAGCCAAACCATTCCCTCATTCCACAATAAAATTCCACAATAAAATGGAAAATCCAGCAATTTTCACTCATTCCTGTATCACTCTGGTGTCACATCAGGGCTGGGAATTTTGTCCTTGCCCTGCTGGAGCTGCCTGGACTTTTCCATCCCTGGATTTTCCTCTCTCGGAAGGAGCTGCTGAGCTTTTCTAGGCACAACCAGGCTGCCTGCGGTGGGAATAACGTGTTTTATGGAAGTTAACTGCCTTAAATAAACACTCCCTGGGATCCAGGAGCTCCCAGCAGAGCCTCATTCCCAAAATCAGCTAAAACAACACTGAGGCAAAAAGAGAGCAGGAAACACTCTGGAAAAATGGGATAAACACTGTGAAAGTTGATTTTCCTCCTGTTTAATTGAGGGAATAAGTGGGGATATTGCCCAGCTCAAACTGCTTCCCATCCCTCCCCTCCATTTTTCTATGGCTGGGATTTCCTTCCACTGGATTCTGGGGAATTCCTGCTATGCTAAGTGCTCTCCTGGCAGGGAAAAGAGGAATTCCGGGGGGATTTTTGTTTGCAAACATCCCCTGGCTGTTGGAATAATGTTACAGTAATGGATTTCTGCCAGGTGGGAAAAATGCCTGTCACAGCTGGAATTCCATGTGGAACTCCACGTGTTTCTCCATGCTTTCGACTATTCCAGCAGAAGATGAAAGGATTATTTTTTTAATTTTTTTTTTTTTTCCCCCAGGAATGTCCTATGGAATAACAATCCAGGCTTTTCCCAGGAAATGTAACAGCTTTGCCTGGAGTAAGGAATGCCAATGTTATCCCTGCATCCAGGATGCAGGGATATGAACTTCAAACTGGGAGTAGAAACAGCTGGCTGCACTTTTATCCAGAGGAACAAGGCTGGGAAAGAATTCCAGTTCCACTGACAGCCAAACTCTCCCAGGACATGGTGAGTCTCCAGGGCTTCTTCTGGGTGGAACCCTGGCTACTGAGAATTTCAAACTTTCTGTGCTAAGAGACACTGACCCCAGGAAAACACTGCATTTAACTGAAAGCCGTAAAAAACCCTTCCAAAATTAAATAATAGAACTGATATTGTAAGTGCATAGTTTAAATAAAAGTATATAATATCGCATAGCAGAAAATGTAAAATTTAAAGATTTAGAATACAGTAATATATATAAAACAAGATAGAAGTTTTAAAACAGAAGCTAATCCTTCTTCTTCACCTTCTCCTTCACAAGTTTAAATAGTATTTTATCATTAAATTAAAAAGTCCACATTATGAACCACGACTAGTTATTTATTAAGTTAAAAGTAAAAATAATTGAAGTATCATTTCTTAATTAGATAATTTGTCTTTAAAAAAATTTATAAAGGAAAAGGTACAACTCAATTTTTTTAATTAGTTAAAGTACTATAGAACTTACAATTTGTAAAACTATAACATAAATAAAAACTAATAAAGTGTCTAAGTCCAAACAAAAAATACCAAAACCAGAACCAAAACACACATACTCTAAAAAAGCGGACCCAAAGAGAGGCCATGCAAAATAGTTCCTAAAATATGTAAACTAACCCGTAGAAAAATATGAATATACATAAGTCTATGAATATGCAACAAGATAATGTAATAAAAAAAGTATTTAAAGAGCATCTCCAAAGATAACAGCGTGCTCCTGACTGAATGCCAAGTACTCAGCCATTTTAACCCTTTCCTTTATTTCTGTCTCCTACTGTCTTTTCATTAAACTTAAATTTTACCAAGAAAATAAACCTCGTTTTTCACATTTGTATAATGTGAACAAAGCATCATGCAGGTCAATACCACTCCAAGACAGACACAAACGGGAAGCTCCTGTTGAGGAACTTCCCAAAAAGCACCGCAACACTGCCGCGTGAGGACACGAGCAGCGGCGGTAACTCAACCTCCCGAAATCTCTCCGAAGACAAAACACTCCAAGAAATTCAATCAGATCCCCTCACCCGAGCCCAGCTCGGTTTCAGGATCACCAGAACCTTAGGATCAGATGGCAGGAGTTGCTCCCACTGCATCCCAAACTCTGCCTCTCATCGGAGAAAAATGTCTGGAACTCTCCGTCCTTGTGCTCCACAGGGATGGGATTCCGCTGCAGGCATCCAATAAACCCGGACGTGTCACAGTCAAATTTTCTGGAAAAATCCCTTTGCCCAGGATTTTTCTCTTGGGAAGCTGAGAAGTCTCAGAGAAAAAAACCAATAATTATCTCATTGTTTCTCCTGTGTTTTGCTGCTTTGGAATGTGGTTGGAGATTGTTTACCCACAGGTGATTGTTTCATTGGTTTCATGTGAGTTATTTTGACTCAATGGCCAGCCAGTGCCAAGCTGTGTCGAGGCTCTGGAGAGAGTCACGAGTTTTCATTATTATCTTTTTAGCCTTCTGTCTGTATCCTTTCTGTACTCTTTAGTACAGTTTAGTTTAGTATTCTTTAATATAATATAGTATCATAAAATAATAAATTAGCCTTCTGAGAACATGGGGTCAAATTCATCATTCCTTCCTTCGCCTGGGAACCCCACAAATACAATATGGACGAATTTTGGCAGCTCCGCGGCCACTGCCAGAAATCTCTGCTCCAATTGCTTTTGGGATGGCTGCCTTGGGACAATCCTAATTAAACCCAGCTGGCCCTGACTACATTTAGGGGTATTTACTTGGAATTTGATGCTTTTTGGGTTTTTGTCCCTTCTGTTTCATCCATATGGTTGTGAGGAATTTCCAACAAAGAAGCAACAGGTGTGTTTGGTTCAGGTAATGGGAACAAGGGCTGGAAAAAGGGATAGAAAATCAATGGAAGGGGCTGAAATCCCAAAAAACTGACCAGGGCAATGTTGGGATTTATTTGTTGTAGGGCTGTGACTGGAAAGGAAAGCCCCAAATTTTCACAGCTGTGGGAATGTGAGGTGGGATTAGTTCTGATTCCTAGTGGGAATTTTAACATCCTGAGTGACCATCCAATCCCAAGGCAGGAATAACGACATCCCTGCTTTTCCTGACAGAAGTTTATGTAAACTCAGCTTAAAGCTTTCCAGCAGGCCCAAGTTTTCCATCAGACAGATTCCAGCAGCCGGGATTCATCCGAACACGGAGCTTTCCCAAACATTTCAGCAGGAAGATGAAGTGCAGGTTAAGCTCTTCTCACAACCACTGGGAACAGAGTTTTGTGTGCTTTGAGCCACAGAGAGGGAATTTTTATAAGGATAGGCAGTGATGAGATAGGTGGGAATGGCTGAGAGTGGGTTTGGATGGGTATTGGGAAGGAATTCCTTACTCTGAGGGTGGTGAGGCTCTGGCACAGTTTTCCAGAGAAGCTCTGATGCTCTCTCCCAGCCATCCACACTGTGCCAAATGATGGCATTTCAGTTTCCTCGGCAAAGCCAGAGGGGCAGGACTGGTGGATCAATTGGAAAAGAGCCCCAGGGATCATTGATTCCAGGTAAATCAGCAAACTCCATCCATCTGGGAATAAAAATGATGATTGTGGGGATGGGACAAGAGTCCTGGAATGTGTTTTCCAGGTGAGGGGTATCCATGCTGTCCTTGGGCCAAAGGAAAAGATTTAAATGATCCCAGGAGAGGGCAGTGATCCTCACTGGCTTCCCTGGGGAAAAGTGCGCATTAAGAATGGACTTAGAGAATTCCAGGATGGTTTGGGTTGGAAAAGAACTTAAGGATTATCCAATTCCATCCCCTACTATGGGCAGAGACACCTCCCACTATCCCAGACTGCTCCAAGCCCCATCCAACCTGGCCTTGGACACTTCCAGGGTGCATCCACAGCTGCTCTGGGAATTCCATCCCAGCCAGGAATTCCTTTCCAATAACCTGTTCATCCCTGCCTTCTGGCAGTGGGAGCCATTCCCTGTGTCCTGTCCCTCCACCCCTTGTCCCCAGTCCCTCTCCAGCTCTCCTGGAGCCCCTTCAGGCCCTGCCAGGGGCTCTGAGCTCTCCCTGGAGCCTTCTCCTCTCCAGGTGAACATTCCCAATTTTCCCAGCCTTTCCTCATGGGAAAGCTGCTCCATCCCTGGGATCCCCTGGTCAGACAGAACTGGCTCATGACAAGCAGCTTTCCAGCACCCATAAATCTCTGCCCTTCTTTTCCCAAATGAAATTCCATGGATGTTAAAGGTGGATCAGCTGAGCCCACAGGTGCCTCATGCGCTCCTCAGTCCTTGGATATGTATCCAAACCTTGTTCCACCTCCTGGACTGTGGAAGTGGGAAATTTCTCCTAGAAGAAAGAGGAAAGAGAGGGGAAAATCTGTTTAAAAAGGGGGAAAGGATGGATTATGAAGGACAGCAAAATTTTAATTGGATGTCGAGAATAAAATGCTGGGTTTGGTGAATGCCTTATTAAAAAAGGTCCCAAAATCTTTCAGAAATGAGGGAAAGAAAAGGAATAAGAGGATAAGGTGAGAATTGAGGTGGAGAAATAAAAAGTAACTTGAAGTCCAGCCTCGGACAAATTCTGGGTGTGAATTCCCAACCATGGGATCTTGTTCCCTGTTCATGGGCTGAACTGTGTCTGTCCCAGACAGATCCAGGAGCACCTTGGGATGTTCCCTTTGACCCCTAATCCTGTTCCAGAGCTCAGCTCTCTCACGCCTCCCAGGCTTCTCCAGCCCAGCCGGGTGGAGCATTCTGGGATTTCAGGAGTGCAGCTCTCAATCCTTGATCCCAGGACATTCCTGGCGTTCCTACGTGTCCATTGTTCCCAAGCTGGTGGCTCAGATTGGGTTACAGCCCCACAGGGAAGCGGGGGGGGGGGGGGGGGGGGGGGGAGCGGCAGAACCAGAGCCCAAATTCCACCCCATGAAAAAGGCAGGAGGGTATTTTGGGAAGTGACATCGATGTTCCACCTGTGGCATCCCAAAAAAAGGCTCCGTGTTCCCTTTGGATCTCCCCTCTCCTTGTTAAAGCACGGAAGAGCATCGACACAAGGGAATTAAGGAAATTCGCTTTTAAAACATTTCTGTGGAAGTTTTTCCCATCCCCTTTCCCTCCTCTTCCTACTTATATTTAGGCTTCATTTTGATGCTTTATTACTTTTTTCCCCCATAATTTGAAAATTCCCTTCCCCCCTGCCCCTCCCTGTGTCTAATTGTGATAAACGCTGGAATTGTTGTTCCTGCTGAAACCTGAAGGGAATCCTAGGATTCAAATCACAACTAAAAATGATGGCAAGGTGCAAATTCCTTGGATCACCACTTTGAAGAGATCCATGTTTATGGATACGGCTGGAATTTTAAATATCTCTGAGAAAAAACAGTAGGAGAACTGCGATAATTTTCCAAAGGGAACAAAAGTCTGTAATTAACAGAAATAGACTATTATGAAGTCTGCAGAAGTAATTGTTAATTAATCCTTTTAATGATTTAATTAATCCTTTTTTTCTTTCCCAAAACCCCTGAAGCATCCTGCTGATTTTTTTCCCAGGCTTTTGGAATTTTTTTACTGGCTTTGCAGCAATGGAATGCCAAAAACCAGATCCCTTCTGCTCCTTGTCCTGTGGTGCCTCCAAGGATCCATCAGAAACTCATTTTCCATTAAATCCCGCATGGCTTCGTGAGGAAGAGCACATTTTCCCTTGGATTTTGCTGTTTGGTATCTTTAACGTTCCATTTTCTACAGAACAGATACTTTTGATTCTAATTTTTGATCCTTCTTTTCTTGTCCCAGGGAGGAGCCAACATGTGTTGTCCTGATCCTACAAGTTGGGAAGGAATGGATCCTGCTCCATATCCACAGCTGGAATAAATCAGCATTTTTCCCTTGAAGTTTTGGAAGTGCCTGATTTAGAGCAGCTGAAGAGTTGGGCCAAAAGTGGGAGTTGGCTTTTTTTTGGGAGCTGGAATTCCTATAAGAAACTGGGACAATGCTGGGCAAGCACCCCATGGAATTCAGGAGCAGGAATTTTCATCCAGGTGGAAATTCCCATTTTTCCCTTTATTTCTGTGCCTCCCAGCAGCTTCTCAGGAGGCCAACCCCCTCTTATGGTCCCACCTAATCCCTTTTTCCACGTGGATCCAACACCTTCCCTTCTCCCTTCCCTTCCTGCTTTATCCACTCTGGTGTTGATGGAAAAACTGGGAAGACCTGGCAAAAAATCGGGAGACAAATTGAGATGTCCTCTAAATTCTCCATCTGGTTTTCTTTTTTGCTTTATTTTATTTTTTTATAGTTTTCCTTTTATTTTTAAACTGTTTTGTATTTTTCTTCCATAATTATCTTGGAAATGCCAAAGCCTTTTGGAGAGATTGGAATTTCTGTTTTTAATGGGTTCGCTAAAGGGTGAGGAGCAGATGTGGTTTGGAGCTGGTTTTCTTCATCCAACATCTGTCAAGAACATCTGGGCCTGAGAAGCCCCAAAAAACCCCTCATTTTTGGGTCGCAAATCTTCTAAAAATGTTTTTTTTATGCCCTCGGGGGAAGACCTCAAGCTGTGGCTATCTCCCAATTCCAAGGGCAGAATTCCTTAGTGGGAAAAGTTGCACAACAATTTTTGGTTGGAATGGGAACATCTTTGACGTGTCAAGCTCTCATTTAAAGATGTCTGGAGACCTTCCAGGGATGTTTTGGAAGTGAGAATTGGAGTTTAAAATCCCAAATTAATTTGATTTTTATTTTGAACAGAAATCCCAAAATGTTCCAGAGGGGGACAAATCAAACATCTGGAAACTGATAATTTTTTTTCCCCCCAAATAATTGAATTTTAATAGCCCACAACAATATTACATGGGAATTGGTCACTTCTCTCAGGTTTTTGTTTTCCTTTGAAAAAAGGTGTTCACATTCCCTCTCCAGTGTCCTTTACCTGAGGGGGAATGTGGCCAAATGCAGGAAAAGAAGGGAAATTGGGAGATAATTTCATCCAGGTCCCTTTTCCATGAAATGTGACTCCAGATGTTTTGAGGTCCCTTCAACCTGATTCCAGCAGACATTCCAGCATTCCATTCCCTAGGACAGCCAGACTTATCAAGGATCATGAGGCACTGTGGCAGCATTCCCAAATTTCAGTGATCCAGATTTTGGCTGGAATGTTTTGTTTTCACTTCAATCCTAATTTTCCAGTCCTTAAATCCAGTTGGTTTTGGGTTTTGTGGGAAATGTCTGGCTGAGTCCTGGAGAAACTTACCCTACCCTGAGGATCCAGGGAATTTTAGACAGTTCCCATCTATCCCAGGTTCTCTTGTGGGATTCTGGAATAACTTCTTGGCACAGAAAAGTTGAGGAGGAATCTCCACCCTCTGCCCCAAATCCATTCACAGGAAAAGGGATTTTTGGGCAGGTTTGGGGTTTTTTGGGAGCTGCCTGGATTCCAGGGATCTTCCTGGAAGAGATGGATGAGGGATTTAGGAAAAGATTGGGCTGTTGGCAGAAGGACTTGCCGGGCATTGGAATATCTTGAATCCATGGAGTTGGTCCAAACAGAGGTTTGGTGCCTGCAGGGATTAAAAATCCATCAGGTGCTTCCTTGCTTTGGGTGAATTTTGGATAGTTAAGTAAAAATGAACTTAAGAAATCTTGGAATCCTGGAATGGTTTGGCTTGGAAAAGGCTATTGGACCATCCTCTTTCAATCCATGGGCTCCAAGCCTTGTCCAGCATGGCCTTGGACACTTCCAGGGATCCAGGGACAGCCACAGCTTCTCTGGGAATTCCATCCCAGCCCCTCTCCATGCTCCCAGGGAAGGATTTATTCCTAAATCCCATCTATCCCTGCCTTCTGACTGTTTCCTGTTAAGTCCACCTGATCTGCTCAGGGATTTGGCCGTCCACAGATCATCACCAATGAACTCCCCAAAAATCCATGGATTTACCCTGGGTTTAGAGGAGGAACAGACAGGAGGAAACAGAATCAAATCCCAAAGGATTTAAGTGGGATTTTAATCCAGAATTTTCCAATCCAAGCAGAAGTGACTTCCCATAAAATGTCAGGAAATGAGAACTTTTTGATGTTCACAGAAGTGCAAAGGATCATTCCTGAATATTCTTCATCATAAATATATAAAAATATTATGGAGAAAATCTCGGATAATCCAGAATTTTTCCTGAAAATCCAATTGAGGTCATCTTCAGCCCTTTTTCCTGACCATTTTTCCTATTATTTATTTTCAGTAGGAAGAAAGCTGAGGTCAAAAAATAAAATAAAAAAATCCCAAAAAATCAGCACACGTCCCAAGTGTGGCAGATTTGTGGGATTTGGGAGAGAAGGGAAATCTGATTTGTGGGATTTGGTAGAGAAGGCAAATCCGTCTTTCCTGTTTTTTCTGGGCTCTTCTTATCTGGCAGAGGTGGAGGTGACGATCCCAAGCTGCTGCTGAGATCCTGCTGGCATCTTAATGGCCTGATATTTTCCAGGGCTGTTTTCCATTTGGGAATGCAGCCTGGTGGTTTTTTAAATGTGTAATACCTGTCCCTGTGGCTGTAGCTGATCCCAGATCCCAAATTGAGATTTTTCACTGGAATTTTGCTGCTCTAAGTCAGCAGGATCCAAATTTCCCTGGATTGGTGCTGATCCCAGAAATGTGGATTGAGGAATTTATAGTGAACATGGTGAAATAAATCCTTGGGATTTCTTGGGATCTGTGAAAGCTCCCCCAGTTGTCCAGCCACAACTCATTCCAATGCAGGAATTAAAGAGGGAAAAACTTTTCCAGGACATGAAAACAAGGAATGACTCCTGTTATTTCTGTTATTTTTCCCAATCTCTGGGACTTTCCAGGCCAGGCTGGAATACCCTGGTCTAATGGAAGGTGTCCATTAGATAAATGGGATAAATGGGATAAATGATCTTCCAGGTCCTTCCAACCCAAACCATTCCATGGATTCAGTGATCCCATGGTTCTGTTTCTTCCCAGGGATATCTCCAGCGTGCAGAGTTTGCAGGGATCCCTTCTGATCCCAGAAACCTTCCTGTCCTAATTCCTGTTGGGACAGAAAATGGGAAATTTGGGAAAGAAAAACCTGCAGGAAAACTTTTCCAGTGGGGCTTTGCCATCTGAAGGAAATCTGGGAAGAGGGGGGGATCCAGGAAAAGCAGATGGAAGGATTGTGTTTGGATTGTGGATATCCAGGATGACATCAACAGGAACTCCAAGAGATTTATGATTCAACTGATATTTATTGGAATTCCAGCCTGGATCCCCTCACAAGTACACTGTGATTTGGTGGGTGGCTGCTTTGTCCCAGGTTTTTGGGAAAATACAAATAATCCAAGGAATGTGCAAGTGCCCCCATGTCAAAGGATCCTCCTGGTAAAGAAAAATGACCTGGAAATGGAAAACATCCTGGAAAAATGACATAAATCTGGGAATGATTCCCTGCATTTTGCTTCGAGGGGAGGGGTTATCCAATCCAAGTGAGTCTGGGATGAGGAAAGCTCCAAATGGACGCTCTTATCTCAGTCCTTGGGACAGGAATTTGGCACTCGAGTCCCTAAAAAGGCCTGGAAAATCTCAGCCCTGAGGGTGCACTTCCAGCGCCGTCCCTTCCCTGTGGGGCTGTGTTCTCCCTGCTCCTGGATGCATTTTCCTCAAAGCCATCCTGGTTTCTGGGCCCCTTCCCAGGAAAAGGGCAGCGTGTGATCCGAGACGGGAATTCTCCCTGTGCCAGCTGACACCGCGTGGATGCTTGAGCTTCCCTAAAGCCGCATCCTCAGCTCTAAATATAAACCTGGGCTTATCTTTGCGTGACAAAGGCCAGGGGGGCCATCCAGCCTGGAAAAGTGAGCTGGGAATGTCACTCAGGAGCTGGGAATGTCACTTGGGATGGCCCTGGCAAGGACCAAAGCCATCAGGGCACCTGGATCGTAACCCAGCCTCCCCCTTGTCCCTGCACAGCAAAAATGTTTGAGCCGGCGCCAGGCTCGGCCTAAACCCCCCAAAATCTCTTTTCCATGGAAGTGTTAATTGGGAACAATGCCGGATCCAAGGGCAGGATCCAAAATAGCCGGGGCCAGTCTTGTCCTTTTATAGATGTGGCCCCATTGTGAGCGGTGGCATGTGACAGGTCTGGGAGGGACAATGTGGCACTTCCAGAGGGGATAAAGACCCACTCCAGCCCGGGATTTTTCCTGCAGCAGCTCCTCTTTCCTGCCTTTCCGACCCTCTCCGTCTCCTTCCCAAATCAGCCATGGCTCCCAAGAAGCCCGAGCCTAAGAAGGCCGAGCCTAAGAAGGAAGAGCCCAAACCAGCGCCAAAACCAGCGGAACCAGAGCCCAAAAAAGAAGTGGAATTTAACCCAGCTTCAGTCAAAGTAGGTGGATTGATCCTTTGGTGGAGTTGGAGCTGATGGAGGAGTTGGATACTGGGAATTGATATCCTCAAAAATTAGCTGGGAATTGGGTTTGTGCTGAAATGTGAATGTCCCACGAGGGACAAACACTGCAAGGCACAGGAGGATTTCTTTGTGAGGGCACAAAGACATTTGTGAATGTGCTTTGGGGATTGTCCTTTGGGGAAAAGGATTGACCTTTGGGAAAGGGCATTGCCTTTGGGAATTGTCCTTTGGGGGAAAGGATTGTCCTAAGGGAATGGTCTTTTGGGAAAGGACATTGCCTTTGGAAAAAGAAGAGGAGCTTTGCAGGATCTCTTTTAGTGGGGATTTGGAGCAGACAATCACAGAATCAGGGAATCCCAAAATCCTGGAATGGTTTGGATTAGGACAGACCTTCAATCCCATCCCATTACATAGGCAGGGACCTTCCACTCCTCCAGGTTGCTCCAAGCACCAATGTCCAGCCTGGTCTGGGACACTTCCAGGGATCCAGGGGCAGCCACAGCTGCTCTGGAATTCCATCCCAGCCAGGAATTCCCAATTCCCAATCTCCCATCCATCCCTGCCCTCTGGCAGTGGGAGCCATTCCCTGTGTCCTGTCCCTCCATCCTTGTCCCCAGTCCCTCTCCAGCTCTCCTGGAGCCCCTTCAGGCCCTGCCAAGGCTCTGAGCTCTCCCTGGAGCCTTCTCCTCTCCAGGGGAACATTCCCAACCCATAAATATCCCTGTATCCTCAAAAAGCAGTTTCCCCTCAGGAAAACCTGGGAATTATGTGAGAAAGATAATAAGTTGCTTTGTCTCCTCATTGATTAAATCCTTCTCCTCTTCCACATGGGACCAAGTCGCGCAGCTCAGGATTTGGGACCAGTCCTGGAAGGGATTTGTTTTCCTGCCTTGAATCCCAAATTCCCTGTAAATCTTTATATATTGGTGAAAAAAAGCAGTGATTTGTAACATATCAAGGAATCAAGTCCCAAGGAATTCACTTTGGGGGAAGTTTTGAAGGGAATAACTCCAGAGTTGGTGCCATGTCCCAGAACAATTCCATGACCTTGGGAAAGAGGTTTGTGATGGGATCCAGCTCTCTCCAACAGCTCCGTGCTCAACATTCCAGCGCTGCAAAAAGGACAGGGACAAAGGGAATTATTTACCTTGGAGGTACAGGGAACTCCAGCCAGGACACCGTGACTTTGTGGGAATATCCACTGGGATTCTGGGACATTGTGAGATCAAGGGCAGCAGGGATGAGTTGTCATTAAAAAAACCCCAAACCCAAATTGGCATCGCTCAAAAAAAAATTTCTTTATTTTTTAATCAAAACAATTCCGTGCTCCACACATTTATTTTTATATTGGAAAAAAAATAATTCCTGCATTTTTAAAAATTACTCTGCACAAGTGTTTGGGAAAATTCTTCTTTTTCATGGAAATGTTTATTTTTCACTTTGGCACAATTTGGAATTTTGAAGGTTACATATATTACAAATATTATATAAATTATAGAGTTCTTTTCCCACTTTGAAGGTGCTAAAAGTTTGTCTGGAATTCCCAAATAATAAACAAATCCCAATCCCTGTAGGGAATATCCCATTCCCAAATACCGGCTCAGGGAATTTGGGAAATACAGAGTTGGAGTCTGGGGCATTTTTTTCCCAACCTCATAGAAAAGGGAAGGGATATTTCCTAGAGAAGTTTTCCTGGGAATTCTTTAATTTGATCAGGAATGCCCTTGTCTGTTTGTGCAAATTCCTGCTCCATAAATCCAGCTCTGCTAGAGCCCAGAATCCCTTCCCAATGTTTGGAAAAATGCTTTAATGGAGGTTGGAATTCTCCAAATATCCCAATTTCTGCACTGCAGGATGAAATCCATTCTCATTTCCACAAACTGTGGATAAAAAAAGTTGGAAAAACAACCTTGTGTCCAAACAAAATGTTCAAAATTAATCCTTTTATGGGAATGTCTCAAATTATTTCTATTTATTTTTTCCTAGATTTTACTGGTTGTGTTTGGAATTTTGAGACTTTTTTTTTTTTAATCACTAAAAAGTCTCAAAATCAGAATATTCCTGTAGTAGGGAAAGGCCTTCCTTGTTGGAATTTTCCCACCTCTCCCAGTCCTGATAATGATCCCAGGATTTTATTTGGCACCTGGAATTATATCAGATTTTTCCCTTTTTTTCCTTTTACCTTTGGATGCTCCTGGTCTGATGGTTTTTTTTTTTGTGTGTGTTGGGATGCCAGTTTCAGGGGTCTAAATTTGGGATCTATCCCTTACCTAAAGACATCACCTTTGGATGCTCCTGGTCTGATGGGTTTTTTTTGTGTGTGTTGGGATGCCAGTTTCAGGGGTCTAAATTTGGGATCTATCCCTTACCTAAAGACATTATCCCAATTTTTTGGAGTTTCTCTCATGCACATTCCCACTGTATTTGAGGCAATGCTCCAAAATTTTCAATGTTCCAAATATTTCCCAAATTTCCAAGAGTGGGTGCAATTGGATGCTGTTTGCAGCTCATCCAAAAGAGGTTCTGGGGGATTTATTTTCCAGAAGAGTTAAGCTCATTCCCTGGAAAATATTTTTTAAGGAAGTATTTTTCTAGGATGATCTCTGTACTTTTTATTTTGAGGAATAAATTGTCCTTAAAAAGATTTGGTAGCAAACAAATTGTCTTTTCCTTACATTTAATTCATTCCCACCTGGAAGCTTTTTAATAGGGAGGTGCATTTTCCAGGAATATAATTTTCTTCCATGAAAAATAATCTAAAAATGGGATTACTAAATGATTTTTGAGGACACAGAAAGTGGGAATGGCTCCTAGAGCTTTAACCATGGGAAAATGAATTATTGGATTTAAATCCCCAATAATGAACAGGGAGAAAATCTCTGGAAGTTCATCCCTTGGGATGGTGCCCAATTCCTATATCTGGGTGGGCTGAGTCACCCTTGGGAGACGCTGAGCTGGGATAAAGGGGGATGAGATGGGAATTTGGGAATTTGGGTGCCGGCATTTCAGTGGCTAAAGTTGGATGAGGTGACGTTGCTCCAGGTCGGGTGACTGGGATCAAAATCCACGTGGAGACAGCTGGGATACGTGAGGACCTGGAAGGGACACAGTTTTCCATAGAGAGTTTTCCATGTTTTCCACGTTTTCCACATTTTCCTGGGGAAAAAGCAGCCAGGAATTATTTTTGGTGGGTACTGGGATCTCAAGGCTCTGTGGAATCTGTTGTCCCTGCAAAGCCCTGCTGGGATACTGGAATGGAAAAGCTTCTTCCCTTTTTCTGCATGGAAAGATGGAAAAGCATCCAAGGTAGGATCAGCCACCCACGGAAAACAGGGATGGTGCAGGACCAGGAATGGTGAATCCTGCTGGATTTGCCTGTTTGGCTCCAGAGCTTGGAGCATTCCACAGGCAGAAGGGCTGCACGTGAGGCTGGGAAAAGGGAAGCTTCTCTTGGGATGAAGGGGTTGATTTTGGGAGAGATGGATTGAACTGTTCAGTTTAATCCCTCCCCAGGGAAGGGAAAATTCCAACTGCTAGTTAAGTGCTCTCCATCCTTGGGCACTTCCAGCTCCTTAAAAATCCACCTCCAAGAGCTGGATGTCTTCAAAATGTCCCTGGAACTGTTCTGAAAAATAAACAGGAATGAGTTGCCCAAGAGGCACCAGGATAATGGGATAATAGGATAATGTGGTGACAGGAGAGCTCTGCTTTTGTTTCCAACTCTGGCAGGCATGGCATTCCCAAAATAATCTCTCACTAACCCAGCCCCACTTCCAAAGGGGCCAAAAACTTCCCTGAGGAAAATGTTAGAATCCCAGAAGTTTTGGGTTGGAAGGCACCTTAGGGATCATCCCATTCCACCCCTGCCATGGCAGGGACACCTCCCACTGCCCCAGGCTGCTCCAATCCCCATCCAGCCTGGCCTTGGGCACTGCCAGGGATCCAGAGGCAACCACAGCAGCTCTGGGAAATCCTTTCCAGTCCCTCCCCACCCTTCCAGCCAGAAATTCCTTCCAAATCTCCCATCTATCCCTGCCCTTTGGAATTCTAAGAGCAGACAGAAAATGAGGAATAATTTTGTGGGGTTTTTATGCAGCAGCAACCTCTGCATGACCTTGACAAAGATTCTGCTTCATATTCCTATTCCTGAAGTATTTTGCTTTGGAATTAAAGCTGGAATTAAGGGTTGATTTCTGGTTTTACTTCCCTTTCCTTTGGAAGGCTGGAGCTGTTTGGAGACTGGATCAATGCTCATCCCAGGGCACTGGAGGAGTTTATATCCATCATAATTACAGTGGAAAGTGATGGGAGAGAGGATGATGGGAATGTTGTGTATTAACAGGATTAAAAAGGTTTTAGTGGAAGAAAAAGCCCCACATGATGGTGAAATCCAAATGTAACCTCAACCCCAGGATCCTGATCCTGATGGTTTTCCTGGCCTCTTTCCAGCTCCTGCATTTCTGCCTCCTGAAGCAGTGTCCCAAGGGAACAGTAAAAAAAAACCCCAAAACAACAACAACAAAAATCCCAAACAAACAACTACCCGTCAAAAAATGCCACAAAAAAGCCCAACCCCCTAAAAACCCAACAAAATAAAAGAAAAAAAACCCCTAAAATCCAACCTCCTCTTCCTCCCAAACTATCCCTGCCGTGGCCGAGTGAAAATCCTGCCATTCATCCCCAGATTCCTCGGTGTCCTATGAAAAACCAGGAATGTTGTTTCTCTCTTGGAAGGGCTCCATTGTCTAAATGCTTCCCCCGGCTCAGCTCCTGACTGCTGGGTGACAACAGATTTATTCATAGGACTGATGTCAGGCTTAGCTATTGGGATTGATAAAAATTCCAAGAGATTGGAAGCTGTGAATGACGTCAGCAGGGCCAAGGGTGGAGTTAATCCCTCCTGGAGCCTCCAGGACAAAACCAGGGAAAGAATCCAGCGGCATCAGGATCCAGCTGATGCCATCAGGTGATGAATCCCTAAAGCCAGATTGCTGGAGATGAGGAAAGCTGGAATCACGCTGGTGGAGAGGTTTGGATTTGGAGGTTTGATATCCTCACAGAATGTGTAGCCTTGTCTATAGGTCAGGGCAGGACAAAAATGGGATTTTCTCTGTCTGCCATATGGATTTGGACCAAATCTCAGCACTGGGAGCCTTGGGGAGAGGGAGGCTTGGATAGGAATGTCCTGGCTTTAAAAACCTCCATTGCCAATGAAAAAAATACCAGGGAAAACTCAGTTCTGAAGAAGAAGATCCCTTTTGCCAGGACAATTCCCACAAGCAAAATCCCAAGGGAAACCATCCTGTGTCCTTCCAAGGAAAAGGGGAATGAGTCACGGACTCATTTAGGGTGGAAAAGTCCTCAAAGATCATCAGATCCAACAATTAATCCGGCACTGCCAAGGCCATTATTGTGCCCAAGTGCCACATCCACATGGATCTTAAATCCCTCCAGGAATGGGGCCTCCAGCTCTGTCTTGGGCAGCTGTGCCACGCCTGGACAGCCTTTTCTGGGAAGATTTTTTTTCTCAATATCCAACCTCAACCTCCCCTGTGACCAAGTGTCCAAGGCCAGGCTTGGAGCAACCTGGGGTAATGGGAGGTGAATCCTCCCAACCCCCGGGATCATAAAGCTGAGACTAAACCAATTTCTTCTTATCTGAGTAATTTTTCCCCTTCTTATCAGTTTTCTTATCTTGTTTTTGTCTCGTCCAGGTGGAATTCAGCCCTGACCAGATCGAAGGTGAGGAAGATTTTTCTCTTCTGGGCTCAGTAAATCCATCCCTGGGAAGTGCTGGGATGAGCAGGGCTGGGATATTGGAACAACTTTGGGAAGGCTGAGCTTTAATTCCTGGTTTTTCTTCCTTTCCTCCTCTAAATCCTTCCCTCCAAAAGGAAAGCAGGGAATTAATGTTCCATTTCCAGGAGTTACACCCCCAAAACAGCCCAAATACAGGTTTTTCTTTAGGAAAAAACACCAGTATCAATATTTTCAAAGGAAAACCCTCAACTCTGCCTCAGAGAATTTTTCCTGCCTTCCATCAGAACTTAATGTGTTCCAGCTCTCTCGGATCCAGCAAATAACACCAGGCATGGAATTTCTTTATCCTTTCAAAGCCAAACATCAGCATCAATTTCCAAACCCTTTGTCCCAGCTCAAGAAACTGATCCCAAAACCTCCTGCCTGAAGTCCTGGGAATGCTGGGACTTCAGCTGTCCCCTTTCTCCTCAAAAATCAGCCTGGGTTTTATGGGATAATTGATGGATGGAATCAAACATCTGGCAGGATTTGCCTTTGGTCTTTAAACCCTTGGGAGAGCCCCTAAAAGATGGGATCAGGGAAGGGGTTAATTAGAGCAGGGGAAAAAATCAATCAGAGAGATGTTTAATTATCACCTCCCTTTGTCATTCCCTGCTGACCCAGGAGGATCCAGGGGTCTCAGGAAGATTGCATGTTTCCCAATTTGCCAGCTGATCCCAAAGCTGACAAATTCCTTTGGAATTCCCAAAGGAATTCCATCCTCTGGGTTGGATATCCCTGGTCTATCACCATCGATTTGGGTTCTGGTAGCTGACTCCAAACTGAGGTGGTGGAGGAGAAACAGAAGCTGCAGCACCTCAAGTGCTTTTAAAACTCCCCAAATTCCTTCTTTTTGCTAAGGAAAAGGTTGTGTGGAACAAAGGATTCCCTGAAAGGATTAATGGGCGCTTTGGTCCCCAAAATGTAGAGAAGAATTGATGGTGTGGGGTGAAGCTTTGTGGAAAAATCCCATTTTTGGGGGTGTCCTGCTCCTCAGCCACGAGTGAAAACCATCCCTGGTGGCAATGTCTGCTTTGAACCCTGGGTTTGGGCCTCTTCAGCTCCCAGAATTGATGGAAAAGGGGGAGAAGGAGCTGTTCCACATGGGCAGAGAGGCAGTAATTAGAAATCTGAAAATACCCAGAGGGTTCCTGGCCAGAGGGAGGGCAAAGGACATCGAGGTGGTTTTGGTGCTTGGATGGGAATTTCATTGAGTCAGCAAATGCAACTGAAAAGATTAAAATAGTAAGGGAGGAAAAAAACCACCCCAAACCAACAAAAAACAGCAGCACAAAGCCTTGGAAATCTGAACTGTCAGGAATTTTGCTGGATTGGGAATCTTCAGGAGGTGGTGCTCAGCATTTGGTCCCAGGGAGTCGGAGAGTGGTGATGAATGAGGAGCTGAGGGAGGTGGGAATCGCCCCCATTTTTCTTCACCCACCTCGGATGTGAGACCCCCGGGAAAGGAGCTGGGAAGGGGTCTCTGCCCCCATTCCACTGTCAGCAAGGAGCCCAGGAAAATCCACGATTGCCCTCTGCTGGAATGAGGGGCTGGAAAGGGATCGGGGCTCTGCCCGGGGACAGGAGGGAAAATCAGGAGAGAGGCAGGGAGAGGAGGAAGGAGAGGAAAGTGGAAAGAGGGAAACAAGGGAATGTTAATTAGTCCCAAATGGGAAAGTTCAGTGTTGTTCAGAAGTGTTGTTTGGAAGAAGGAATTGAAGAAAATTGGAGTGGAATGATCAAAATGGAAAAGGAGGGATAAAGGAGAAGAGGAAAATCCAGCAAAAGTCAAAGAAGGACAGAAAGAAAGAAACAAAGGAAAAGAAAGAAAAAAGGGGGAGATGGAATGAAGAGAAGGAATTGGGGAGGATGGAGAAAATCTGGGGTGCAGAGTGTGTGGCTGAATGGTTGAATGGATCAGGATTTAGGGAAAAGAGGATAATTTTCTGGAGTTTGGAAACGTGGGAGGGAAATAAAGGTGGAAAAGTAACAGCAGCACGAGGGCCAGATCCAGGGATTTAAAGCCAAAGGGATTTTTGGGATCAGTTGTGGATGGTGCACTGGGAAGTCAAGGATAACAGTGAAGTTAAAGGATTAAGGATAAAGTTAAAGGATAAAGGATGACGTTAAAGGATAAAGGAAAAACTTAAAGGATAAAGGATGAAGTTAAAGGATAAAGGATGAAGTTAAAGGATAACAGTAAAGGATAACAGCTTGTTTCTGCTGCTCCCTGGGATCCTCCTCTGACCCTGCAATTCCAGCAGGGAAAGGAGTGCCTGAGGAACTGGAGTGTCTGGGGCAGTGTGTGCTGGATCCTGCATGAGAATCATGGAATAATTCCATTTGGAAAAGACCCTTAAAACCATTGATCCCAACCTTGACCCCAACACTGCCAATGCCCTCAAGTACCACATCCACATGAAATCATGGAAAGGGGAACCTCTCCCATGGGAATGCTCTTACCAGGATCCTGCTCTTCACAGTAGTGAGGGATTCCATTTAGGGAGAAAGGAAACCTCTCAACCTTGCAGGAGATCCATCGTGTTACTGGTTTCTGAGGGAATAGCAAACCCTGTTCCCTAGATCCTCTCCTGGGGGCACCTCTGGGGTGCTGTGTCCAGCTCTGGATCCTCAGCACAGCAGGGACAGGAGCTCCTGGAGCTGAGCAAGGGCCTGGAGCATCTCAGTGCCCAGGAGAGGCTGAGGGAGCTGGGGCTGCTCAGCCCTGGGTGTCCCTGGGTGTCCTTTTGTGTCTCTGGGTATCTCTGGGTGTTTCTGACTGTGCCTTTGTGTCCCTGAGTGTCCCTGGGTGTCCCTGTGTGCAGGGAGGTCAGAGCAGTCCCAGGATCTGGCTCCGGGGACCCAGCGATGGCACAGAGGAATGGGCAGGGACTGATCCCAGGAATTCCCCCGGTGCAGGAGGCAGAACTTCTGCCCTGGGCATTGCCCAGCCCTGAGCAGAGCCCAGAGAGGCTGTGGGATCTCCCTCACTGGGGATATTCCAGAACCGTCAGGATGTAATCCTGCGTCCTGTGCTCTGGGATGGCCCTGCTGGAGCAGGGAGGTGCCACCAACTGTCCCACTCTGGTCTCTTCCAACCCAACCCATTCTGGAATTCTGGTATAAGGTTTCCCATACGCCTTCACCCTCCCCCAGCAATACACAGCTTGTTGGGTGATAATCCCAGTATTTTTTCCTGGCATAGCTCATTTCCAGCTCCTAGAGGTGCTCCTGGAGCTCCGGGCCATGCTGGGTCAGTGCTCTCAAAATATCCAATGTTTAATCCAAGATCCGGCTCTCCCATCAGCAGAGCTGCTGTTGAATGTGGGCCTTCCTGAGTGCTCCTGAGCAGCTGGAAAGCTCCCAAGGCCAATGGTTTCTCCTGTTTTCCACACTTTCTGATGTTAACTGAGACGGAAATACCACGGGAGAAGCATTTGACCTCTCCGATTCC
This sequence comes from Passer montanus, assembly GCF_014805655.1. Lineage (NCBI taxonomy): Eukaryota > Metazoa > Chordata > Aves > Passeriformes > Passeridae > Passer > Passer montanus. The sequence continues at coordinate 1,340,718 of NW_024370926.1, forward strand.
ATTCTGCAGTGGAACCGGAAAATGCAGGGAAGGAGGAGCACAAACATTGGAGATAACAAAGCTCATCCAAATTTTTCCCAAACCACAAAATGAAATGGTCAGGCAGCAAGGGAAACATTTAGATTTGGTTTATCTTTTATCTGAGGGAGCACGGAATGAAATTCTCCTGACCTTTCTCCCTTCCAGAATTTAAGGAAGCGTTTTCCCTTTTCGACCGGACCCCCAAGTCGGAGATGAAAATCACCTACGCCCAGTGTGGAGACGTCCTGAGGGCTTTGGGGCAGAACCCGACCCAGGCTGAGGTCATGAAATTGCTTGGCAGACCCAAACCTGAAGGTTGGTGGCCTCCTCTGTTTGTTTTGGGAAAGGGCACTCCCAGAATTATTCCTGGAGAAGGTGAGGTCTCCGTTTTCTAAGTGCAGAGTAACTTAGGATATGGAGCAGCCTCTGAAATTGCCAGCAGAAAGGGAGGAGAAATTGGTCTGGAAGTCAAGATAATTGTCCCAAATTGAGGGGAATTAATTAATTTAACAGACCTGGGCAACAATATGTTTTAAAATGACAATGTTTTTGCCTTTTAAAATCATATTTATGGAGGAATTCACATGTTTTTTCTAAAAACATGGATATATCCAACACATCCAGAGAAACAAAGGGATAACCTGGATGTAAGGACACGGATTGTTCCACAAAAGATGGGTGGGAAGGCCTCTAATGATTGCAGTGATATCCTTCTGTATTCCATATTTCCATTCTCTCCCTTTTATCCAATGTTTATTCCCACATTTCTGCGCTCATGCTGGATATCCCATGGTTATTCCTAACTCTCCCAGCATCCTACCAAATTTCCATTTCCATTCTCTTTTCTCCTTTTATCCAACATTTATCCCCACAGTTCAGCCCTCACAGTGGATATTCCGTGGTTAATTCCCAACTTTCCCAGAATCCAAAGCTTCCATTTCCACACTCTTCTCTCCTTTTATCCAGCATTTATCACCACAGATCTTCCACCCCATGGTGGGTATCCCATTGTTATTCCCAGAATCCCCCCAAACTTCCATTTCCCCTGGGTTTTCCAGAGATGAATTCCAAGATGATCGACTTTGAGACCTTCCTGCCCATGCTCCAGCACATTGCCAAGACCAAGGACACGGGAACCTATGAGGATTTTGTGGAAGGGCTCCGGGTGTTCGACAAGGAGGGGAACGGGACCGTCATGGGAGCTGAGCTCCGCCATGTCCTGGCCACGCTGGGTGAGGAAAACCTTTCCTTGGGAGACTTTCTCCTTCCCTCTTTTGCCTTCATGTTTTAGTTCTCCTATAAATATCTCATTCCCATCACCATAAAATTATCCCAAAATTTCCAACCCCACCTATTCCCTTGCCTTGTCCCCATTTTTCTGCGCTTCCAAGAGGCACTTCCATGCCTCCCTTCTCCTTTCCCTTCCTCCTTCCTGATGTGTTGGATTTCTCCAATAAATATTGAATTCCCATAAATCATCCCAACATTGCCAATCCCAACAATTCCCTTGGTTTGTCTCCGTTCTGCTTCACCAAAATGAAGACTTACAAACCAATAGGCACCAAATATTTAAATCATAAAATTAAATTTAATTAAATCCATCACTGATCCATACCAAAGATCCCGAATTTGACCTTGGAATCTTCTGGAACCTCAAACTCAGAGGGGAACTGAGTTTTCACTGAGAGTTTTTTTTCATCAGAACTTGGTTAAAACTGACCCAAACCTTCAAGATTCAGCACTTAGACCAAGCTTATTCTTAGGAAAATGAGTTGTGCCCATAATATCCTGTGGGTTTCCATATTTATCCTGTCTTTCTGGATTTTGGATCAAATTTACTCTCAAATTTGGATCCAGATTTGGGTCAAGTTTGGAATGTGGATCAAGTTTGCAACTCCAAAATGAGCTTTGGATCAAGTTTGCAACTCCAAATTCCCCACAGGAGAAATGTCCCCCTCTTCTCTCTCATTCCCATTTGTCTTCTTCAGGAGCTTCCTAAATTCCTAGATGGGGGATTTTGATCCAGGGATTTTGTTTTCCATGCAGGGGAGAGGCTGACTGAGGAGGAAGTGGATAAACTGATGGCTGGGCAGGAAGATGCCAACGGCTGCATCAACTACGAAGGTGGGTGGGGACCCCTGGAAGCTTTCTTCAAATATTCCCAAGAAAGTTTAAATCCATGGAAAATCTGGGCAAAATTTCCAAATTTTAGACAATTCTGAGTCCGTAACTGTTCTGATAAATGCCATCTATGAAAGGTTAATTGTGTTTTCCATAGGATAACTGATCCTTTTTCCCCTCTTTTTTTCCAGCTTTTGTGAAACACATCATGGCTAACTGAGCCCAGGTGAGTCTCCTCTGCCCTTCTCCTGGATTTCCAAGTCCTTATTCCTTTAGGATTGACTGGAAACTTCCAAAAAAAATTTTCCACATGAATTTACAAATCCCTGCTCCCAAACTCCTCAAAAAGCAAGGAAATAGAATTGAGCTAACAAGAGAGGGGTGAAAAACTAAAAGGAAAAGAGATAAGAAGGAATCAGGAATGTTTGCACCCCTGGCAGTATAATTAGTGGTTTTTCATAAATCTGGCTCCCACCATCTCCCGACAATGGATTGGTTTTCCAGGAAAAGACCGGAGCTTTGTCCAACACATCCAAACCACAGCACCACCAAGGGCATCTCTGTCTCACCCTCACAAAGGAGCTGGGCTTTGTTTCCAGGATTTCCTGGGCAAGGTTTATCCCAGTTTTACTGGAAAAGGTGCCCGCTGCCTTCCGTGGCGTTCTTTGGGTTCTCTCCCCGCTCAGCTCTTGGGGAAGGGTTTGACCAATCCATCTATTCTGATATCCTGGGAAAAGCTGTACTCAGATTTGGTCTGCATGTTTTGGGTTTGCTTTGTTTGTTTTTAGTCTTCTGGTTTATTTTTAGGCCTGGCTTTGGTTTGGTTTTGGAGCTGACCTGGCTGTGCTGTGGTGACTTTTGTTTCTGGGTTAAGTAGGAGTCACATCCAGGTTATTTGGGAATTTTGTTCCAAGATACAACTTAACAAAATATAAACAAGCTAAAAAAAACCCAACTATATTTGGTTTGGGTTTTTTCCCCCTTTATTTCTATTTTTTCCCTATTAGAATCCATTTTTTTTTCCTTAAGGCATTTATTTACCTTTGAACTTGGACTTGTACAACTGGTTTCCAATTTTTAATACCAAAGATCAGGAGCCCTGGTGAAATCCCAATCCATGGTCCCTGCCTGTTGTTCAGGGATGTTTCCAATCCTTAGTCCAAACCCACTGCCATGGGAAATTCCCATTCCAATGGGAACCAACGTCAGCCACCAGAGAAGACAAGTGAGCATGGAAAGCTGGGAAGCCGGAAAACTGGAACAGAATTGGGAAGCAATTCTGAGGGTCTTTGATAGGTTTGGAAAGGGGGTTGGGAGCTTGTGATTCCCAGGAAACCAACATTCTTGGGATTTGCTGGTGAGCCTCGGTGGTGTCATCCAGTGGTGGCCGTCCCACCCCTGCTGTGGGACTCTTGGAATGTTTAAGGAAAGCCAAATGGAATTGATGCCTTGAGAAGGCTGACCTAGAACAGAGGCTGGACAGAGCTAAAGAATAAAGCAGGGATTTATTCAAAGGATCTCCTCCATGGATCCACCTGGGGCAGCACAAGAGCCCAGCCAGGGCTGCACCCAAGATGAACCCAAATGGTCCCAAAATGCACGAGCGCTGCCGGGGTCTCTCCCTGGGCTCAGCTCTGCTCCATGTGCACATTGCAGTTCAGTGTCCAACCCCAGCTGCAGCCCCTGCAGTCCCATCCTGCTTGTTTTTCTCTCTGCAGCCCACGGGGTTTGTGCTCCTGGGCTGAGATTTGGATCATTTGTCCTTGGTGCCCAGCTGGAGCAGGAATTGTTTTGTCTCCCTGCTCTGTGCAGAGCTCACCATGCCCTGATGTGAAGCCCAGACCCACACACTAAAGCAGCACAGAATCTGAAAATATAAAAGCTGAAACCTGAGGCATCAGAATATCTGCCCTGGAAGGAGTGAAGGTCCTTTGCCACAGGATCTGAACTCGGTGGGAATCTGGAGCTGAGCCCAAAAATTCAGGAACGGCTCCATCTCTTGGCCATTCCCATGGGATGCAGGGAAGATAAAGCTGCACCTCCGTATCAGCATGAAACTGGGCCTTTCCTTTCCTTTTCTCCTATTTCCTGAGGGATTTGGGAAAATTTTATGTGGAATTTTCTTACCTGGATCAGCTCCAGGTGTTAGGGACTGCTTCCCATGTTTGTTTGATCCTTCTTTTTTCCTCTAATTCTTAAAAAATATCTTTATCTTTCAGGACAAGATAAGCACCGAGAATTCCGGATACCAGCCTTAGATTTCCATGTGCTGGAATTTCTCCTTGTTTTGCAGCCCAGATTCCCATTCCAGAGCTCCAAAATGTGCCTAAATCCCTAAAGATATTTGGATATTTTTGTTTAGTTTGCCTTGTTCCTCCATGGGAAGAGGGTGGATCCTGTGGAGATCCAACGGAAGAAACTGGAATGTGAACCATGAATCCCTGGGAATTTCTTTAGGAGGAAGGATATAGACAGAAATACAAAATTGAGGAAAAGGGAGGAATTCTTTTCATGAATAAATCGATCAAAAAATGATTGATTCCTTTTCCATCCCAAACTCCACCTTTTCCCTGTGCTTATGGGACACCAGCGTAAATCCCAGGAATATCCTTCAGCCTTAGGGAAAAACTGTGGAATTCCCAGAAATTAGCGACAAACAGAACCTTGCTGATGCTTTTTCCTCTGCTTTGAATGCTGGAAAATTAAGGATATAAAAGGAAAAAACCCCAAATTAAAGCAAGGTTTGCTAAAATCCATCTTTTCTCCACGAGGATTCCTTCCCATTCCAATAATTTCCCTAGAAAACAAGGAAAATTCTTCCCCAAAGGAAAACTGGAAGTCGTTCTAATAAACAGACCTTGGTCCTGAGTTTTTGCAGTAAAAAATGGGATTTAACATGTCTTTGTTTCCTCATTGTTTCTGTGTCTGTGTGAGGGAAGGGGAAAAGGGAAAGAAATCCTGAGAAAAACCTCACCAGAGGCCAAGGAAAGTTGAGAAGCATGGAAAATCACATGGATTAGGAGAGCTCCTTTTCTGGGGAATAATAATTGAAAAAATAAGGGGAAAAAAAAATCCTCTGGGGCTGGAAAAAGGAGAGGCCAGGAGCTGGTAGAGTTTTTTAGGGAATGCCAAAGAACCTGGATATGCAAAAGTCCTGAAGCAGAAGGAGTTGTTAAAACAGGGAAATTCCGAGTTTAATGGAGGAAAGATCAGTGGAGCATCAGAATTCTGGGATACAAATGGATGCGAATGACAGAGCCGGTCAAGTCATTCCCAGAGACGATGGAAAAGAGAGCACAGACTGTCCCAGGATGTGCCAGGGAATAACCAGAAAGGAAAATCAGCAAGGAGAGCAAATAGAAATAAAGAAGAAATTTCCCTTCCCTTCCCTTCCCTTCCCTTCCCTTCCCTTCTTAATTAATCAACCTGCGTCTCCTTGAAATTTAATATTTTAACTTTTCCAATAGTTTCCTCTGACAGCAGAATTTTTATTAATTACTTTTTAAAAATTTTGTTGCCAAAACTGCCCCTGATTTTAACCCCAAATTTTCTCCTAAAGAATCTGCAGATTTTTTCCCCAGCACTGATCCCAGGATAATTTTTTCTCAGCTGATCTATTCCATTTTCCATGTTTTTTTATTCAGGGGTTAATCGCCCCTTAGAATCCCTGTTTTTCCCTCCACTGTGGATAAAAAAGCCCAAACAACTTCTTCAGAAATCTGCGATTTGAGCTCAATTCCAGTTTTATTTAACACAGAAATTCCAGGAGTTCCCTGAAGTTCCTTATGCAGCTCTGTCCACCTCTTCTGCTTTAAAGGAAAGTGGCAAAAAGAACTTGCCTGTATCCTGTAAAATCCCATAAAATCCCATAAAATCCCATCTATCCCAGGAACTGCTGTGGGATAACGGGGTGCTGGAATTTTCCAAGGAGCTGCATTGTGGAGCAGGGAACCCCAGGCTGGCTTTTCCTCCCTTCCCTCCCCTTCTGCTGACTCCAGCAAGCCCCAATTCCCTGGCGGAGCTTCAATTCCGACACAGATAATCCATAAATTACCCCAAAACCTCGCAAGGACAGGAAGAGTCTGGAGCCAGGGCAGCACAGCCAAGGAAAACAGCTCCTGAAGATCCCAAAAATGCTTCTCCAGCCTGTCCCCAGTGCCACCAGCAGGGCCAGGTTGGCTCCGGTTGGGCTGGGAATTGTTGCTAGAGGGGAACGTGCTCAGCCCATCCCAACCTTCCCAGGATAAACACAGGACAGATCCTTTTCCCTGTGACTCCCCACAAATCCCTCCAGGGGCAAAAGGAACAGCAAACAACATGGATAAAAAAAGGAAAAACCCGTGGGGATGTGGCCAGACGGACGAGCACAGAGTGTCCCCAAGGCTGGATAAATATTCCAGACTTGGAGGGAATTTTTGCAATCTCATTTTACCTCTGGCCTTCTTTTTAACCAAGAGATCCCAAAAAACCCCTCTGGAAGCCCCTGCTGGGCAGGGTTCCGGTGGGATAAACAGAATCAGGAATTTCTGGTTTTGTTTGTAGCTCCTACAGACAATTCCTTATTCCAGGTTTCCTAAAAAACCTCAACAAAATCCAGGAGTGACAGTCCCAGCACAATATCCCAAAATACCCTGGCAGGTTCGGCTCCTGCCTTTCCCACCTTTAGAACCTCACGGTCCTGCCTCTCCATATCCATGGATTCCAAGGATCGGGTGCAGCTCCTGGGCTGGAGGAGCTCTGAGGTTTCCAAGGATCCATTTCCATGTAGTTGGCTCCATCTCCCAGCCGCCCTTGACAAGCCAGAGATTCCCAGAATTGTTTGGATTGGAAGGGAGCCTAAGGATCCGGGAATTCAGTCACCAGGGTGTCCCTCAGGGCTCTGGTGCCTGGGCCAGTTCTGTTCAATGTCTTTATTGGTGACATGGATGAGGGATTGAGTCTGTCATCAGTAAATCTGCAGATGACACCAAGCTGGGAGCTGTGTCCAGCTGTGGGAAGGGAGGAGGGCTCTGTAGGGAGACCTGGAATGGTTGGATGGATGGACAGAGTCTAACAAGGTGAAGTTTAATAAATCCAAGTGCCCAGTGCTGCATTTTGGCCACAATAACCGCTGCAGTGCTCTGGGCTGGGGCCGGTGTGGCTGCACAGTGCCCAGGCAGAAAGGGACATGAGGGACAGCAGGGTGGATGAATTCCAGCATCTGAGGGACACCTGCCACAATCCCAGGTTGCTCCCAGCCCTGTCCAGCCTGGACACTTCCAGGGATAAAGGCTGAGCTCCAGTCTGGGAATGACCCCAGGACGGAGATGTTTGTGTATATTCCCATAAAACCCCAGCTGGAATCTGTCAATGGATTCCTGCAGGATTCAGCCAATCCTTCCCACATCAACAATTCCCAGAAATCCTGCAGCATCCCAAGGAGATACTTTTCCACTCTACCTCCCTGAATCTGGGACGATTCCCAGCACTGAATTCCACGGCACTGACAGAGCCCCCAGTGCAGTGGCTCAGGTGACTTTTTTTGGGATTCTGCATTTCCTTCCCATGGATCAGCTGCAGAACAGAACTGGACTCCAAATTTGGATATTTGCAATCCCATGGATGTGTTGAGGATTCTTTTCCTGCATCATTTGGATCCCCCCAAGACTAAATTTAGAGCCTGAGCTGCATCCCTGAAATCCAGCTCCCGTTTTTAGGGATTCAGTTGAACCACCCTGATTCCCCCTTCACAGCTGAGGGAGTTTTATGTCCTCTCCCAGCGTTTTTCCACATTCCCCTCCTCCTATTTTTTTTTCCTAGTGGAAAATCGCTCTTAAAGTGCCCTGAGAGTAAAAGCCATCAATTAAACCCCCCTCAATACCAAGAGTGGAACTCCACAGCCTAGAGTTTGCAGCTGGAGAGGAGAAAAAAAAAGGGATTTTTGAATTCCTTGGTTTTGAAATTCCAGGGTGATCCAGCTCCCAGGTTGCTCCATCCTTAACGGGCCATTAAAAGCAATGTTCAAAAAACAAAGGACATCATCCCGTCAGGAAAGTTAATGGAGCAGAACGTTCAGCTCCGAGTTTTCCTCGTGTCTGCCCCGGGAATGTTTGTTTGGAGAGGCTTTTAATGGAGAACAGGTGCTAGAGGCAGAAATTTGGGAATAAATGGAGTGGAAAAAAGGGCCAAAATAGAGCAGGCAGAAAGCAGGTTGCAAATTACAGGGAATATTAATGCCATTGCTTGGATTTGAGGGAGAAATGGTGTTTTTGTGATTTCCTGAGGTTTTGAAGCTCCTGGGGTTAGGCTGGGATTGGGCATGAGCATAATTCCCTGGAATCAATGTGTTTTTTTTCCTTACAAACAGCTCAAAAAATGAAAATGTTCTTTCCAAAGGGAGTATTTCAGTGTTATGTGTTCATATCCTTATTTCTCTTTTTGGTCTCAAGAACAAATGGAATTTTCTTTCCCAGTATTTTCTCCTTTCCCCACGTTTCTTAACTCCAGTGCCAGCAAAAGAAACCAGTAGCAAGAAAGCTGGAAAAAGACAAAAGGAGGAATATATTTTTAAAATCTGTTATTAGATTAATCAGAACTGATAGGGCAGCATCAGAAATTGTTAAGGAATTATAAAAAATGAAAAATCTTCTTTATTCTGGGAAAATCCTCCATAGGATGAAATTCTGGGTAGAGCTGGAGGAAGACCAAGGACAGTAAAGTAAAAAAGCTGCAGATTTTGGCCCAAAAATCCCCTCTTGTTGCAAAAGTATCACCAAGGGATGGATCCTGCCTGGATCCAGAGGATCCAGACTAGTTTATTCCAGGAATTTGAGGAGCAAAGATCAGAGCACTTCTTGGAATATCTTTTTTTTCCCGACTCATTAACAGTTTGCAGACAAATTTGGGATGGTGAGAGGGCAGGGACGAGAGACTTTGGCAAAGCAAAGCATTGTGGATTATCTGGGATCTCTTTGGAACTTGGCTCTTTCCTGGAATATTATTAAGGATCAAATTATTTGGAATTTAAACCAAAAAATGAAGACAAGAATTAGAAATAATTTTAATTTTCCAGAGTTTTTGCCATTTCTACTCACAGGGAAGAATTACCATCAGTTTGGGATGCACATTCTGACTTCTCCCAGAAAACATTGTTTTTTTGGGAATACAAAACCCCTCGGCTGTGGCGTTAATTCCCTACTCCAACCCTAAACCTTGGGAACAACACCAATTTTCCAAGTGTCTGGAAGGAGGAGTTTGGAGCAGAGGTTCTGGCACAGCCTCATAAATCTCAGCCTGGGAAAGAACCACAGCTCATTCCCTGAGCTCATCCCGGCCCTCCTGAATTCCAAGTGTCCGTGGGTGACGTCAGCTCCGTGTGCTCGGATCCAGTTTGGCTCCTGGAGCTGCCCTGGCCCAGCAGCACCTTGGCTCCTTGGGGAATTTTCACACTTCCATGCACTTGACCTTTGCGTTGCAACACTTGGCCCCAAATCTTTTGTTTTTCCTTTTTTTTTTTTTTTTTTTTGATTTTGCTCATTGAAGGAAAAAAAAAATCCCAATGTCAGAAAGCTGCCAGGGAAAGGATTGGGAAAAAATAAAATCAATATATAAAACATACTTGTGATGAGCTGTTGACATTCCTGGGAACTCCAGAGGTTCCTCCTGTGTTGGGAAGCAGAAGTTTCTCAACAGAAAACACAAGGATGTCCAAATCCCAGGAAAAGAGGGGGAGGTTGCAGAAACAAGGAGTGAGGAGTAGGAAAAGCAATTCCCGATGAGAAGGTTTCCAGCTTGGCTCTGGAATTGTGCTGAAGGCTGTGATGGTTCTCCTTGGATTCCCCGTCCCTGGAAGTGTCCAAGGCCAGGCTGGATGGGATTTGGAGCAACCTGGGACAGTGGGAGGTGTCCCTGCCCATGGGGTTGGAATGGATGGATCCTGATTATTTGGGGGATTGAGAACTGATGGAAACAGGAGCTGTTAATTGGAATAAGAACGGGATACTCATCATGAGGATCTACACAAGAGAGGTGGAATTAGGGAAGGCAAATTCCAAGTAATTCCACCCTGGGGTAGTAGAAGGTATCCCTGCCATGGCAGGGGTGGAATGGATGATCCTTAAAACCCTTCAATCCAGCCCATTCCAGAATTCCCTGCCCCAGGCTCAGGAGAGGTCATTTATCTCCAGGGATCACAAGGAGCCCTCCCATTTTCCAGCCACACCCTTCCCTCGTGTGCTGACACCACAATTCCAGGCACAACTCCCCGCTCTCCCTGCAATTCCAGGTGCAATTCCAGGTGCAATTCCCCGCTCTCCCTGCAAATCCAGGTGCAATTCCCTGCTTTCTCTGTTTGCCCCACAATTCCAGGTGGAATTCCAGGTGCAATTCCCCATTCTCCCAGCTGGCTGTTCCTTCCCTCAGACAGCTGACTCAGCTAAAAATTCCTACAGGGATCAGCCAAGGGAAAATGGCCTCAACCCATGATGGGATGCCAAAGGAACAGTTTTAATTTCTTCCTTTTTTTTTTTTTTTTTTAATTTTTCCATCCCCCGAATTGACAGCAATGGATTTTCCAACCATTCCCACTCCTTTCCATTTCCTGGATGATCCTAACAGGTTATTCCTGCTTCCAAAATAACCAGAGTGGGGATAATGGTCCCACTTCCTTCATTCCCAAAAAACACACACACAAAACTGGGGGTTTGCTTTGGGCTTGCTGTTTTTTCCCAATAAAAAAGTTTGGAATGTACTTTTCCATTATTCCTGGTGGAAATAAGAGCATAAATGAAGAATCCATAGGGAGAAGCTTGGAATATGGAGAGGAAAACATTCCCAGAACTTGCTTTGTGCAGCTCCAACAGCTGCACCAAAGGTGGAGGTGGTGACATCAAAACTCTTTGGAAGTGGGACCTGGGATTTGAGCTTCCTGCAGGTAAAATTTCATCTATTCTGAGAATCCTGGAATGGTTTGGGTGGGAAAGGACCTTGGAAGAACTCCAAGGGGGCAGGGACACCTCCCACTATCCCAGGCTGCGCCAAGCCCTGTCCAGCCTGGCTTTGGGACACTGCCAGGGATCCAGGGGCAGCATATTCTGGGAATTCTAGAATGGTTTGGGTGGGAAAGGACCTTGGAAGAACTCAAGGGGGCAGGGACACCTCCCACTATCCCAGGCTGCTCCAAGCCCTGTCCAGCCTGGCTTTGGGACACTGCCAGGGATCCAGGGGCAGGCACAGTTTCTCTGGGAATCGATCTCAGCCTCTCCTCACTCTCCCAAGAAAGAATTTCTTCCAATAACCCATGGAAATTTCCCCTCTTCTAGTTTAAATCCATTTCCCTCATTCATTTAAATCCATTTCGATCTCAGCCCCTCATCACTCTCCCAAGAAAGAATTTCTTCCAATAACCCATGGAAATTTCCCCTCTTCTAGTTTAAATCCATTTCCCTCATTCATTTAAATCCATTTCCTCTCATTCTCTTCCCATATAAAAACCCACCCTCTCTCCTTAAACCCTGGAATTCAGGATGTTTTCCACCTCCCAAACCCTCCCTTTCTGCAGTGACTGTTTGGAACCTGTGGCAAACACAGGAATTCCAAAGTGCCCCTAAGTCAGGAGTCTGGGACCAGCAGCTGCTGTTACGAGTGAAGAACATCAGTTGCTCCTTAAAAAATCCCTTTGGGAACGCTGAGGAGGAACAGGGATCAGCCTGAACTCCTCCTTCCCGAGCTGGCCGGAACAGCCAAGAACTGGCTGCCCTCGATCCCTTTAATCTGTCCTATCTTGTGTTCTTGGCTGCAGCACAGGCCTAAAATAATCCCAAAATTGACTTCCTGAGCGCCATAAAAACGTCGTTCCCAAACGCACGATGGAAAAGGACCAAAGTTATTTATTCCTCCCAAATATTCCTGCAATTCTTCTGTTTCTGGGCTGAGGGAGAAGTGTCACGCAGGAGAAAAATGATGGGGAATTCAAAATTTAACGCCTGAAGGTTTAAACCCCGGTGGGATATTCCAAACATTCCCTGGGGTGCTACAAACATTTTGGGATGAGGGATTTGTTTAAAAAAAAGGGTCATGGAATATTCCAGCCCCGGGATTCTCCCACTTCAAACCACTTTTCTTAAATCCAGGAGAAGTCTGATCCAAAATGTGCTGCCAAGAAAAGAATTCTTGATTGATCCTGAACGGTCTCTGGGGTCAAATTTGGGTTCCTACAGAAAAAGTGATTTAAATAAATTTATTTCAGTCAGATAGGAATGGGATCCCACAATTTCCAGGGAATAAAGCTCCCCTGCGCAGGAGGAAAAATCTTGTTTCTGTCCTGCCTAGGAAATATTTTAAGAATATAATTAAAGAAATTAAATAGAATTAAATAAATAGTAAATATTTGAATGGGTAGAAATAATTAATTAAATAGTAAATGTGTGAATGGATAGAAATAATAAATTAAATATAAATAAAGAAGCATTAAATATTTTAATAAATACAAATAATAACTTAAATCTAATGAAAGAAATAGTAATTATTTTCATGAATATAATCTAATCAGACAAATTTCCAGCTTGGAGCAGTTCTAAGTAGCCTTGATCCAGAGGGAGGGAAGAATTCCTTACCCTGGTGAGAAATGAAGGAAAAGGAGAAGAAACTTTCTAGGAGTTGAGACATTTCCAATGACTCCAAACAAGGGGTCTGTGCTTGGAAGCTCCCAGGGAATTCCTGTTTTCTCTCTAAAACTCTGGAAAATTGAGTTTTCCAGGAAAGCCAGGCTGGTGCCACAGCTCCTGACTGGTGGCTGGGATTCATCCAAAGTTTTGGAATGGGGAAGTCTCCACAGGAGGGGAGTTCTGGGAGCATCTTCTGGGGTAATTTGTTGGAACCCTGGCTGCTGAGAATTCCAGACTTTCTGTGCTGCCAGGCACTGACCCCCAAGAGAACACTGCATTGACCTGAGGCCGTGGAGAAGCTTCCAAAATGGAATGACAGAACTGGGATTGTGGGTGTGGAGTTTGGATAGAAGTGTGTGATATCACAGGGTGGGAAACTCAGAGTTTAAGGGTTTAGAATACAGTAATATAGATAAAGCAAGACGGAGGGTTTAGGATAGAGGCTTCTTCTTCTTCTTCTTCTTCTTCTTCTTCTTCTTCTTCTTCTTCTTCTTCTTCTTCTTCTTCTTCTTCTTCTTCTCCTTCTTCTTCTTCTTCTTCTTCTTCTTCTTCTTCTTCTTCTTCTTCTTCTTCTTCTTCTTCTTCTTCTTCTTCTTCTTCTTCTTCTTCTTCTTCTTCTTCTTCTTCTTCTTCTTCTTCTTCTTCTTCTTCTTCTTCTTCTTCTTCTTCTTCTTCTTCTTCTTCTTCTTCTTCTTCTTCTTCTTCTTCTTCTTCTTCTTCTTCTTCTTCTTCTTCTTCTTCTCACACATTTAATCCTGACCTTGGCAGAAAAAGAAACAAAGAATCTGCAGTAATTTAGCAAGGAAGAGGGAGCAGAGCTGTATTCCCACGTCCTGAAATTCAGGTGGAGTAACAGCCAATGGCCTGGTAGGCTGAGGATCCATGGATTGTCCAGGGATATCCAGACAGCCTTGAATCCCAGGATGGATTGGGTTGGAAGGGATTTTTAGGATCATCCCATTTCCACCCCTGCCATTTCCTCTTATCCCAGTCTGCTCCAAGCCCCATCCAACATTTGTACACTTCCAAGGATCCAGGACCATTAGCACATTTTGGGGGAATAACCCCTGAAGTGGGATTGGTTGCAAACTTCCCATTATTTCTGCTGGTTCTGTGGATGAGGGAGGAGAATAAAATGGGAATTTCCATCCCAAACATGCCTGGGCACCTCCTGCTCTGGCAGACACTCAGCTGAGGGGACGTGGCACTGAATTCCCAAGTATTTGTGTGGATCCTGGTGTCCAGAAATGACCTCCCATGGGATTGTACCACGGCAGAGAGCCTGGGGCTCCGGGACATCATTCCAGGTGCTGCTTCCAGCAGCCTCATGGAAACAAAACTGCTCTTGAGAGGAGCAGGTTTTCCTTGGCTCTGTCTGGCCTAAGGCATCCCAGGAGCCAGGCTTGGCTTAGCCATCCTTATGGGAATGCTGGGGCTGATCCAGAGACTCCCAAGTCAAAGGGAATCTCTCCATTGCTCTGGCAAGGCTTGGATCTGACCCACCCATGCAGGAGCACCCTTGTCCCCATTGGAAAACTGTTTTCCTTGAATTCCTCCGTGTAGAACAATTCCAAAGTTCCTGCTTTTTAATTTCTCCCTCCCCTCCACTTTCTAAATTTTTCTCCTTGTTTTTTCTCTCTCCTTTGGCAGCAGCTGCTCTGGAAAAGTCACAGGAGAAACATGATCAGGATGTTTTCCTCACTCGTGGCTGCCCTTGGCGTTATCCCGAGGAACTGGGCTGCTCCCTCTTATCCATCATTCCCTATTTCATGTGGAATTGTTATCTGGAGCTCCAGATCCATCAGGAACAGGTTTTGATTGGATTGCTGGGATTTATTTCCCTTTTAAAGCCACCTGGGATTGAAATCCACTCCCAAATCACTGCAGTATTCCACAGAATTCCATAGCTGGAGGCATCCAGGAGTTGTTACGGATAAACACGGGGTGGATTCCATCAGCATCCAGCAAGTGCTCAACGAGCCCTCCTTGGTTCCACATTCCTCACCATTCCAACAAGGAATGTGAAGCCTAGGAGGTGTTTTCTCCCTAGATCCCCCTGGGAATTAAGAGGGATTGGGAAGGGAGATCGAACCCCCTTTGGATGCTGGGCTCGGCCCCATTATCTGTGAAAAGTTGTTAAAGCAATTCCGGTGGGGAGTGGCCTCTTCTCCACAGGTCTTTGGGAATTCTGTGGTATTCCAGGCGGGATTTAGGATCTGGGCTAAATAAATAAATAAATAAATAAATAAATAATAAAACTTCCAAGCTGTCTTGCACCTATTCAATCCAAAAATCCACTTATCCATCAGATTTCTTGGAAATCCTTGATAATTAATGGAGCAAGGGAATTAATTTATGGCAATTAAACAACACCCCCAACCTCCTCTCCCTGGAACGACCTTTGAGTAGTTTCTGAAAATCAAAGATGGTTCCTTATCAAATTCTTATCCCACTGGAGGAATATACCCGGATAAATTCAGGCTCTGGAAAGAAAAAATAAATGGGTCATTCTTATCTATCTCAGGGAGGGTCCCCAATTCTCAGCTCTGCAAAGAGGAATCCTGACAACTTTTAGGATTCACTTCTTCTTTGTTATAATATTCTCCCTGAAGAAAAGAATAGTAATAATAATTGAATATACCTGGATAAATTCAGGCTCTGGAAAGAAAAAAATAAATGGGTCATTCGTATCTATCTCAGGGAGGGTCCCAAATTCTCAGCTCTGCAAAGAGGAATCCTGACAACTTTTAGGATTCACTTCTTCTTTGTTATAATATTCTCCCTGAAGAAAAGAATAGTAATAATAATAATAATAATAATAATAATAATAATAATAATAACAACAACAACAACTGTGTTGTATAGAATTCCTGGAGGATTTGGCTGGGAAGGGATCTTAAGGATGATCCCATTCCCCCCACTCTATCCCAGCTTGCTTCAAGCCCCATCCAACCTGGTCTTGGACACTTCCAGGGATCCAGGGATGCTGAAAACTTCACAGGGAAGAATTCCTCCCCTATTTCCCATCTAAACCCACCCTCCTTCAGCTTAAAGCCATTCCCACTTTGAGTCCATGTTTACATTACAAATATTTATGGGGGAAAAGAATCCAGCCCAACTCCCATCTTTACCAATCATTTCCTGGGACGTTTGGTGGCATCAGACAGCTCCTTTCTGTTGGAAAAGGCAACAAAATGGTCCTTCCATTGTTCAGCGGGAATGGTGTGAATCCCTAGGGATGAATCCATTCCAGCCCATGGGTCATTTTGCATTATTGTCATTTTGTGATTTCTGCAGCAGAGATTTGGAAATTTCCATCCTCTCTTTGCTCGGAGCCACGACCATCCCAAAACATCGAGTCTTTGCCATGTTTTTTTGTGGGATAGAAACCGTGAGGAATTCCACTGAAAAATCTCCCACTGTTTTGTGTCCATAATTCACTGGAGGAGGAACATTTTAACCTCCCTGAAATTAAAATGTTCTACTTTGACTTGTTGAAATAGGGCTTTGTTTGGCGTTTTTTCCTCATCAAACTCTGGTTCTCTGATGTGGTGTGGGAGAGCCGGAGCCTCCACAGGGTTTGGAATCTTGTTTCTTTTGTAGGATGAAAGTTTTATAGCCAAATTACACCTCTTGTCATGCCCCGAATCAATCCCTGTGAAAGAATCCGTGCCTTAGAATGAGCACATGGAGAGCAAAGGCTTCCAGGGCACTCATCCCACAGGATTTCCACTACAATTCCCATAAAGCCGTGAATTCATAGGACAATGCTATGGAACAGACTGGGAATTAAATCCCTCACACCAGAGGAGCAAAGTGAAATGTTTAGGATGTGATTTATCAATTAGACATTGATCATTTCCCTCGCTCCCCAGGGTAATTCAACTTTACAGGAATTTTCAGCACAGAAATAATTTAGGTAGCAAAATCCTGAGCACTCCTATCCATTGATCCTTTGGAGCACTGAGCTCTCAGGAAAACTGTCAGTGCAGGAATTACATCCAGAAATTTATAGAACCAATGGTTCTATACTGTATATTATATATACAGAATATTATATATACAGTATATTATATATACATACAGTATATTATATATACATTATATATACATTATATAATATACTGTATATATACAGTATATTACATATACAGTATATTATATATACAGTATATTATATATACATTGGATTATCAAGGAATCCTGGAATGGTTTGGGATGGATGGGACCTTAAAGCTCATCCAGTGCCACCCCTGCCATGGGCAGGGACACCTCCCACTATCCCAGGGTTCTCCAAGCTCCATCCAACCTGGCCTTGGACACTTCCAGGCATCCACCATTTCTCTGGACAATGAAATCTGTATGTTTGTGTTGCACCTGGCATGAGGAGATCACAATCCTGAGTGGAAGCCACAAAAATTCCAGTGAAAAAAACCCAAAAACTGAATATTTGGAAAACCCAACTCCTTCCCCTTTATGGCCAAGAAGTTGCTCCTTATCCAATGAATTTGCCTTTGCACCACGACTGGGGGTGCTTAGGCAGAAAAGATTTGCCTGGGCATGGAGGGATTTGAAGGTTGGACTTTGGAGGTCTTTCCCAAGTTTAAAGATTCCAGGATGGAATCCCAGATCTCTGGGATCACCAAGAGCACTGAATGCCATGTCCAGGAATTCCTAGGACACTTCCAGGAGTGGGAACTCCAAACCTCCCTGGGCAGTTCTAAAGCCTGAGCACCCTTTCCATGGAGAAGTTCCTCCCCGTGTCCAACCCTGGCACAGCTTGAGGCCATTCCCTCTCCTCCCATCCCTGTTCCCTGGGAGAAGAGGCCAATCCCTGCCTTACTACAAACGTCCCTTCAGGGATTCATGGAGAGTGAAATTTCCATGAAATGGGATGGAAACTCTGTCCCATACTCTGCATCTTGGATCCTTCAGTCTGTGCCTTGAAGCAGCTTTGGGCGATTTGGAAGCAGATTGGATTTGGAAGCAGATTCCTTTTAAAGGGAAAAGATTCCTGGTCTGAGGGACGGCTACTGGAATTCAGCCTTCACTCTGGGCCTTGTGTGTGTGGGAGAGCAGCAGAGCTGGGAATTTTCTCCAGACTTCATGTCCCAGCCTAACTCGAGCCCCTGCCAGCCTGCCAGGAGCTCGGGAAGCAGGAAAACAGCAGCTCCAGGCAAGTTCCTCTCAGGTCACTGCATGCGGAAAAAACGGGAGGCTGGGAAGGAGGATGGGGGATCCCTGTTCCAGCAGAGCCTGGAGGGTTTCTCCTCAAGCCATGCCAGGAGCCGGAAAAGGAGCTGGGTCTTGTTCCTGTCACAGAAGTGAGAGCACAAGGCTTGGAATCCCCTGGGAAAACACATGGAATTTCTTGAGGGAAAAACCCTGTGCACACAGAGCCGTCCGGGCCTTTTTTTAGGCGCTGGAAGTGAGACTTTCATCTGGATCAGATTTCCTCTTGGCTGGAGCTCCCATCCAAACCTGCTGGCCAATGGCAACAAAACTCCAGTCTGACTCCACTCCTAATTGGGCTTCTTTGTTTTCCTGCTGCTGGTTGGGATTGGATTTGCAAACGACACCCGAAATATTCCAGGACAGCAAATCCACACAAACAGGGCCACGCTTCCCTGTGTTTGTCCAAGCCCAGAAATAATAATGGTGATTACAATAATAATAAATCCTGGCGGATTTATAAATAGGAGCTGGAGTACCCTTTGGAATTGACTCCGTATCCGCTTCCAGAGGATGGATGCAGTTTATTCTTGCTGGAAGCTAAAAATTTAGGAATGTTCCAGGAGCTGCAGCAAAGGAGAGGAAAATGGGAAGAATGGGGGTCGTGGGTAGGGGGAAATATTCAGGGGCTCTTCCAACTGCTGCTGCCATAGCTGGGAACACCTTTAAAGAGGGAATGGGGATTTGCCAGGGAAAGAGAAGGAAGGAGAGCAGCAGTGGGAGAATGAGAACCCTGAGAAGACTTCAAGGTGATGGAATCTGCAAGAAGGGAAGATAAAATTCTGTAATTCCCAAACGTCTTGGTACAAGTCTGTGCATTCATCCCATATTCCCCAATATCAGGATTTCTTCTCTTTTTAGGGGAGGGGATCTGAGATGCAAATAGGGAGAAAGGAGGAATTTTTGATCCAGAGCGAAGGGAAAGAGGAGAAGGAGGATCTCAAAGTCTCGAGGAGGGAATTGGGTAACAACCTGCAGGGCCAGAGGGTCCTGAATTCCTCTGCACTTCCACAGGTGACCCTTGTGCAAAAGGGGAGTGGTGGAATGGCTGTGGAGCCAGAATAATTTGGATCCAGCAGCTTCTCCCAGGCAGGATGGACAAAAGGCTGGAAGAGAGGTCACAGGAAAGGTCAGACCTGGAGATCTGCAACCACACCAACATCAAATGCCAGGCCATGGGATTTAATTCCCATGAAGGATCCCCTTTCCTTCTCTTTCCCAAGAAATTAGACAGCAAATCAAACACTCCAGGCCATGGGATTTATTTCCCACACATGGTCCCCTCTTCTTCACTTTCCTACTAATTGAGCAGATAAAATACTCCAGGCCATGGATTTATTTCCTATCCACGGTCCCTTCTCTTTCCCTTTCCCAATTAATTATGGAGTAAATCAAGCACTCCAGACCATGAAATTAGTTCCTACACAAAATCTCGCCTCTTTCCCTTTCCCACCTAATTATGGAGCAAATCAAACACACCAGGCCATGGATTTCATTCCCATCCTCAATCCCCTCTCCTTCCCTTTCCCACTGAATTCTGGAGAAAATCAAACACTCCAGGCCATGGATTTTTTCCCACACACGATCCCTTCTCTTTCCCTTTCCCAATTAATCATGGAGCAAATCAAACACTCCAGGTGCTGTTTCTGGCCCCAAGGCCCAGTCCCAAGTTGTGACTCACGTCCACACACAGGAACTCTTTCCCTCCCCGCCCTCCCAAGAAGAAAATGTCCAAATCCCAACCGCTCTCTGGGAATTGTCCCTGGCTCCTCCTGCCTCAAGATCTTCCCAAGCTCCCAGGATCCTGGTTTATTTGTAATGGATCTGTGGATTGGAAGGAGCTGGCTGAATCCTGAGACAATCTCCCAGTTATTCCAGCTCAGAGGTGTTCCAGTGTTTCAAAAACAAGGAATGAACGAATGGAATTGTCTTTATTCCATGGCTGGAATCCAGCAAGGGCAGAGGGATTAAGAGACTCATTTGAGCCAAATAAATGGATAGTGATGGAGCAATCCTCGCACTCTTGGATAAATCTTTATTTCGGAAGTGTGTAAGATCTTCTGTCAGCTCCGTGATTCCCTTCCAGCTTCAATAAATATCCAGGCTGAAATCCCAGACTTCCTCTTTTTTTTTTTCCCCTAAAAAATGCTTCTCTGCCTACACCCCTCATATGAGTGAAGGTGAATATTCCCATATTTATATCTGATGGAGAAAATTCCAGGTAGAAAATTCAAGATTAGCAATTTCTGACACTGCCCTAAAGCTTTACTGTGTGTGGTCCAAATGCAGACCCTTAAAATATTAAATAAATCTTAAATAATCATGAATGAATTATAAACTCATATTTAATATCATGGTTTTATGAGGAAGACCAGCCCATTCCCTAGGGATCAGATAACACTGGAGAACCTGATAAGCAGCTGGGACAAAATGCTTCATGATGGGAAAAACATTTCCAAAGGCAGCAAGGAGTAAAGAAATCCCAGTGACTCAAAGGATCTGCAGGAAGCCAATTCTTGGAATGTCTACGACAGGGCAGAACTACAAAGCTGAATTTTTTTTGGGAATTATGAGAGATGAGAGCAGCTCAAGAGAAGCACTGAAAGATGGATTTGTTTTGGGAGAACATCCATTGATTTTTATCTCTCTGCAGCTTGAATTTCCCTGGATTTTCTGTGGGCTGGCTGACAGCTTTGTCTGAAGCTGTGTCAGACCAACCCCGGAGCTGTTCCTGGGCATGGAACCACAGGAAATATCCCGGGAAGAGCGTGGCCTCCCTGACACCCCCTCCTGCTGTCATTTATCTGCTGATTAAAATCTTCATGTCCTTTACAGCCCTCTCTCCCAAAAGCTCCATGGCTCGGAGCCTTCCCCTCACCAGTGTTCCTGAATTTTCTCTTTTCCTCCACATTTTAAGAGGTTTCAGACCTTGAGGGTGGGGAGGTCCTGGAGCAGTTTTCCCACAGAAGCTGTGGCTTCCCCTGGATCCCTGCAAGTGTCCAAGGCCAGGCTGGATGGGGCTTGGAGCAGCCTGGGATAGTGGGATTTCCCCCTGCCCATGGAATGAGATGATCCTGAAGGTCCTCTCCAATCCATTAATTGACAAGGAATTTCGTAGCACAAAACTCTTCCTCATTTTCTTGATTTTCCCCTCCACTGGAAGTGGTCCAATTTCTCCCAAGTGCTCCTAAAATTATGCCCTCAACTCTCATCACGACCAGAACTGGACACAAACACGGATCACATTCCATGTGTTGTCATGGAAAGTCTTCCTTATGCTCAAGACCAGCAGGGGATAAAACTTTACAAAATCTGGGGAAAATCTGGGAGATTTTCAGTCTTTTTGCCTTCTCTGGAAAGACAGAGGGATTTGGGCAAAGGCCTGGAGTGCCAGGACAACAGGGAATGGCTTTAAACGGAAACTAAGTAGGAATAGATGGGATTTTGGGAAGGAATTCCTGTCTGGGAAGGTGGGGAAGGAGTGGGATGGAATTCCCAGAGTAGCTGTGGCTGCCCATGGATCCCTGGCAGTGCCAAGGCCGGGCTGGATGGGGCTTGGAGCAGCCTGGGACAGGGAAAGTCTTCCTTATGCTCAAGACCAGCAAGGGATAAAACTTTACAAAATCTGGGGAAAATCTGGGAGATTTTCAGTCTTTTTGCCTTCTCTGGAAAGACAGAGGGATTTGGGCAAAGGCCTGGAGTGCCAGGACAACAGGGAATGGCTTTAAACGGAAACTAAGTAGGAATAGATGGGATTTTGGGAAGGAATTCCTGTCTGGGAAGGTGGGGAAGGAGTGGGATGGAATTCCCAGAGCAGCTGTGGCTGCCCCTGGATCCCTGGCAGTGCCAAGGCCGGGCTGGATGGGGCTTGGAGCAGCCTGGGACAGTGGGAGGTGTCCCTGCCATGGCAGGGGTGGCACTGGATGGGCTTTGAGGTTCCTTCCAGCACAAACCATTCCAGGATTCTTTGGAGATGAGGAAGGGCTCTAAACGGGGCCCTGTGGCTCCAGAACTGACATTTCATTCGTTGCCTGCACTTTGACCACATCCAACATTCCAAGATTGCCGAAGGTCCCACTCCCAATGCAGCCGTTCCTCTGAAGCTCTTCAGAGGAGACAGGTGAAGAAAATCATGGAATCTGCAAAAGTGGAGCAAAATTATTTCCTGGAAACCACAAAGTGGGACAGGAAAATATAAAAATCAGAGAACTCAGGCAAGCGCAAGGATCATCCAGCTCTTAAGTATAAGTTCCTCCATGTCCCAAATTCCATTGGGAAATGGCCTTGGGACCTTCCAGTCCTTCATTTAGACCTTGGACATCAGCTCAGCTCCAAAGCAAAGCTGCTCCTTTATTTCCTCCTTTAATCACACAATTCCAGTGCTCAGGAGGAGCTGAGCAGAGCAGGAAGGGAAGAGCAGCAGTCCAGGCTCCAGGAATATCCCAAAAAATCAAGCACATGGATCTTTTTTACAGCTCTGGAGGGAAGATAATTCAAAATCCTGATCTTGTCCAAAAATAAAATAATTTAAAAGGCCACTACACCCCGAGTTCTTGGCGTCCTTGCTCCAAGTCTGGGTGTGTGTCATTCCCACCTCCCTGTTTGTCTGGAAACAACAAACTCTGGAATTGGAAAGGGATGACACGATGAGGTAGAAAACCTCGATCCATGGGGAAAAGTCAGGGATAACTTTTAGCTGCTGGTGTGACGTGGGAGACTTTTATTCCTTAATAAAAGGAATAAAAGGTTACTCCAAAAAACTTGGAGCAACCAGGAAATGCATAAGACACCAACAACAGTCCTGCAATTCCCAAACAAGGCCTGGAAAGCTCCCTGATGTTCCCAGCATGGATTAGTCACCCTGCTGGGAAGGCCTTGGCAGCTCCTCTTGGTGGGCAGTCCAACAGGTGGGGCTGAAATTCCAGGGCCTTTAATTCATCCTCTGCTCTGCCAACACTGGGAATATCCTTCCTGGGAAATGGGGGTGCAAGTCACACAAATATCCAAAAAACATCCCAAAATTCTGTGTCCAGGGTGTGCAAAAACACCTCTGACCCTCCTGCAGCCTGGCAGATATTCCTTCATTTCTGTGCTTATCGGGGATTTTGGCTCCCCAACTTTTTTATTATTTTGTCAAAGAATGGATGACAATTCCCATTCTTTTGGCTGAATTCCAAATTTTTCTTTCTCCTCTTATTGTCATTTGTCAGAGTCCTATATTTTTTTTCCCCTTAAAATTGCTTTTAAAGATTCTATAGGACATTCCATCAGGGAGCAATGAGGAGACAAATTCTAAAAGTAGGAGGTGAACACACAGAGCCAAACTTCATTTTTTGGGAGCGGGTGTCCAAGTGGTGACTTTATTCCCACATTTGTGCAAAGGAGACATCAAACTTCTGCAAACCAGGAAATTCTAGGAAAAAAATGTCCTAAAACAAAAAAAAAAGTCTCCAAAAATTGTTGGGATGGGCAATCCTTCAGGAAAACATCACTCACAACCTGCCTGTCCCCCGTTAATGATGTCACGACCCCTCAATTTGCATTTTCCGGGTGCTTTGTGGCAAAGAGACATTCCAGGAGCCGAACTTCCCTAAAATAGGAACAAGCAGCGGTGTCACATTCCCAATCCATGTTTTGGAGGAGCATCAGGCTCCTCCTGCTCCAAACAGGGAAATTCCAGACTCTGTTGGCACAGAGTTGGAAAAGACCTCAGAGCCCAACCTTCGGCTTCTTGATGCAATCCATGGAGATTCTGGAAGGGGTCAAAGGTGGAAAATCTTCTCCTCTTGTGATGGGACAGTGGGAGCACCTCAAATACGCCTGTCCTAATCCAGCCAGGAATTTTGGTTGAGGACAGATGATATTGACATTTTTCCTTCCCTGTTTGTGGCCGTGTCCATGCAGAATTCTCTGTAATCCTTCATTTATCCATCCTAAATCCAGGATGAACCTCACCTGTCCCACAGGTTTTAGCTTTTCCTGGATTCCTAAAAAATGCCCCTTTCCCAACCCCCCGAATTCTGTCCATTTGTGTGATCACATCCTTCATTTTCCCTCTCCATCCTTCCCCTCCTGACCTTTTTAAAGCACAGTAATTAATGACAATTGGATTTGAGGTGCTGCCTCAGATTCCTGGGAACTTTTGCAGCCAAAGCTCCCCAAACAAGGGAGAGAAGAGTTATTTATAACTACCCAAAAATAAGGAAAAATAACTTTACCTTCTGGAACAATCCAGCCCCTGCAAACTGGAATTCCTTCGTTTTCCTGCTGCTCCAAGCCTTTCCAAATTCCAACAGGGCCCCATTATTAATCCCAATCCTGGAAGCCATCAACACGCCGGGATAATTTTTCACCACATTCCAGCACCTCCTCGTCCATAATTTTCCTCTTCAAGAGCTTTTAAGTGCAGCAATTTCAGATCCAACCTCCTCCTTCCTTGCTGAGGCTCTTTGGGGGAACTTTTCCCACTTTGACGTTCCCAGAGCCACTGGGAAACCTGAACTCCTGGAAAGAGCTTTGGCACTTCATGAAAATTTCACTCCATCCCATGGAATTGCATCCAAGAAAACCAGAACAATCCTATGGATGTTTCTTCCTGCTGCTATTGCCAATTAAATCAGAATATTTTGAGTTTTTTCAGCTTTCCTGCTTTTGAACGGTGTCTGGGTGTTGTTTTTTCTCCTTTTTCCCAATATTTTGTTTGTAATTCCAGAGCTTTTAAAATCCATTCATGGACTTCAGGAGTTATTTTTATTCTGGGGCTTCTTCAGGGCCAAACCCTGAGAAAACAATGCTGGGCTTTGAGAGGGAATAAAAATTGCCAGGGAAATATTCAGGTTCATTTATTATTAGTTTAAAAATTGTTATTATCTATATATATTATAATAATACATATTATTAGCAACAATAATTTATGACATGAATGAGAATCTTTTATTGAATTTAGGCACTTTCTTGGTAATAAAAAATGTGTTTTTTTGTTATTTTACTATTTCTGACTAAAATTAGGGATGTATTTCCTGTCCTTTCCAAACAGCTGGAGCAAGAGGAGGAAAATATTGCCCAAATCCTTTAAAAATGGCTCATTTTTTCCCTCCTTTTCTCTCTCACTTCCCTTTCTCCCTTCAGCATTGATTTTACTCTTCCCAAATAATTGCTGATGCCATTAATTAATAAATTGTCATCATCCTTAAAGCAAGTTAATTCTGATTGTATGCAAATGAGTTTTTCAGTCCCATGTGTAGGATTCTAAGGAATGACATTCCCTCCTTTTCCTCTATTTTGTTCATTAATTAATTACTTTTAAAATGATAATAATAATTATTAGAATTTATATTTATTATTTAGTATAACATTGTTATTGTTATTGTTATTGTTATTTTAGTTGTTTATTATTATTATTAGTAGTAGTAGTATAATGTTTTTTAAATTGTTATTTTTGGCTTGAGATCTCCAGACTGGGAAACAGCAAAAAACTTTGGAACAATTAAAGATTAATTAAATTTTAAATAAAATTCATTTCAAAGGACACCTGGAATGGGAATGAGCATCCCGACATTTTAATTCCTCCTGGTTTTCCTTTTTTTGTGATTTTTGGGGATACAGAAATACCCAGAGATGAATCAATGGGCTTCAAGCAGGACCAAAAAAGCCCCAGAATTTTAAAGGAAGAGCCTGAAATCCCAACAGTGACTTTCTAAGCTGAGAAATCAAAGGCTCCTGGATAAAAATCTGGATCCTTGGATTCTTCCATGAGTCAACACCTCCATCTGATCCTTTGGAGATTCTGGAGCAACAGGAGGAAAATGTTGCCCAAATCCTTTTAAAAAGGCTCCTTTCCCCCCTCTTTTATTCTCTCACTTCCCTTTCCCCCTTCAGCATTGATTTTACTCCTCCCGAATAATTGTGGATGCCATTAATTAATTAATTAACTCATCTGAGTCAACGCCTCCGTCCGATCCTTCAGTGATTCTCGCATGCTTCGTAACGAAGTCTGCTTCAAACTGAGCTTCCTCTTCTAGATCAATCCAAGGAATCCTACGGATCCGGCTGCACCTCTTTCCAGCCTGGGGAACTCATCCCAGCTGGAATTCGCCCAAGGAGCTCCTTGCTGGCGGATGAGTGGTTGGCAACAATCCCAGGAATGGCTCGGCCTGGCAGCGTTCCT
Source organism: Passer montanus (assembly GCF_014805655.1). Taxonomy (NCBI): domain Eukaryota; kingdom Metazoa; phylum Chordata; class Aves; order Passeriformes; family Passeridae; genus Passer; species Passer montanus. The sequence goes on from NW_024370926.1 coordinate 1,366,902, forward strand.
TGGATGGCGGGAGCAGCGGGATAATCGGAGCACGGGAAGCAGGAGGGAGATCCCGTTGGATTGTTATTCCCTTGAAGGAAAATCAATCCCAATCCCTAGAATCCATTCCTATGGATCTGTGTCCTGCGCAAATAAATCAATAGGGAAATAATAAATTAAGGTAAATCAATAAATAAATAAATATCTGCCTACCCCCATGTTTACACCTTTGCAAGACAAGTGCTTCTCCTAAAAAAATCTGGAAGACAGGCAGTGAGACTCCAACTAACAGGAAAATAGTAGATTTTTTTTGGAATTATCCTTTCTTTCTGTCCAGGAAAAACAGCAGGATGAGGGCTGATTCCAACACAGCCCTCAAAGGGCAACATTAGATTAAAAAATTTGGGTGACTAAACAACCATAATTGAGATTATTTGTTAAAATTTGCATCCTAGCTCCCTTAACTACCTATTAAAATTAAATTAATATAAATAAATTAAATTAAATTGCAATGAATTGAATTTTCTCAACACTGAACTTGCCTGTATTTGATATTTTTGTATCCAATTAAAACTGATCTCTCAGCTCTGCTCTTCTTTACGCAGGATTAGGGGAGTATTTGGATAATCAAGATCAGGTCACGGATTAAATGGCATTTGGAGTTAATCACATCCAAATAATCTTCCTGCAGCACTCCCAAAAAACCACAAACCAACAGGAAAAGCCAGGCATGGACTGACCATCCCTGAGACAAATTCCAGCTCTCCAGATGTTCTTTAATTGTTCAGCAAATCAACGGCAGCAGCAGACCAGGGAGAGAAGTCTGGGAATGAGAATATTCCTGCAAAGAATCTGAATTTTGTGGATATTTTCCTGCTTCTCCTTCTTTTCCTTCTAGAGTCAGGAAAATTAAAGGTGGGAATCTTCAGGGAGAGGAGGTGACGGGGGCCCTGGAGTTGTGAAACCCCTCAGGTAAAGGAGGGCACCTGGAAAAGGTCAGGATAAGGTGCCATGCCCAGGTATCCCAAAATCTGTCCCTTAATTCCTATATTTCTCCATGGAAAGGGTGCTCAGGCCTTGGAACTGCCCAGGGAGGTTTGGAGTTCCCACCCCTGGAGGTGTCCCAGCAATTCCTGGACGTGGCACTCAGAGCTCTGGTGATCCCAGAGATCTGAGATTCCATCCTGGAATCTTTAAACATGGGAAAGACCTCCAAAGTCCAACCTTCAAATCCCTCCATGCCCAGGCAAATCTTTTCTGCCTAAGCACCCCCAGTCGTGGTGCAAAGGCAAATTCATTGGATAAGGAGCAACTTCTTGGCCATAAAGGGGGAGGAGTTGGGTTTTCCAAGTATTCCGTTATTTTTTTCGTTGGGATTCTTCAGGCTTCCACTCAGGACTGTGATCTCCTCATGCCAGGTGCAACACAAACATACAGATTTGATTGTCCAGAGAAATGGTGGATGCCTGGAAGTGTCCAAGGCCAGGTTGGATGGGGCTTGGAGAACCCTGGGATAGTGGGAGGTGTCCCTGCCCATGGCAGGGGTGGCACTGGATGAGTTTTAAGGTCCCATCCATCCCAAACCATTCCAGGATTCCTTGATAATCCAATGTCTAATATTTACAAAATAGAGAGCCGTAGGTTCTATAAACTTCTGGATGTAAATCCTGCACTGACAGTTTTCCTGGGAGCTCAGTGCTCCAAAGGATCAATGGATAGGAATGCTTAGGATTTTTCTACCTAAATTATTTGATGACCTTGGAAGTATTTCCAACCTCAGTAATTCCTTCATCCCATGGCTAGAACGACATCCCAAAGCTATTCCTTCATTCCTAAACTTGCAGGGAAGGGCACTGTGGGAATCTGTTATGTATATATTGGGATAATCCCATTGAACTCTGGCAATGATGAAACCCCTGGATAGAGGCACCGAAATTTGGGAAAATCCGAGCACTGGTGGCCAACTGGCAGCTCCTGAGCTTCACCAGTAGCACGAGGAGCTCCAATCCAGCATTGGCTGGAGCCCAGCTGGCACAGGGAGCACACATCCCTGGATGAGGTGGGAATAAACTGGGAAAGGTTTCACCATGGAGACACCCTGAAGTCACCTCCTCTTGTCCCACCACACCAGCTCCTGGTGGACAATCCATGTCCCACCTGGGAGTGACTCCCCTCCTTTCCCTTCCCATGGATATGTGGCACGGGTTGAGTCATTCTTGGCAAATCCAAATAAATTTTGGCAAATCTGGATTTTAGGCTCAGCCTGTAGGCTTGGCTTTGTCCCCAGACCAACCAGGAGCAAGGGAAGGTCATGAAGGACAACCTCCAGCCCTTCCACCCTGATCCATCCGGAGCACTTCTGGAAAGCCCTGGAGAAAATCCAACACGTCCATTTTCGGCTGGAAGCTGCCAAGCCAAACAAAGCTCTCGCAACCACATGAATGAAATCCACATGTTTTTATGGAGTGTTCCCTTCAGATGGATCCACACACAGTGGAAAGCAGAAGAATTGTGCTGATTTTGAAGGAAAACCATCCATGAAGGAGCTGCCAGATCTCCTTATTGCAAAACCCTTTTTGCACAAAAAAAATTCCTTTTTTCCCCTTTTCCTTTTTATTTTTTTTCTCCCTAAATGAGAAGAGGGGGAAAAAAAAAATCCCTATAAATAACTCTACTGTACTGCTCTGTCTGAAAACTCAAGGAATATTTTACAAGCTGGACTCAGAGCCAGAATTTGGGACCTGCAAATGGGAGCTCTTTCTGTGGTGGTTTAAAAATGTGGGGAAATAATAAAATGAGGAATGTCTCAGCTTTAAATAAAAAAAAAAAAATTGAAAAAAGGAATCCAAACCCTCTGGTCTGTATTCCTGTTTTTTAATGGATTAAGTACAGGGGAAGCATTCTTTAATTTAGGGGTGCTTGGAAAGGCCAGGAAAGGATCTAAAGCTGCCAGAAGGATTTGAGTGTTAATTAAAAGCAGCTGAAAATAATCAAATTTAAAATGAGGGATGGGGAGAATTGGAATGTCCAAAAAATGTTATTACATTTTACTCCAATCTTTTCCTGCTCAGGATGACCTGGGATGAAGGATGGCCTTGAGTCTCTTGTGGATGTGGACCAGATCTTCAGAGACCTGAAAAATCATGGAATTCCAGAGTGATTTGGATTTGAATGGACCGTAAATCCCATCCCATTCCATAGGCATGGAAACCTCCCACTATCCCAGGCTGCTCCAAGCCCCATCCAGCCTGGCCTTGGACAATGCCAGGGTTCCAGGGGCAGCCACAGCTGCTCTGGGAATTCCATCCCAGCTCCTCTCCACATTCCCAGCCAGTAATTCCTTCCCAAATCCCATCCATCCCTGCCCTGTGGCAGTGGGAAGCCATTCCCTGTGTCCTGTCCCTCTATCCTTTTTCCAAATTTTCTCTCCATCTTTCCTGCAGATTCTCCACGTCCTGGAAGGTCACAGTGAGCTCACCCCAAAGCTTCTCCTCTCCAGCTGAACATTCCCAGCTCTCCCAGCCTTCCCTCCCAGCAGAGCTGCTCCATCCCTGGGATCACCCTGGTGCCTCCTCTGGGCTCTCTGCAGCAGCTCCAGCTCCTTCCCGTGCTGGATCCAGGGCTGGGGCAGCTCTGCAGGTGGGGCCTCACCTGAGCAGGGCAGGATGGATTGACACCATCATGGAGCTTCATTATGTGCTTCCACAGAATTCCAAAAATCCACCCCCTGCTGTTATTCCACACTGCCCAATTCCACCAGTCTGGAGACCATGGAACGACCTCGTGAAACCTGAGGAGAGCAAAACAAATCCTGGAAGGGTTTGGGTGGGAAGGGACTTTAAAACTCATCCCATCCCATGGGCAGGGACACCTCCTACTATCCCAGTTTGCTCCAAGCTCTGTCCAGCCAAATCCCACCACCAGAGCAGTCTGAGGCAGATTTGTCCTTTCCTTGTATTTCCTTGTTTTCAACAAAATTAACAAAATTAACAAAATAAACAAAACCCTGAAGTGTTGCCGGTGGTTTTTGATGGATCCTCTGATCCTTGCAGTGCTTTGCATTCCAATGCCCAGGAATTTTCCAGATGGTTTTTGATGGATCCATTGCTCCTTACAGTGCTTTGCAATTTTTTTTGAGGCAGATTTGTCCTTTCCTTGCATTATCAACAAAACTAACAAAATTAACAAAACTAACAAAACTAACAAAATCCCAAAATAATGCCAGTGGTTTTTGATGGATCCTCTGATCCTTGCAGTGCTTTGCATTCTAATGACCAGGAATTGCAGCCCTGGGAGCGATTATCATGGATTGGCATGCCTGGAATTGCTTTCCTACTGAGGAATAACCAGGAAAAGAAGATATTTTCATTTGTCTGAATGATTTGAGCCCCTAAAGCTCTGAGGGGAAGGAGCTGTTCCAGAGCATCTCTGGCAGCTCCGAGGCTGCTAATGAGGGAATCTTTATGGAGCTTCCCACTGGGAGAAAGGGAAAATCTGGGATTTATTTCTTCGTGCAGTTTGTGCTTGGCAGCCAGAGGTGAAATTAAGACAGCAAAGCAAACAAAAATCAGGCACTGTCAGCAAATTGGAGGCTGTGGAGCAGAAAGGGATGGGAATTTAATGGGAAAATGAGGGAAAATGAGGAGGAAAAGGGGTTCTGGGAGAGGGGATCCACAGTTCTTTCCAACTATTATCAGCAAATCCGGGTTTCTTTTTCCAGGCTGGAGATTTGAGCCTGAGGGCCCAAAAGCAGGAAGAAGTTACAATATTCAAAATATCCTTGGGAAAAGTCAAGAGATAGGGAGGTTGGAGTTACGTGCTCCTACAGGTCCCTTCCAATGCAACCCATTCAAGGATTCCATGGATAGATGGAATTTAAATCCAGCTGGAGCATTTCCATGGGCTGAGGGAAAGCAAACGATTTGGGAGGTTTCCATGCCAGCATTTTTAAAGGGAATTTTCATTTTTCAAGGGAATTTTCAAATTTTCAAGAGATTTTTCCATTTTTAAATAGAGTTTTCCACCTTTAAATGAAATTTTCTATTGTTAAGGGAATTCTCCCTTTTAAAAGGGAATTCTCAATTTTTAAACTTAATTCTCCATTTTTAGGAGGGAATTCTCCATTTTTAGGAGGGAATTCTCCATTTTTAAAGAGAATTTTCAATTTTGAAAAGGAATTTTCCATTTTTAAAGGGAATTCCCCATTTTTAAAGGGAGTTTTCCCACTTTCAGCTGGGATTTAGGTGGTTGAAGGCAGCAACCAAATTTCCTTTTAGAATTCCCTATTAAAGACTGGAAACTTCTTGTTGCCAAGGGATTTTTTTGGAATACAGGTTGGATGGTGGCAGAGGAGCCACCCTTTGGATTCCCTCCCGAAGGGTTGAGAATTCCAAGCCATCCCACATCAAGATCCAATGGCAAATAAATGAGGGATTCAACACCCTCCTACTGCTGTAATTCCTAAAATCTCTTCCTTAATTTTGGGAACTGAAGGAGGGATGAGATCAAGCTGTGGGTTCTGTCCAGATTAAACTCGGTTTTTGTCCGGATTAAACTTGGTTTTGGGTCTTCTGAGGGAAAAGCAGCCACTAAAGAGGCTCAAAAATCCGGGGATTTTCCAAGGTCTGAGCCCTCAGGGATGGGGATGTGGAATTACCTCGCGATGAGGAACTGGGGAAGGGACAGGAATTTTTTTAAATTAGGGATTTTTTAGCAAACCTTCATTTTAAATTGGGAAAATCCAGCATTAATCCCTCTAATCAATGGGAAAAGCTGAGGGGCTTCCACCACACCCAGGATTTGGGATGGGATACACCAGGATGATTCCCTGCTGGACACAGGAATGGTTTTCAACACCTGGAGTTTCCTGGACCACATTGCAGTGGGTTTTTAGCTGAATCTCAGGCATCTTCAGGGAAGGAAACAGGGCCCTCTCAGCATCATCACAGAGATTTTATCAACTCCCAGGTATTTGGGCCAAAAAGGAGTTTTTAGACCATTCCCTCAATGATTAAATTCCACCAGGCCCCAAATTCCCTGATTCTCTCATGAGGAGCCACAACCTGGATTTGCAACCCAACAAAATCCAGAGCTCTCCTCTGCCACCCGTCCTGGTGTTCTCATGGGAGCAAAATCGGGAAGTCAGGAGTGAAGATTTTTGCTGGGTTTTTTTTGGAACTCAGCATTTTGTGGTTGTAAAATGAAGCATTTTCTCCCAAACCACTTTTGAGGAGAAAAAGGTGCATTTGGAGAGCCAGACTTCTCCAGTGGTTTGCTGGTTTCAGTTTGGGTGGTTTTGTTCAAAGCCAGGGGTGATTTTGGATTTCAGTTCCCAAAATCCATTGGTTATAAACTGAAAATAGAAACCCTTGGCCACTCAGAGCCAGAGATATTTTTTAAACCTATTTTATTTTTCCCCACATTTTAAATATTTTTTTTTTTTTAAATGAAAGCCAGAAACTCATTTCAGGGGGGACAGCAGAGAGAACTTCTGGATCTATTCCAGTTTTTCTATCCTTGATTATTTAATAAAGATGAGATTATTTTTGCCTCTTCCAAAGATTCTAACAGTCCTAAAAATGGTGTTTAATTAGTGCAGAAGGTTTTAATGAGGGTGGAGCACTCGTTCATCTGGAGATGGAGATAGAGGGAGGACTGGGGATGTTTTCACACTGACAGAGAGGAAAAATGAACTTCCATCATTTTTCATTCTTTATTTTAAGCATCCCCATCTGCCTTGTAAATCCCCCCCTTGGCTGCTGCGGAATGGAGCCTTCTTCCCTAAAATCCTGCTTTTTTGAGGAGAAATCCAGCTAAAAATGCCATTTGATTCCAAATCCAGATGTTTATTGAGTCTAAATCCACTCCCAGCCCTCCAAAGGAATTGTCTGGTGGTTTCGGACCTTTTGCTGTAATGAAATTTGGGAACCATCCCTGCTGAGAGCCTGGATTAACTTTAGGATTAGGATAACAGGGATGGCCTGGATGCAGAGTGACATCAGCAGTGACTCTGCTCTCACTGGTGTAAAGAAAGACACCAGGAACACGTTCCCTGGAAATGGCTTCCAGCAGGAATCTGATTCATCCCAAAATTCACAGATGTCTTTTCCACTGGCCTGGGATCACAAAACGAAGCTTTTTATTCCCAACTCCCTGGCTCCAACTTCAGCTCCGTGCTTGAAGTCACTCCCCTTGAAGTCCAGCTGGCAACGGATGCGATGAAATGAAGGATGAGAGACAACTCCCAGCGGATCATCCCATCCCTGCTGGCTTTGGGAAGCAGCAGGGGCACCTTCCAGCAGCCCAGGCTGCTCCAAGCCCTTTCCAGCCTGGCCTTGGACACTTCCAGGGTTTTGGGGGCAGCCACAGCTTCTCTGGGAAATCCAATCCAGCCCCTCACTGCTCCCTGTCTTGGTTTGAACAGACAGGTGTCTGCTAAGGAAGGCAGGAGTTTCTCTTAAAATGGAAATTGTAAATCCCCTCCCTCTGAATTATTACAATTTTTAAATTAAGGGGCTCTCAGGTAAGGATATGGGAATGGGAATAACAGTTCTTTACTAGGAAAATTAAAAATACAAATGCAATAGTACAAAAAAAAAAATCACCACTGCCAGAGTCAGAACACAATCTGACCCGCTGTGGGTCAGGGTGGTGGCACAGTCCCATCCCATGGGGGCTCAGCCCTCCTGCAGTGCCAGCTGTGCTTCTGCTGGAGCAGGGATCCTGCACAAGGCTGCAGTTTTCCTCTGCAGCTCCAGGGCTGCTGGAGATGGGCCTGCTCTTCCTCTGGGAATGCAGGGCAGGAGAAAGCTGCTCCTCTGGGAATGCAGTGGGCAAAGGCTGCTGTGCTGTTCCAGGCTCAGATTGGATCCAGGTAGGAATGCTTGGCTCCTGCCCTGGGCGGAGCATCTCCCCATGGGATGCTGGAATTTGATCAGCCCTGCAGGGACACTCAGTGGCCATGGACAGCAGAGATCTCCTGGAGGGAGGAGTGGCTGTGGGAGAGATAAAGAAAACTGCCCCATGAAAAGCAGAGAACTGCCCCAGCTCTGACAGATGGGGACAGAATCCACACCCCCAGCCACATCCTGCATTTCCAACCCAAGGCACTCTCCCAGGGAATCGTTCCTTCCCAATAACCCAGCTAACCTTGCTCACCTTCAGGTTGAAGCCATTCCCCCTCGTCCTGTTTCTCCAAGCTTTTACGAACAGTTTTTCTCTGGAATTTTTGCGGGCCTCCCTTTAGGATCACTCCAGGGATTTTGCAGTTTTCACTGAGTGTAGGAAATAATTTAGATCAACTTTATAAAATCAGAGGGTGCCCAATTAAATTAAATCCCTGACACCATGTGAAGGCAGCTGAAAGAAACGGAAAAGTGTGGATACACAGCAGGAAATGGATTTCCCTTAAAAACAAGGAAATCCAGATATTTCAACAAAAGTAAAAACTATTCCTAACATGCCTTTCCCTCACAAACCATGGTTTCGTTCATCTCTGTGCTCACCTCTCTTTTCCATTCTCTCCACACACAAAAATTCACTTGGATTTCATTTCATCACCTTTTAAAAAGTAGGATTTAATCCCTTGGGAAGAGTTGAAAAAGGGGGTTATGGATTAGTTTGTCTGAGGCAGGTGCAGAGCCACTGCTCAATGATGGGATGAAATTCCTGGGTTTCCCTGGCCTGGCTCCTGAGGCTCCTTGAACTGGGTTTCTTTCTCAGATGTGGGAAGAATCTCCTGAAATCTCTCAGGGCTGAGCAGAGTCAACCTCTTCGCCCAGGGAAAAAAAAAAAAAGGGAATTTGTGCCAGGAGAGGTTTAAATTGGATGTAAGGAAAATTCCCCTCACTAGAAAGGTTGTCCAGGGCTGGAGACAATTCCTGAGGGATTTAAAGCCCTGTGGATGCGGCACTTGGGGACACGGTCAGTGGTGGCTTTGGCAGTGCTGGATTAGTGCTTGGACTTGATGACCCTGAAGGTCTTTTCCAACCTCAACTATTCCATGATTCCGTGTTAATTTAAACCTCAATCTGCTGTTCTTTGCAGCCAGAAGCGGGGCTGAGCTGCTGTTTTCAGTTAATTTTTATGAACTTTACATGAGCTTAAATAGATTAAACTCAGATCCACATGGAGTTCATCCCTTTTTATGATGGAATAAGTGGATTAAAATTATTCCAGCGGATAGAAAATCTCTGATCTGTACCATGAACTTGTTTTTGCCACAGAAATTAAAATCAGCCCCTCTCCGAGCAGCTGCCCAGGCCAAAAATGCTGCAAATAAAGAGCTGAGGGTAATGAATCATCCCTAATATTCCATGGCGTGGCAGGGAAGCTGTTCAGTGGGATATCCCCATGGATCATTGGGAGATAACATCCTCATTCATGATCTGGTGGAGAACTGAACACAGGCATGAATGAAATTCACGGATTTTACTCAAGTGGGAAGTGCCAAAAAAATCCCAGTGGATAGAGGATTTGTGGAACGGGGCCAGAAGAGGCAAAGGAGCAGGGATAGGCAGGAGCAAGCCAAAAGGAAAATTGGGAATTGTCTGTGCCAAAGGAGATGGAAGGGAGATCAAAGGAAACAAAGCTGCAAAATGTGGAAAAACAGGGGAGGCCCTGGAGTGGAATTCCCAGAGCAGCTGTGGCTGCCCTTGGATCCCTGGCAGTGCCCAAGGCCAGGATGGAGCAACATGGGACAGTGGGAGGTGTCCCTGCCATGGCAGGGGTGGGAATGGGATCATCCTTTAGATCCCTCCCAACCCAAGTTCTGGAATTCCAGGATTGTGCAGCACGTATTTCACACAGGTAGCACAAAACAAATTCCAGTGGAGTCACAGACTGCTGGCACATGGAGTATTCCCAAGAAACTCTGGGGAAAACCACTTGGATTTTCCTCAAAATGGATCTTCAGCTCCTGCTGGGTTAATCCCATTGTTGGATTTATTTAAATGCCTTTTCTGGAGCTGCAGACATGGAATGTCAGGGCAAGGAAAAGCAGAGGGATGCCAAGGAAACAGCTCTGGATCCTGGTGAGGAGAGTGGGAAGAGGGAAAGGATCATCCCAGGCTGTTGGTTTTCCCAGCCTTTACAGAGATGGAGCAACTGAGAGAAGTTTTAAAAGATTTTATTCCATCATCAGTCTCGATGAAGGGTGAGACACAAGAGATGTAAAACTCAGCACCAATCCATCAGAAGCCAACCTATTTCCAGGTTACAATACCTTAGAAATGTTTTTCTGCCTATTAGTTTTTGCCAGGCAATACTGCTATTACTTCTAACACCAATCACCGATTATTCCACCCCACCTATTATTTTGTGGTCCTGCTACAATGCATCTTTCACAGTTCTAATTCTCTAAAATATCTGGTCTTTTTGCAAGGCCGTCTTTTGAAACTTGATGAAATTTATTTGAATCCAATCTCTCTCTCAACAATGTCATCTTTTTTCCATGGTCTTCCTAAGCCAGCACACCTTATCTCAAATGTACAAGACTATATGAACTTTCTATCAGGTTTTGAGAATTCTTTGCAAATCCATTTCTGACATCTAACTATAAAAGTTTAACCTCCCAACCTTCTGGGATGAGTCTGGAGCTGGGAATTGCAAGGAAAGTTCTATTCTCCTGCTCCCTGGCGGCTTTAAAGCTCCTGGAGGACATTTTGCTCTTCCCAGTTCCCAGAGAGGCTGTGGCTGCCCCTGAATCCCTGGAAGTGTCCAAGGTTGGACAGCCTGGGACAGTGGATTGGTTTAAGGTCCTTTCCAAACCCTTCCATGATATTCAAGCAGAATGACCCCAAATCCGTGCCCTTGGTGCCAGCTCCCCACAGCTGGAAATCGGGAATCTGCGGCTCCATAAAACACTGCTCTGTTTCACAGGGCCTGGAATAACGTCCTCAAGGAAATAAAGGTGTTAAAGCTGATTTTTAGGGCATCAGGAAAGAGATTCACCACCCCTAAATCCCGCTGAATGCACAAAACTTCCCTTTTCCGGGATGGCAGGATCCTTTCCCTCAGGATAAGTGGCCATTTTGTCCCGTGTGTGTCCCACCTCCAGATCCACTCCCTGCTCGGCCCACGGCTTCTCCCACCTCAGCACTTCCTCTTCCTCCTTCAGACTGGCAGCAGAGCAGATAAATTACCGCTTATCAACTGCAGAATCACCTCTTATCAACCTCGCAATCATCTCTTATCAATTAACCTCTTATTAACCCCACAATCACCTCTTATCAACCTCAAAATCACCTCGATTAATCTCTTAGCAATTCACAATCACCTCTTATCAATCTCACAACCACCTCTTATCAAGCACACAATTATCTCTTATCAATTCAGTTAGTGTTTATCAATTCACAATCGCCTCTTATTGACCTCACAATCACCTCCTATCAACCTCACAGTTACCTCTTATCAATTAACCTTTTATCAATTCCCAATCACCTCTTATAAATTCACAATTTATAACCTCCTATCAATTCACAATCACTTCTTATCAACCTCTCAATCAAAACCTCCTGGAAATTTGATTCCAGAAAAAAAAGGCAAACCCATCCACCCAAAATCTTATTAAAGCTTTTTTTTTTGGCAGATTTTTTTCATTCATTTTGGGTTATTTTTTGGTTTTTTGTAGGAAAATTGTCCATTCTCAGGCTATTTTTGAGCCCATGGATTTTAGCATTGATCTAAGAGTTTCTAGGAGGAAATAAAGAAGAGCTAATTAATAATAACTCTAATAATAATTATAATTAATTAATTATTCTCTAATAAAGAAGATATTTATTAATAACAGGATTATTGCTGGGGTAAAGGAAGCAAGACAAGGTTTTTGGATAGCTGAATTTCAGTTTTTTCCCAAATTTCCTTCCTGGAGAAAAGCCGGGTGAAAGTGCTGAGCTGAGCTTAAAGCAGCCTCTCCATCTCCTTGGGAATTGACCTCAAATCCCACGGCCCCTGCTCCAAATTTTCTCATTTTGGAAAATTACAGGCTGCAGCTTGGCTCTTTTCTCCCCCACCTGGATGTTCCTCCTTTCCCAAACCCCATCTCCGAAGGCCCCTGATCCCCTCCCAGGAACAATCCCACAGAATATCCCACAGAACTCTATTTTCAATCCTAATTAACGGCTCTGGTGGCTTTTGTTTGCTTTTCTGGTTAACCATTTTTACTACTCCACCTCCTCCTCATTTTTCCAGGAAGAATGTTCCGTGTGCACCCCACAATTAAATTCCAGACAGCGCTGGGGGAGATTTGGGCTATTCTGAAAGACAAACCAAAAAAAAAAAAACAACCCAAGGTGCTCAAACTATATTTGACCACCCAAAAATGAGGCGAGGATCCTTCCAGGCAGAGGGGAAAAAAATTACAAAAATAAAAAACTCAACTCAGCCACTGTGGGAGCCTCTTTTTTTGGAAAGGCAAAACCAAACCCAGAGTTCAGCCCAAGTGATGAATGCAAGAAAAAAGCAAAATTATGTGGTTTGCTGCCTTTAATCAGCTCCCACCTGATCCCCGGGGATTTGTTTCTATTTGAGCTCCATGCGGGATTTGGGATCGTTATCCCAGAGTGGCAATTTGCAAATTAGGACCTGTACTTGGAGGGAATTAAAACTGGATTTAGCTGGGGCATAATCACGCCACTGTCTTCTCTCAAGGTCTTCTTTATTCCCTGCTGGAGTCGCCTCCAAAAGCTGCGGCAAAGCCCAAGTGGAGTTTTGGAAATGCCAGGTGGGGGTGGGACTGCAAAGCTGGAATGATCTTCCACCTAAACATCCCCCAAGCCAGAGCTGCTGATCCCAGAATTACCCGAAATCCCAAATATCCTCTCTGTACAAACTGGTGATCCCAGAATTACCCCAAATCCCAAATATCCTTCCCATTCCAGCAGCTGATCTCAGAATTACTCAAAATCCCAAATAACCTCCCAGTCAGAGCTGCTGATCCCAGAATTATCCAAAATCACAGATATCCCCAATGTGGTTGCGTCCATTGTGCCGCTTCAGCCTCCCCCTGGAACCCACGGAATTCTCTCACAAGGGACATCACGACATTCCCAGATGGAACAGCACCTACTAAAGCCCAGCCTAAATATTTAGGCCAGCTTAGATGGAGCTTTGAGTCCAGTGGAAGGTGCCCCTGGCAGAGGGGTGGATTGGATCTTTCCCAAAGTTCCTTCTGACCCAAACTATTTCCCAGGTTTTATGGCAAACATCCAAAAATTTCCTCAGCGGACAGAGACACAAAAGGCACCCCCAGGCCTTGGTTTTCACCAGGAGGATTTAATCCCATAATGAATCTTCATCTCCGAGCTAAACCTGCTCTGTTCCCGGTGACATCCCAAGCTCTTGGTGACAAATCCTGAAATGAAAAGGGAAAAGCTCCAAGAACAGCAGTGCTGGGGGAGCCTCTCTTGTGGGGATATTGGAAAGATTTTTGGATGAGTTGGAGACGGGACCTCTGAGTTGTTTTTGATGATGTGGTTTATTTTGTTATCTTCTGCACAGGCAGGAAGGGTGAGCTCGCTCACATCTTCACTGCATGGTTCAGAACATCACAAGACCCTCAGTTAAAGACCTTTGAAGGATTTATTGACCAATAAAACACTGCCAACAAGGATATTTATGTTTTTGACCCAATCATTAAATATTTTGTTTTATGGACCCATGCTACAGTGTGAGCTTTCTTAGCCAATCATGTTATGGCACACAAACCCACAGTGCTGCATTCTAAACTCGTTGCTTACCTCTGGAACTGCCTTTATTTTTTATTATTAATCGTAATAATGAAATAGAAATTATTATTTATTTATCTTAAAGTCTAAAACTCTAAACTTTCCTCTTCTCAGCTTAACATGTCTCTGCTTTAAACTCTAAATCAACATTCTTGTTTTTAGCACCTCAGTTTGGGAGCCTTTTCCAAGGTCTCAGATCAAATCTTGGGTTTAATTCTAAGCTTTGGCTTACAGGCCCAAAGTTCTGAGAGTTCCCTGCATTTCGGATTCCAACATCCCTTTCCTTGGCTTTCCTGAGGTGCCAGACTGGGACAGGGAAGGGCAGGAAGCTGCAAGAAAAAAATACCAGGAATGGAAACAGGAATGGTGGGGACAGGGGGATGAATGGTTGCCATAGAAACCACTCTTCTCACAATGCTTCCCTGATTTTGGGTAGTTCCAACCTGGATAAGGCTCCCTGATCCTTTAATTCTGGTGGAAGGTGTCCCTGGCTGTGGCAGGGGGTTGGAATGAGGTGATCCAACCCAAACCATTCCAAGATTTTAGGATTTCAATCCAAACACCTCATTTCTGATGCTGACACTGACCTGAGTGCAAGGAAAGAGCTTCAGGAGGAGTTTGGCTTCCTTATTCCCATAGAAAATGGGAACACGGTCCAGAAGTTTCCATAAATAAGAAGAGCATTTTACTTTGCCCAAACGAAAAAACCAAAATAAATTGGGATTTGCATAAATCCTCCAATAAAATTCACACGCAGCTGGCAGAAAGAAAAGCTTTGAAAAATCCACCTCATCTTCAGAGATTTGGGATTCTTGTGTCATTCCTGGTTTTTCCTGAGCACTCCCTAATCCTCCCCTGACCCTTCTAGGATCCATGGGATCCATCCACATGGAAACCTCTGGTGACCCTTTGGAAAACCCAGTGCATTCCATGGATGTTCAGGCAATACTGGAATACCTGAACTTTACATCTTCCATTCCTGGAAGCCAGGTGGCTTCAGAGCCCTTCTCCTGATTTTTTTATGGAATCATGGATTGGTTTCAATCATCTAAACTCATCAACTCCATGCCTTAAACCCCACGTGCCACATGGAGAACAAATCCCTCCAGGGATGGGGACTGCAAACCTCCCTGGGCAGCTCCAATCCTTGGCCACCTTTTCCATGAGGAAATTCCTGCTGATGTCCAACCTGAACATCTCCTGGCCATTCCCTCTCCTCCTGTCCCTGTTCCCTGGGAGCAGATTCCAATTTTCCCCCTGGCTGCCCCCTCCTGTCAGAGCCAGAAGGTCCCCCCTGAGGTTCCTTTTCTCCAGGATCTTTGATGGGATCAAGGGAAGAATTCCTGAAGCGAGGGAGAGATTCCTCTCTTCCCACAGCAAACATTGAAATTGGGCTGATGGGAAATATTCCCAAAATGTTCATTTCTCCACATAAATTGTATGGATAATGTGGATTTCTCTGGAGACATCCACGATCCTAAAATCCAGCTGAAGTGACACTCCAGCAAGACCCTATGGAATTGTTTTCTTGCTCACTACCCCTCATTCCTTTTCCTTGGAAAAGCCTCAAATCAGGAGCTCCTCTGACTTTATCCTTCAGAAATTCCCAGAGGAGACAGCAGGACCTTGCTGGGGGTGTGTTTTTCATGGATTTGCTTCCCTGGGTTCAGTCCAAGAGGGAAGGATCCTTGATGGGATCAAGGGAAGAACTCCTGAAGCGAGGGAAGATTCCTCTCTTCCCACGGCAAACACCAAAACCAGCCTGATGCAAAATATTCCCAAAATGTTCATTTCTCCACATAGATTGTACGGAGAGGGATAACTTGACTTTCTCTGGAGACATCCATGATCCCAACACCCAAATCTGGCTCAGGTGACAATTCCACAAAGTCCTGTGGAGTCTGTTTTCCTGCCCATCCACACTCACCCCTCATTCCTTTTCCTTGGGATTACCTTGGAAAAGGCACAAACCTGACTTTGCCCTTGGGAAGTTCCCCGAGGTGACAGCAGGACCTTGCTGGGGGCGTGTTTTTCATGGATTTGCTTCCCTGGCTTCAGTCCAAGTGGGGTCAGGCGGTTCCTGATATTCCCGAGGGGGATTTTCCAGGAGCTGCTTAACAGAGGACAGGAATGTCCCACAAATGTCCCACAAATGTCCCACAAGAGCCTGGGACTCAGGTCACTGCTCCCGCTGCCGGAGGCTGAGCCAGCACCATTCCCCCTTTCCAGGTGTTTCCATGGGCTCCACATTCCTGGGCACTGGGGCAGGACGGAGGGAACAGCACAATCCCTTTCCAGGTGGGCTGGGAATGTGTCTAATAAATGCTGGAACACTCAATTTTCCCTTCTATTTTCCATGGAAAACCAATCCAGGGAAAAAATCTGGAGAAATCAATGCCAGGAGCAACTTTAGCTGGAAGATTTCCCAAATCTAGGCTTAATTTCCCATCCCAAATAAGCCCAAATTCCTTAAAACTGGGTCTGATATCCCAGACAAGATCCCCTCTAGTGGGAATTTCTGGAATATGTGGAGATCCTGGAATTTATTCCTGGTCCTGACTGGATGATTTTTCCTGCTCCAGGACCAGCATCACCAGAATCCAAGGAAATGAGTGATCCTGCCATTATTCCCTGGATTTCTGAGAATTCAATGCAACTTTTGGCCTCTGGAATTCCATTTCCACCCAAATAGGGGACAATAAATCCAATTTTCCACTAAAAATGCCTTCCTGTGGCTGTGGCTTTTTCAAGGCAATTTCTCCATCTGCTGGTGGAAAAGCAACTCCCAAAGCACTGGAATTACTCCGGGCTAGAATTTTCCACCTTTTGTTTTTTCACTTCCTGACTTCCAGATCCCACTGGAATGGAGAAAACATTGGATCAGGGCTGGGAATTTCTTCTCTCTGTTTCCACTTCAGGAATTGGGATGAGTTTTATGGGCAGGATGATCCCTGGAAATTCTAGGAACAGATTCCCTGATCCCAGAAATGGATCCCCAAATCCCAGGATGGATTCCCTGATCCTAGGAATGAATTCCCTGCATTCACCCCCATTCTGATAATTCAAAATCAAATTATTCCCAATGGATAATTTTTTTTTAATGGAAAATCCCTTTTTAAAAATCATTAAAACATTCCTACAAATCTTTTGGATCTGATTCACAGTATTTGGAATATTTGCTTGGAAAAAAAGGATTGAGGTGGATTTTAAAGGATTTCCCAATCCCAATGAATATTATATTTTGGATTTTGATTATTTTTAACAAGATAGGGATGGAAATTGGATGAGGGAGAAGGAATTCCATGGAAAAGAAAAGGAGCGGATTTTCCTCCTGGAAACCTTTGGATTGGGAATAAATCCCTCTGCAAACGGAGCCACATCCCAAATTTCCAGTGCGATTCCAACTGCAGGACAGGGAATCCGAGTTTTCCTGCCCCAATCCCAGCTGGATCCCATCCTGGAGTTTTTAAGGCATATATACCCCTTCCCAAAATTCCCATGGATCCGGCACATCCCAGGGAGCAAAACCTGAATCCAATGGAAAAATCTCTTTTATTGTCATGGTTCCTGATTAAACAGGGCCTTCAAAAATTTGGATTAGGATTGAAATTCCAAAGAAATCCGATCTTTGTATCCATATTCCCACTTTTCCATTGGTGCCATTCCAAGTATGGAGATTTATGGCTCCTCTGTGTCCAGGGGCAGGATTCCCAATCTTGGAATTCCACATTTCCCTGGATCATTCTCTTCCCAAGCATTCCCGTGCTTCTGGACATCATTCCCAGTGTCTCTCCTGAAATTTTCCACCTTTTCAGGTGCTCTGTAATTTTGGGACTTTTTGGAGCTGAGCGACGTCACTCAGGCAGAAAATTCCCTTCATTTTTCCAAGCTCGTTTCCCACCAGGATGAGTTGGGTGGGAAAGAACGGAAAGGAAAATTGGGAAAAGGAAAAATGGGAAATATCTTGGCACTGATAAATCCAGGTTTAAAAAACAGCAGGAAAACTGAAAATTTCTACCAAATAAATAGAAAATAAATCCCCTTCCTGGGGATAAAGGATTGGAGGGAATTCTCCCTATGGAGCAGACAGTTCCAGGATACCTTGAGTTTTAATTATCCCAAGATTTTCCATTATACTCCCCAAAAAAACTGGAGTTAAATCATCCCAGCTGGAAATTTTGAGGCAGAAATTGCTGGAATATTCCCAAAACAGCTGGAAAATGCCGCTCCTGATAAATCCACTCCTCAGGAATTCCCGGGAAGGGAGAGAATAGCACTACATGGAAGTGGAGCAGAATTCCTGGTCTCAGAACTGGATTTCCTCAGCAAAAAATCAGGAAAATGTGAATAAATCTCCTGGAAAAGATGGAATTCCTGGTGTTTCCTGCAGCAATCCAGGAAAAGAGGCACCAGAAAAGGAAGGAAAAATTCCCATGTGTCCAAAAACTTACTGGAATCCACAGGACTCACACCTTAGAGAATTCCATACTTTGGGATTTTTCCGGAATTTACATAATCCCTAAAATTCCCCACAAGGAGGTGCTGAGCGCCAGGAAATCTTTCTCCAACTTCTCCAGGTCCTCCAGGAGAAGAAATTCGGGATGAATCCCCTTCTCCTTTAGTTTGGATCCTCATCCCTGAGCATTCCCACATTTATCCAAAGTCCTCATTCCCATTCCAGCTTCCAGGTCAGTTCCATCCCATTCCCGCTGGATATTTTTCGTTATTATCCAAACCAAATTCCCAGTTTTCCTTCAGAGAGCCGAATCCTGGCAACTCCATCTCTAAATGGGAAGAAATCTTCCATCCCATTCCTGCTGGATATTTTTCATTATTATCCAACCAAATTCCCAGTTTTCCTTCAGAGAGCCGAATCCTGGCAACTCCATCTCTAAATGGGAAGAAATCCACGCATCCAATGGCATCCCACAGGAATATCTGGAAAAGCACATCCTGCTCCAAATGCTCCTCTCCAGGAATTTGCCAGAGCATTCCCAAAAAAATTTCCAGCACTGTCCTTCCAGGAGGTCACTTCTTCTTTGCCGGAGCTTTGGAATTCCCACCAGCTTTTCCATCGGTTTTGGCACCTCCGGATTTTCCAGCTTCGCCTTCTTTTTCCCCCTTTTTCCCTTGTTTCTTGTCGTTTGTGTCCTTTCCCTTTTCCCCCTTTTCCTTTTCCCCCTTTTCTCCTTTCCCTCCTTTTTCCTCTTTTCCTCCTTTTTCCCCTTTTTCCCCCTTTTCTCCATCTTTTTTTTTGGCTCCATCCTTCCCTTCCTTCTTGGATTCTTCTTTCTGCTCCTTCTCCCCATCCTTTTTCTTGGAGCCTTTGGATCCATCCTTCTTTCCCTGAGCCTTGTCCACTTTTCCGGACACAGTGGGAACTTCTTCCTCTTTTTTTTCTTCTGCAACCTGAGCTGTTTCCAAGGATAGAAAAAAAAAACCAAAAGGAAAAGGAATTTATGTGGATTCAACAGGAATCGTCAATATTCCAGCTCCCTGCTGGAAATCTGGGATAAAGGGAAAATATTCCTACTGGGGATTTTCCCATCCAGCTGATTGCTCCCAGTGAGGCTTATTTGGAATTGAGAAGCAGAAAATCCAAGGATTGAGGGATCCCCTTGGAAAAGAGAAGCCACAGGCGGCCAGGAATCAAAATTCCCTAAATTCCTTGGAGAACCATCTCATCCCATAAGGATTAACTGGAAGGACAAGGATTCAGTGGAAGGACAAGGATTTATTAATGGAATTGGGTTCAGCTCCACAGGGAGGGCTGGGAATTCCCAGTTTCAGGCACCCCTGAAATCCTGGGATTTGTGCAAATTCCCATTGTTCAGCTCATAATTTTGCATTTTGCTGGTGTAGGATTGAATTTCTCCAAGGAATTCCTAAATTCCTACAGTTTGGATCTGCCTCTTTTCCCATGGATTGAAGCAGCACATCCCAAATTTTGGAAATGCCGTTTTTATGGAATTACACCTCCTGGAGACACATAGGAAAGAAGGAGAAAAAAAGCCATCAAAAGGTGTTGAGGAAACAGGAAAAATCCAGGAATGGAGAAGCAGCAAATCCTAGGATTGATGGATCCCCTTGGAAAAGAGAAGCCACAGGCGGCCAGGAATCAAAATTCCCTAAATTCCTTGGAGAACCATCTCATCCTCTTCCTTCAGCACAGGCAGGGAGTGGAGAGGTCTGGACTGGCCATGGCCAGAGAGAGTGAGGAGATTTTCGGGAGAGCCTATGGAATCAGGAAAGGAGAGTGAGAGCAGCAGAGAAGAAATATTCCAGCAGGAAAAACTGGGAATGCGGAATTCCAACCACTCCAGTTTCACTCCTGGTATTCCCTAGCCCAAGGGCAGGCCCTGAAATTAAATTAATTCCCACTGGGAATTTTCATAATGGAATTCTCCTAACTAAGGAGGGTTAGGGATGGAAATTGGTGGGAAAATGGAATATGGCTTCCAGGTGTCCCAGGAAAAGTTTGGATTGAATATTAGGGAAAAAAAATCCTGATTGGAAGAGACATTAAGAATTGGGAAGTGTTGGAATCACCATCCCTGGATAGGTTCCAAAAACCAGGAGATGTGGGAATTCACAGGATTTTTTTAGTGGGATTTGGTTCAAAATAGGATTTGATGGATTTGACGGACTTTTCCAAAACTAACTTTGGAATGAAGGAATGATTCCTAGTCAAACTGACGGAAAAATTGCCTCTTATCCAAAGGATTTTATCCCAATATCCTGAGTCCACACTGGGAGGGTTGACCTTGATGGTGGCACCATGAGAAGAACTTTGCAAATCCCAAAAAAAATAGTGGGAATTACTTTTGGGGACGTCAGTGAGCTCACTGAGGGAATTTGCACTGCCACAATCCCAAAAAAAGTGGGGATTACCTCTGGGAATGTTGGTCAGCTCATTGATGGGCTTTGCATTCCCAGAATCCCAAAAAAAGTGGGAGTTAGCACCGGGAATGTTGCTGAGCTCATTCAGGGACTTTGCACTCACAGAATCCCAAAAATAAGTGGGAATTACCTCCGGGAATTTTGGTGAGCCCATTGAGGAACTTTGCATTTCTCACAAAAAAAAGTGGGAATTACATCTGGGAATGTCTCTGAGATCATTGCGGGAATTTGCACCGCCCCAATCCTCAAAAAAGTGGGAATTAGCTCCAGGAATTTTGCTGAGCTCATGGAGGAACTTTGCATTCCCAGAAGCCCAAAAAAAGTGGGAATTACATCTGGGAATGTCTCTGAGCTCATTGAGGGAATTCACATTGCCCCAATCCCAAAAAAAGTGGGAATTAGCTCCGGGAATGTTGCTGAGCTCATTGAGGGACTTTGTGCTTCCAGAATCCCAAAAAAGGTGAGAATTACATCTGGGAATGTCTCTGAGCTCACTGAGGAACTTTGCATTCCCAGAATCCCCCCCAAAAGTGGGAATTACATCTAGGAATATCGCTGAGCTTACTGAGGGAATTTGCACTGCCACAATCCCAAAAAAAGTGGGAATTACGTCTGGGAATGTTGCTGAGCTCATTGAGGGGCTTTGCGCTCCCAGAATCCCCCAAAAAAAGTGGGAATTACCTCCGGGAATTTCGGTGAGCTCGCCCAGGGGCGGCACCGTGTCCAGTTTGTCCGCGTAGTTTTTGGCCGCCTGGCGCTGGGCGTAGCGCGCCTCGATCTCCTTCCGCGTGCGCGGGATCCGGCACTTGAAGATGCAGCACAGCGTGATAACTGGGAATGGGAAACATGGAATTCTGGGTGAGGGACTGGGAAACGTGGAATTCTGGGTGAGGGACTGGGAATGAGAAACAGGGAATTCTGGGTGAGGGATTGGGATCGGGAAACGTGGAATTCTGGGTGAGGGACTGGGAATGGGAAACGTGGAATTCTGGGTGAGGGACTGGGAGTGGGAAACGTGGAATTCTGGGTGAGGGACTGGGATCGGGAAACGTGGAATTCTGGGTGAGGGACTGGGAATGGATGAAGTGATCAAGGATTTGTGTTGGTTGCTAGGAATGGGAGTGGAAAACAAGGAATTCAGGGGATAACTGGGAATGGCAATGGGAAAAAAGGAATTCTGGGTGAGTTTCTGGGAATGGAGAAGGAGAAATGAGGATTTAACTGGGAATGGGAAGGGGAAACATGGAATTCTGGGTGAGGGACTGGGAATGGGACATGTGGAATTCTGTGTGAGTTATTGGGAATGGGAAAAGAGGAATTCTGTGTGAGTTCCTTGGAATGAAAAACATGGAATTCTGGTCGAGTTACTGAGAGAGGGAAGTGAGGAATTCTGGGAGTTCCTGGGAATGGGAGTGTGAAACACGGGAATCTGAGAGAGTTCCTGGGAATGGAGAGGGAAATGAGGAATTCTGGGGATAACTGAGAATGGCAATGGGAAAAGAGGAATTCCAGTTGAGTTTCTGGGAATGGGAAATGAGGATTTGGGTTGGTTATTTGGAATGGGAGCAGGAAACATGGGAATCTGGTTGAGTTACTGGGAATGGGAGAGGGGATCAAGGATTTGTGTTGGTTGCTGGGAATGAGAGTGAGAAACAAGGAATTCTGAGGATAACTGGGAATGGCAATGGGAAAAAAGGAATTCTGGGTGAGTTTCTGGGAATGGAGAAGGAGAAATGAGGATTTATCTGGGAATGGGAGTGGAAAATACGGAATTCTGGGTGCGTTACTGGGAATGGGAGAGGGAAATGAGGAATTCTGGGTGAGATTCTAGGAATGGGAGAGGGGATCAAGGATTTGCATTGGTTACTGGGAATGGGAGTGGGAAACAAGGAATTCTGGGGATAACTGGGAATGGCAGTGGAAAAGACAGAATTCTGGGTGAGGGACTGGGAATGGGACATGTGGAATTCTGTGTGAGTTACTGGGAATGGGAGTGAGAAACATGGAATTCTGGGTGAGTTATTTGGAATGAGAAACATGGAATTCTGGGTGAATTTTTGGGAATGGACAGGGAGAAACGAGGATTTAACTGGGAATGGGAATGGGAAATACAGAATTCTGTGTGAGTTCCTTGGAATGGAAAACATGGAATTCTGGGGGAGTTATTTGGAATAGGAGAGGGAAATATGGAATTCTGGGGGAGTTATTTGGAATAGGAGAGGGAAATATGGAATTCTGGGGGAGTTATTTGGAAGAGGAGAGGGAAATATGGAATTCTGGGGCAGTTCCTGGGAACGGGAAATGAGGATGTGGGTTGGTTACTGGGAATGGGAGCAGGAAACACGGGAATCCGGGAGAGTTCCTGGGAATGAGAAACCTGGAATTTGAAATTTCCCCCGTTTCTTATGGGATGGTGCCACCTTGTGGGATGTGCTGGGAGGTGGAATCCACACCTGGAGCAGATTTCTGGACTGATTGGATTGATTGAGTTTAATTTTATTAATATTTCATTAATAATGTTATATTAACATTAATATTAATTTATTAAGTAGTCATTTGATATTATATTATTACAACTAACCATTAAGACTATATTTCCAATTAATTATATTGTTATAGAAGTAGATTATTTTTCATAACAGAAATACAAATTAAATATTATTTATTTATGTAACTATTATATTAACTATTAATTATAACTATAATTACGATTAATTATATAATTATCTAGGCATATTATTATTTATAACATAGAAATGTATTATTCCATAAATACAATTGTAATTCTTGATTATAGTACTTTATAATAATAGAAATTGTTATTTAAAAACCAATGTGTAATTAATAAAGTAATACTCATGATATTATTAGTTAAAATTATATTTACTATCCAATTACCTTTAAAGCATAATTGATGTATTTCTATTTTTTTGGATTGTATTTATGGATTGATTTGACTTAAGTTTATTTTTAAAATATTGTGACATTTTAAAATAATAATAAAAGCTTAAATAATAATAAACTATATAAATATATTATTATTAATAACATAGAAATACATTATTCCATTAATATAATTTTAATTAATCCTATTATTTTATAATAATACAAGTTATTTTAAATTAATATGTAATTAATAAACTAATACTCGTTACAATATTAATCAAAATAATATTTATAATCCAATTATCTTTAAAGCATAATTTATGCATTTCTACTTTATTTAGATTTATATTTAGGTCTAGCTTTAGGTGTGGTTTTACATTTTTACATTTTGATTTTATATTTTAATGTTCAATTTTATATTTCAATTTTCTACTTTTGTATTTATTTATATTTTTTAATTTTACATTTTAATGTTTAGTTTAATCTTTTTATTTTTCTATTTGTGTATTCCATTTTTAATGTATATTTTTAAATTTTATATTTTATATTTAATTATATTGATTTATTATAATAAATACAATATAATAATTTATATTTAATTATATTTTAAGATTAATGTTATTCTTTCATTTTCTATTTTTCTGTTTATTTTTATTTTTTAATTTTATATGTTTCTATATTTATTGCTATTTTTAATTTCCTCTTTTCAGGTTTATTGCTATTTTTAATTCCCTGTTTTTACGTTTCACTCCATTCCCAATTCCCTGTTTTCATGGATTTTTTTCCATAAATTTCCTTCATCCCAAATCCCAAATCCCAGGCAGGGATGGGGATGAAGCTTGCGCCATTCCCAGTTGGGATTCCAGCTGGGAAATTCCTCCAGAATTCCAGAGGAATTCCAAAATTCCAGGACACCTGAAGGGAATCCAGGAAACTCTGGGGTCACTCCCAGGGATGGAATTATCTTGGAAAGAGATTCCAGGTGGGAATCTCCTGTTTGGATTCCCTCAGGAATTCTTAATTCTGTCCCACAGGAATTCTCCTTGAATTCCCAAATTCCCAGGCACCTGAAAGAAATCCTCAGGAATTTCTACCCCCAGCTGGGAATTCCAGCCCAGAGGAAATCCTGAATTCCTGGACACCTGAAGGGAATCCACGATTCCCAGTCCAAAGAATTCCATTATTCCCAACCTGAATAATTTCAGGACTTCCATCTCGAATCATTCCATGGTTCCCAAACTGAAGCATTCCACAATTCCCAATCCAAATCATTCCATGTTTCCTAACCCAAATCATTCCATGATTCTCAACCTGAATAATTCCACGAATGGCAAACCCAACACATTCCAGGATTCTCAACCCAAAGAATTCCAGGATTTCCATCTCGAATCATTCCATGGTTCCCAAACTGAAGCATTCCACAATTCCCAACACATTCCATGACTCCTAACCTAAAGCATTCCATGGTTCCCAATCCAAAGAATTCCACAATTCCCAACCCAAATCATTCCATAATTCCCTAACCCAAAGCATTCCATGTTTCCTAATCCAAAGCATTCCATGATTCTCAACCCAAATCATTCCATAATTCCCAAACCGAATCATTCCATGATTCCCGACCCAACACATTCCATGATTCTTAATCCAAATCATTCCATGATTCCCAAAATGAAGCATTTCACGATTCCCAGGCCCACGGCTCCATCCCGGATCTGGGTGGGAACGTGGTGCTGGAGCCGATTCCCATCCCTGGAACTTCTCCAGGTGCTCCCGAGATGAATCCCTGGCGATTCCCACCAGAGAACCCCTCCTTGTGCATTCCCAGGATTCCAGAGAGTGCCCTGGGGAGTTTTCCAGAGGAAAATTCCAGGGAATTCCGGGACTCACTGATGGAGAGGACGAAGAGGGCGAAGATCCCGACCACCTGCCAGAGGCGCAGCCCCCAGATCACCACGGTCTCCGACGTCACCGGATCCGGCTTCTTCTTGGGAGGCGCCGTGGTGGCCTGGGAAAAAGGGAGGGAAAACCAGCAGGAAAAGATGGATCAGGGCACCAAAATTCCCAAAAATACTCCAGGAGGTGATGAGAGCATGGGAAATGGTGGAGAGGTTGGGGAGACCTCAAGAATTTGGGAATGTTGGAGGGGTTTTTAAGGAATGATAACAGGAAGAATTTCCTTTTTTCAGCCATGCCTTGGCTCGCTCCGGAATTCCTTTCTCTGCTTTTCCAATGGATTTTAAGGATTGGGATCTCTGTCAAAGAGGGCCTGAATGAGAAAATTCCTGGAAAAACTCCTGGAAAAATTCACTTTTCCAATGTGAATTTTTAATCCTCAGGATGTGGGAAAACTGAGGATCCAGGAGGAAGCAGAATGGAACCGCAAAGAAATTCTGGGATAAAAAGTTGTGGAATTTTTTTTATGGAACGATAAACTCAGCCTAAACCAAAAGGATGGAAATCCTACTAAATATTCCATGGGATTTTTATGGAACACTTTGGAGCAGCAGCTGGAAAACAGCTGCAATACACCCAGTGCTCAAAAAAATTCCTCATTTTTTGGGAAGTGGAATTCCTGAGAAATCCCTCAAGGAATTTTATCCCGAGCTGGGAATAAAGGATTTTTCCCAATTTATCCTCCCGGGATTGGCTCAGATCCGGGATCCAATTCCCAGAGAAATCCCTCAATATCCCATTGATTGCTGATCTCTGGGATCAGGAGCAGGGAAATATTTCTGGGATCAAGCAGGGATTTAGGGGCTCATCCTGGGATTTTGGGATTTCTAACCCATCCCAGGATCTTCTGATTCTCTTCCCAAATTTCGTCAGAACTTCCAGCCCTGGGAATTTTTCCGAAGGCCCGGGAACTAGCAAAGTTTTCCTCAATCAAATCCAAGATTTAAAGGGATTTTTGCCTCTTCCCCAAATATTTCCTTGCCTTTTTTTTTTTCCTTTATATTTCCTTATATTTGAGGTTTTTTGGGGAATATTTTCAGCTGCCGGAATTATCTTCCTCTCCGGCTGTTTGCTCCAGCCTGGCTGAGCCGGAATCGAATTATTCAGGATAACTCCATTATCCAATTATTTCCAGGAATAAACTCCTCGCAGAGCTTTTGCTTTTCCAGGAAAAAACCCTGGAATAAACAAAGCAGATCCAGGAATTCTTGCTGTTTATCCCGATTTTTGAGGCTTGGATGTTTTATTTTTGTTTTCTGGGAATTGTCTGGAATAAAATGGGAAATTTTCCGTCTGGCTGGGTTGTCCTTGGGATTCAGGGAAGGATAATTTGGGAATTCTGCACTGTCAGGGGAAGTTCTGCCTCATTTCTTCCCTTGGGAATGGTTGGACAGCTCAGAAAACCTGGAATTCTTCCTGGAGCAGCAGCCTGGCCTTGGAGAGAGAGGATTCCTGGATTTATGGAATGCTCAGGTAGGATGGGATGGGGGAAAAGCAGGGATTTGGTTGGGAATGAGAGCCTGGAAATCCTGGAAAAAGTCAGGAAAAGGGGAAGGATGAAAGGCTGGAAATCCTGGGAAAAGCAGGGATTTGGTTGAGAATGAGAGCCTGGAAATCCTGGAAAAAATCAGGAAAAGGGGAAGGATGAAAGGCTGGAAATCCTGGGAAAAATCAGGAAAAGGGGAAGGATGAAAGGCTGGAAATCCTGGGAAAAATATTGAAAGGCAAAGGATGAGAGGTTTGAAATCCTGGGGAAAAAATGGGAAAGGAGGGAGGAGAGGCCAGAAATCCTGGTGGAAAAAATATTGAAAGGGAAATCCTGGAAAAAAAATCAGGATAAGGGCAGGGATGAGAGGTTTGAAATCCTGGGAAAAATGGGAAAGGGAAATCCTGGAAAAAAATCAGGAAAAGAGCGGGGAGGAGAGGCCAGAAATCCTGGAAGAAATATAGGAAAGGGAGGGATGAGAGGCTGGAAATCTTGGGAAAATCAGGAAAGGGAAATCCTGGAAAAAATAGGAAAGGAGGGAGAAGAGGCTGGAAATTCTTGGAAAAAATATGGAAAAGGATGGGGATGAGAAGTTGGAAATCCTGGAAAAAATCTGGGAAAGGGATGAGAGCCAGGAAATCTTTGGGGAAAAAAAAAATCTGGATAAGGGCAGAGATAAGAGACCAGAAATCCTGGAAAAAAATATGGAAAAGGGAAAGGATAAGAAGTCTGAAATCCCAGGAAATTCCTGGATTTTTCAAATCCCAGAAACTGCAGCCAAATTCTGCTTCAGGAATTCACAGGTGGAGCAGGGAAAAGGATCCAGAGGGGGAAAAATGAAAGTTTTTGGGAGCTGGGATTTGTGTTCCAGGCAGGAATTTCTCTCTGGAATTGCAGCCAGGGCATGGGAGCCGCTCTTCCCTCCCGGCTTATTCCTGGATTTTCCATAAATTTGGGAATGCAGAGTCATCCTCAGGGAAAAGCTCCTGCGGAGGGGCAGGAATTCCATGAAATCCCACAATTCCATGAAATCCAGGATTACCGGGAGTGAGGAAAGGCGGGAGAAGGAAAACTCATCCCAAATATTTCCAAAATTTTCCAAATCATTTATGGGAATATCCATCAGGAATAGGATTTTTGGGATAAGTTTTGCCCCACTCCTCGAATAATTGGAAAACCGTGAAAACCCCACGATTCCAACCCGAAATTCCCAATCCAGTTTATCAGGAAGCACCAAAAATGCCCAAAAAACCTCCTGGGATCCACCTTAAATTCCCGGCTGGTTGTTTTCCAGGGAAATCCCCCATTCCCGGCCCTCATTCCCACTTTTATTTTTTTTTATTTTTTTTCTCCCAGCGGGATGTTTTTCCTCACCTCGATCAGCTGCGCCAGGGAAAGTCGGGATCGGAGCAGGACGAGGCAGGAAAATCCCAGAAAATCCCAGCTTGGATCCCACGCCATCTTCCCTTCCCTTCTCCTCCCGGGATTTCCCCCCTCCTGCCGAGCCTGGAATTTTTTGGGAATCTCGGGAAAAGTCCCGGCCTGGCTTTTCCAGCGGCGTTGTCCGAGCGGAGCAGCGCTGGAAGCCGTTAATTAATTAATTAAATTAATGAGGCGGTGTCGATGACGGAGCCCCGGGAGGGGGGATCGGGAGCACCGGGAGCGCTTCCTGCTGCTCCAGGGGGAGGAATTCCTGCTGCTCCAGGGGGAGGAATTCCTGCTGCTCCAGGCCATGTTCTGGGGTTTTTTCTGTGTTTTTCCAGGTTTTTTCCATTTTTTTTCCCCCCTAAGTTTTTATTTCTCCCAGTTTTTCTTTTTCCAGTATTTTTTTCCAGGCAGTTTTTTTCCTCAGTTTTTTTCCCCCAGGTGTTTTGTTTTTTTTTTTTCCATTATTTTATTTTTTTAATTTTATTTTTTCCCCCAAGTTTTTCCAGGTTTTTTATTTCCAGGGAGGTTTTTTTTTTCAGGTTTTTTTTCCCCCATTTTTTTCTCCCCCACGTTTTTTGTTTCAGCTTTTTTCCAGGGTTTTTTCTTTCCAGACTTGTTTCTTGGTTATTTTTTATATTTTTTTTTCCTCAGGATTTTTCCATGTTTTTTTTCCGGTTTTTTTGTCCCCAGTCGTCCCCCCCACGCCGCTCCGTTTTCTTTTTCCCATTTTTTTCCCTATTTGTTTTCTTCCAGGCTTTTTTCTTTCCAGACTTGTTTCTTGGTTCTTTTATATTTTTTTTCCTTAGGATTTTTCCATGTTTTTTTTCCGTTTTTTTTGGTCCCCAGTCGTCCCCCCCACGCCGCTCCGTTTTCTTTTTCCCATTTTTTTCCCTATTTGTTTTCTTCCAGGTTTTTTTTTTTTTTTTCCCCACGTTGTTCCCCCCTCCCGTTTTTTTTTTCCAGTTATTTTTTTCCAATTTTGTTTTTTTTTTCTTTCTTTTTTTTTTCCCCAATTTTTGTCCAGTTTTTCCCCCGGGTTTTTTCAAGTTCCCCCTCCCCCCGCCCCCGTTTCTTTTTTCCCCTTTTTTTTCCCACAGTTTTTTATTCCAGGTTTTTTTCCCCCCAAACCCTGTTGCTTTAGGGAGTGAAATTCTTTTTTTTTCCCTTTATTTTTTCATTTATTTTTTCTTTTTTTTCCCTTTTTTTCCTTTTTATTCTTTTTTCTTTTTTCTTCTTTTTTCTTTTCTTTTTTTTTTTTTCTTTTTTCTTAAAGAACAGAAGCCCCAAACCCTGGGATTCAAGCCAAGCTGGATGTTTGGAATTCTGGGATTTCAGGGATGTGTTTCCGCACCTGCATTTTGTGGAATTCTTGAATTTTTGGGGGTTTAAAGCTCATCCCATTCCGCGGGCAGCAACAGCTCCTGTGGGATCCCACGGGATATTCCCGGCACACCCCAGCTTTTCTGGGAATTCCATCCCAAAATCCCACAAAACCTTCCCTGATTTCAGAATTTCCAGGATTTTAGGATTCTGTCCTGGGATTTCAGGCAACAAAAAAGGGATCCAGGAGCGTCCCAACATTTTTAAGGAATCTTACAGAATTCCGGGATCAAACCATTCCCATGGGGAAGGAAAATTCCAGCAGCTCCAAGGTTGAATCCTGGATCAGCCCGGGAATATTCCAGCAATTCGGAATCTTTGGATTTGGGGGAAATCCTCGGGAATTCGGGATGCGGGAAGAGCCACGCGGTGGCAGCAGCGAGACAGGGAATTCCCGCTTCCCAAATTTCTTCCGGAATTCCAGGCTGGGGCTCCAAGATCTTAAGGAATTCTTCCCTGAGCTGCTTTTCCAGCGATTTTTTTTAAATTTTTTTTGGGGAATGAGGCTCCTGTATCCAAGCTTTTCCTTGTTCCTCTCCCGCCCCCTCCTCCTTTATTTTCCCCCATTTCCCAAATTTCCTGGTTTCCAAAAAATTGGGATAAAACTCCCGGAGATCTCAAGGAATTTCTGGGATTTTTGGGTTTGGTTAAAAAATTCCCTCTGGAAGCGAAAGGGATCAAATGTGGGGAAATCCTGGATTCCAGAGGTTTGGGAATTCTGGGCCCAGCTAATCTGTGGGGAGCTTGAATTCCCAAATCCACAACAAAGCGGAATTCCAGAATTTTTGCTTTTGGAAAACACCATGGAAATTTGGGATGTGCATAAAAGGATTTTCTGGGAATTCATTCGGAGTGCTGGAATATGAAATCTGGGAATTCTGGGATGGGAATTCCCAGTCATTTCCAGTGCCTCATCCATGAGTTGGGAATTCCAGCTCCTTCCTTTTATTCCCAGAACTTTGGGAATGGAATTATTTCAAAATGCTGTGGAAATTTGGGATCTGGATAAGAGAATTCTCTGGGAATTCATTCCAGGTGCTGGAGTATTAAATCTGGGAATTCTGGATGGGAATTCCAGGTCATTCCTGTTGCCTCAGCCATGAGCTGAGCTCCATCCTTTGACTCCCAGAGCTTTGGGGATGGAAATCTGGGATCTGGTTCAGGGAATTCTCTGGGAATGCATCCCATGGGCTCGGAATATCAACTGGGAATTCTGGGCTGGGAATTTCAGCTCCATCCTTTTATTCCCAGAAATTTGGGAATGGAAATCCTGGGATGTGGATAAGAGGATTTTCTGGGAATCCATTCCAGGTGCTGGAATATCATATCTGGGAATTTTGGGATGAAAATTCCAGCTCCTTCCTTTTATTCACAGAACTTTGGGAATGGAAACTCCAGGATCTGGTTCAGAGGATTTTTTGGGAATGCATCCCATGTGCCAGGAGTATAAACTCTGGGAATTCTGGGATGGCAATTCCAAGTCATTCCCCGTGCTTGCCCGTGAGTTGGGAATTCCAGTTCCATCCTTTTATTCCCAGAATAAAGGGGAATGGGAATGGAGTTTTGGGGAAATCTGGGATCTGGATGAGAGAATTTTCTTGGAATGCATCCCATGAGCTCTGAGGATAAACTGGGAATTCTGGGATAGGAATTCTGTGTCATTCCCGGTGCTTCATCCATCAGTTGGGAATTCCAGCTCCTTCCTTTTATTCCCAGAACTTTGAGAATGGAAATTCTGGGATCTGAATAAGAGGATTTCCTGGGAATCGATTCAGGTGCTGGAATATCAAATCTGGGAATTCTGGGATAGGAATTCCAGCTCCTCCTTTTTATTCCCAGGGCTTTGGGGATGGAATTTTATCCTTTTGGAAGAGGTTATGGAAATCCCGGCATGAGGTTCAGGGAGTTTTCTGGGAATGCATCCCAGAATGCATGGGTGTGGAATATAAACTGGGAATTCTGGGATGAGAATTCTGGGTCATTCCCATCCATCAGTTGGGAATTCCAACTTCCATCCTTTTATTCCCACAGGCTGGGGAAGGGAATATTAGAAAACACCATGGAAATCTGGGATCTGGATAAGAGAATTTTCTGGGAATGCACTCCAGGTGCTGGAATATCAAATCTGGGAATTCCAGGATAGGAATTCCAGGTCATTCCTGTCCATGAGTTGGGAATTCCAGCTCCTCCCTTTTATTCCCAGGGCTTTGGGGATGGAATTTTATCCTTTTGGAAGAGGTTATGGAAATCCCGGCATGAGGTTCCAGGAATCTTTTGGGAATGCATCCCGTGGGCTTGGAATATCAACTGGGAATTCTGGGATGGGAATTCCCTGTCCCTGAGTTGGGAATTCCAACTTCCGTCCTTTTATTCCCAGAGGTTTGGGAAGCAATATTAGAAAACGCTGTGGAAATCTGAGATCTGGATAAGAGAATTTTCTGGGAATGCATTCCAGGTGTTTGGGATATCAGCTCCGGGAATTCTGGGATGGGAATTCCGGGTCATTCCCAGTGCCTCATCCATGAGTTAGGAATTCCAGCTCCTTTCTTTGGGTTTTAGGAATTTTGGAAAATGCTGTGGAAATCTGGGATCTCGAGAAGAGAATTTTCTGGGAATTCATTCCAGGTGCTGGGAATATCAATGGGAATTCTGGGATGGGAATTCCAGCTCCATCCTTTTATTCCCAGAGGTTTGGGAATGGAAACTCCAGGATGTGGATAAAAGGATTTTCTGGGAATTCATTCCAGGTGCTGGAATATCAACTCTAGGAATTCTGGGATGGGAATTCCAGTTCCTTCCTTTATTCCTAGAGGTTTTATTTTCAATGTTCATGTATTTTTATTTAAATTTATTTTATTTGTTAAAATCTTTAATTTTTTTTCTTGGATTTTTGAATTTTATGTCGAATTTACTTTGTATATTCTTTTATTTTAATTTATTAATTTTTATTTATTTTTATTTAAATTTATTTTATTTGTTAAAATCTTTAATTTTTTTTCTTGGATTTTTGAATTTTATGTCGAATTTACTTTGTATATTCTTTTATTTTAATTTATTAATTTTTATTTATTTTTATTTAAATTTTAATTTTTTTCTCTATTTTTATTTTAATTTATTCTATCTTAAACTTTATTATTCTATTTTTTATTTTTAATTATTTACATTAAATTAGTTAAATTTTATTTTTTGTTCATTTCGTTCTTGTTTTATTTTTTGCTTAATTTTACCTAATTTTATTTTATTTCAATTTTATCTCATTGTTGATTTTCTTTCTATGTAGTTATTTTTACTTTTATTTATTTTTATTTGAACTTTAAAATTGTATTTTACTTTCAATTCTATTTTAATTTATTTGATTCTATTTTTTATTTTAACAACGAGGCAAAACAAAAATTAATTTTATTACTTTAATTGGATTTCATTTTATTTTTATTTAAAACTTTTACTTTAATTTTATTTTAAAGTGTTATTTATTTTATTTTATTTAAAAATATTTTATTTAATTTTAGAATTTTAATTATTTTTATTTATTTTATTTTATTTAAAAATATTTTATTTAATTTTAGAATTTTAATTATTTTTATTTATTTTATTTTATTTAAAAATATTTTATTTAATTTTAGAATTTTAATTATTTTTATTTATTTTATTTTATTTTTTTTTATTTAATTGTATTAAATTTATTAAATTCGGGAAAATCCAGGAAAAGGAAAAATCCTTCTCAAATCCCTTTGGCTGCAGCCAAATCCTTGGAAAATTCTCCCCTACCACCTTCAACATTTGGAATTCTCCCTGCGGATTGGGTGGGGCCGGGAATTCCTGGCGGGAAAAATAAAAAAAAATTTGGATCTCGAATTCGGGAATTCGGGAAATATCCGGGAATTCGGTGCCGTTTCCCTTTAAATCCTCCCCGAGCCCTTCCCGGCTCGGATTGCAGCCGATGGAATTTTCCAGCTCCCGAGGTTTCCATGGAGACCGGGAATGTTGTGGTGCACCTTGGGAGAAAAGAATTCCAAGAATTTCGCTTCTTTCCCTTTGGAATTGGGCTGGAAAGGAGCTGGAGCCGGGAATTTCCCCCTTCCCGTTCCCATGGATCCAGATCGCGGCTGATCCCGAGGTAAAAGGGAATTTTTGGTTCATGGAGATGCCTCTGGAATTGTTCCTGTGGGATTTTGTGGGGATCAGGGGTTCCAGCTTGGGAATTTTGGGATTTGGGAATGTCTGTGCCGATATTCTGGAGCGTTGGGAAAGGATCCAGAGGTGCAAGGGAGGATGGGAAGCTGGGAATTTGGGAAAATGCTGTTCCTTGGGAATGTGCCTCAATTCCTATAAATATTCCCAAATCCCTGAGCTGGATGGAAAGTTGGGAATGGGATAAATATTCCTAAATCCCTGCAGGTTCCAATGGAATGTTGGGAATGGGATGTAACTGTGGGAAAAATAGTCCTGAAATCTCTAAATTGGAAGGAATGTTGGGAATGGGATAAATATTTCCAAATTCCTGCAGTTTTAATGGAATGTTGGCAATGGGATGGAACAGGGAGATTAATATACCCAAAATCCCAAATTTATATGAAACATCAGGAATGGGATATGATGGTGGGATAAATATTCCCAAATTCCTACTGGTCCTGATGGAATGTTAGGAATGGGATGGAATGGTGGGATAAATATTCCCAAAATCCCTGAGTTGGATGGAAAATGGGGAATGGGATATAATGGTGGGATAAATATTCCTGAAATCCTTAAGATGGATGGAAAGTTGGGAATGGGATAGAACAGTGGGATAAATATTCCTGAGTCCCTGCAATTCCTGATGGAACATCAGGAATGGGACACAGTGGTGGGATAAATATTCCCGAATCCCTGCCGGTCCCCATGGAATGTCAGGAATGGGATACAAAGGGGGGATTCCCTGGGTTGAGGGGACCTGGTGTCTCTGGAGCCCAAGGAATGTTTGGATGATGATTCCAGAAACACTTCGGGATGTCCTGGGCAGGAGCAGGAGCTGGATGATCCTAGGTTGGATAGGAATGGGAAGGTCACTCCAAGACCAACTCGTGTGGTAAAAAGGAAAAAAAGTCCTGGAATGTTTGGGATGGAAGGGACCTCTGCGGGTTCTCCAGAGCAACCAATTCCGAGACTTTGTCTCTCCTGCCTGGCTCTGGGTCTGACGGAGCCCAAGGAATGTTCAGATGATGATTCCAGAAACATTTCGGGATGTCCTGGGCAGGAGCTGGATGATCCTGAATCCTGGTTTTTGTGGATCATTATGGATGTCACTCACCTTTGGAGGTGGCTTCCAGCCTAGTGGGACAGGGCCAGGTTGTCCCCATGGAGCTGGGAAAGGCTGGATAGGGATGGGAAGGTTGGAGATGGATGGGAAGGTTGGAGATGGATGGGAAAGGTTGGGAAGGGTTTGGAAAGGTTGGAGGTAGATGGGAAAAGTGAGAGATGGATGAGAATGTTTGGAAGGGTTGGATATGGGTGGAAAGGTTGGATAGGGATGGAAAGGTCACTCCAAGGCCACCAACTTGTGTGGCCACAGGAAAAAAGTCCTGGAATTTTTGGCATGGAAGGCACCTCTGCAGGTTCTCCAGAGCAACCAATTCCGAGACTTTGTCTCTCCTGTCTCCTCCATATCCAAAGGTTGGGAAGGACTGGGAAAGGTTCTGAAGGGTTGGATGTGGATGGGAAAGGTTGGAGGTAGATGGGAAAAGTGAGAGATGGATGGGAAAGTTTGGATATGGGTGGAAAGGTTGGATATGGATGGAAAGGTCACTTCAAGGCCACCAACTCGTGTGGCCACAGGAAAAAAGTCCTGGAATGTTTGGCATGGAAGGCACCTCTGAAGGTTCTCCAGAGCAACCAATTCTGAGACCTCGGCTCTCCTGTCTCCTCCATATCCAAAGGTTGGAGATGGATGGGAAAGGTTGGATAGGGATAGAAAGGTTGGGAAGGGTTGGATGTGGATGGGAAAGGTTGGGAAGGGTTTGGAAAGGTTGGAGGTAGATGGGAAAAGTGAGAGATGGATGGGAAGGTTTGGAAGGGTTGGATATGGGTGGAAAGTTTGGAAAGGTCGCTCCAAGGCCACCAATTCGTGTGGCCACAGGAAGAAAGTCCTGGAATGTTTGGGATGGAAGGGACCTCTGAAGGTTCTTCAGAGCAGCCAATTCCGAGACTTCGTCTCTCCTGTGTCCTCCATATCCAAAGGCTGGAAGTGGATGGGAAGGTTGGATGTGGATGGAAAGGTTGGATAGGGATGGGAAGGTTGGATAGGGATGGGAAGGTTGGATAGGGATGGGAAGGTTGAATTTGGTTGGAAAGGTCATTCCAAGGCCACCAACTCCTGAGGCCACAGGAAAAATCACTCTGGTGGTGATGGATCTCAAGGAATGTTTGGACAACGCCCTTGAAAATGCTGGAACGGGGCCTGGAACTCTCCAAAGGAAGGGACAAATCCTTGATCCTGATCCAAGAGCTGAGAATTCCCTGGGAATAAAATATTCCTGGGGCCTGTGGTCGAGCTGGACTGGTTCTGGAACTCCTGGAGAAATTCCAGCAGCAGCCGGGTGGGGGAACTGCCCCGGGAATTCCCATGGAATTCTGGCCTCTCCCATCCCATCCCATCCCATCCCATCCCATCCCATCCCATCCCATCCCATCCCATCCCATCCCATCCCATCCCATTCTTCCCTAAATCCTCCTGCTCATCCCAATGGGATTTTCCTAAAAGGGAATTTTCTGGAATTAACCCTGGAATTCCATCCTGGTTTCCAACAGCTCTTCAAAGCAAATTCCCACTGCTGATCCCATTTTTTCTCGGGATTTTTTTTCCAACCCCTCCCTCATCCTTTAGGGAAAGGTTTGCATTGTTGTGGTGAAAAAAGCGGGATTGGGTTTTGGGATCACAGCTCCACATCCATGCCCCATTTCCCAGGAACATGAAAATCGCAGGGTTCTGGTCTTGCAAGGCAAAAATTTGGGAATTTTGGGGTTGGATTTAGGATTTTTTAGGGGGAGGAGAAACAGTTAAAAGTGGTTGAGGTGCAGCAGAGAACTCTGGGAGCTCCTAAGAGAAGGATTTGGGAGTTTGGGGTTGGATTTAGGGTTTTTTTAGGAAGAGCAGAAAGAGTTCCTGGGGCTGAGGTGTCTGTGAACTCCTGAAAATGTTTTAGGAATTTAAGGATCAGATTTAGGATTTTTTTAGGAGGAAAGGAAGTGGTTAAAGGTGGCTGAGGTGCGCAGAGAAGTTTGGGATCTCCTGAGGGACGGATTTGGGAACTTTGGAGTCGGATTTAGGATTTTTAGGAAAAGGGAAAGAGTTAAATGTGGATGAGGTGTCTGGAGTCTCCTTAAAAAGTTTTAGGAATTTTGGAGTCAGATTTAGGATTTTTAGGAAGAGGGGAAATGGTTAAAGGTGGCTGAGCTGCACAGAGAACTCCGGAACCTCCTGAGGGATTGGATTTGGGATTTTTAGGGCTGGATTTAGAGGAGGGGAAAGAGTTAAAGGTGGCTGAGCTGGAGCAGAGAACTCTGGGATGTCCTGAGGGATAGATTTGTGGGTTTGGGGTTGGATTTAGGGTTTTTAGGAGGAGCGGAAAGAGTTCCTGGGGCTGAGATGCCTGGGAATCTCCTGAGGAATGGATCTGGGTATTTTAGGGTTGGATTTAGGATTTTTTAGGAGGAAGAGAAAAAGTTAAAGGTGGCTGAGGTCTCTGGGGTCTCCTTAAAAGGTTTTAGGAACTTTGGGGTTGGATTTAGGGGTTTTTAGGAGAAAGGGAAAGAGTTAAAGGTTAAGGTGCAGCAGAGAACACTGGGAGCCCATGAGAAAAGGATTTGGGAGGTTTGGGTTGTTTTGGGGTTTTTTTAGGAGGAATGGAGAGAGTTCCTGGGGCTGAAGTGTTTGGGATCTCCTGAAAAGGTTTTAGGAATTTTCGGGTCGGGTTTAGGGTTTTAAGGAGATGGGGAAATGGTTAAAAGTTTCTGCAGCAGAGAACTTCGGGATCTACCGAGGGATGGATTTGGGAATTTTGGGGTTGGATTTAGGAGGAGGGGAAAGAGTTAAAGGTTGAGGTGCAGCGGAGAACTCTGGGACAGCCTGGCCGAGGGATTTGTGGGTTTGGGGTTGTTTTTGGGGTTTTCAAGAGGAGAGGAAATGGTTAAAAGTGGCTAAAGTGGCTGATCTCCTGAGAGGATTTGGGAATTTTGGGGTTGGATTTAGGATTTTTCGGAGGAGGGGAAAGAGTTAAAGGTTGAGGTGCAGCAGAGAACTCTGGGAGCTCCTGAGAGAAGGATTTGAGTTTGGGGCTGATTTTAGGGTTTTTTAGGAGGCGAGGAAATGGTCCCTGGGGCTGAAGTGTCTGGGATCTCCTGAAAATGTTTTAGGAATTTCGGGGCGGGATTTAGGGTTTTAAGGAGGAGGGGAAATGGTTAAAGGTGGCTGAGGTGTCTGGGATCTCCTGACCGATGGATTTGGGAATGTTGGGGCTGGATTTAGGATTTTTAGGAGTGCGGAAGATAATTTCTGGTGCAGCAAAGAATTCCGGGACCCGCTGAGAAAAGGATTTGGGAATTTTGGGGTCGGGTTTAGGGTTTTTAGGAGGAGGAGAAAGAGTTAAAAGTGGCTGAGGTGTCTGGGGTCTCCTGACCGATGGATTTGGGAATATTAAGGTTGGATTTGGGATTTTTAGGAGGAAGGGAAAGAGTTAAAGGTGGCTGAGCTGCACAGAGAACTCTGGGATCTCCTGACCGAGGGATTCGGGAAGTTTGGGGTTTTTAGGAGGAAGGGAAATGGTTAAAGGTGGCTGAGATACCTGGGACCTCCTGAGGGATGGATTTGGGAATTTTAGGGTTGGATTTTTGGATTTTTTTTAGGAGGAAGGGAAAGAGTTAAAGTTTGAGGTGCAACAGAGAACTCTGGGAGCTCCTGACCGAGGGATTCGGGAAGTTTGGGGTTGTTTTTGGGGTTTTAATACGGAAGGGAAGCGCCGCCTGTGAATGGCAGGAGAAATCTCCTTTTCCAAGGAATTCCTGGAATTCCCGGCAAATGGGAGGGAGCCTGGAAGGAGGAGGAAAAAATCCCAAAGTTTTTTTGGGAGGAGCGTTGTGGGAACGGAGCGAGGTTGAAAAGCGAAACTTGCCCAAAACTCCTCCTGACCTTTTTTCCTTTCACTTCTCGAAATTTCAACTTCCCGAAAGTTCAACTTCCCCGAAATCCGGCTTGACAAAATCCGGGATGACAAAATCCGGCCTGACAAAATCCGGGATTATTTAAATAAAAAAAAAAAAAAAGGGGGGGGCGAGGGGGAATAGGAGGAGCAGGAACTTTGGGGAGCCAAGATTTGGGGTTTTGTAATCCCGGCTCCCGTGGGTGTTTGGGATTTGGGGCTCTGCCTCCAAATGTGGGAGGGAAATATGGGAGGGAAAAGTTCCAGCCTCGGGAACACCGAGAATTCCCGGATTTCTGCGCCTCCCGGAGATTTTCCCAGCCGGGAATTTTCCTGCGCTGCCTCATTCCAGGTGGGTCGCTCCAGAATCCGGCACATTTTGGGATTTCCTGCTTGGTTTTGGGATCAGTTTGATTCAGTCCTGAGGAAATCTGGGAATGTTCTCCCCAGGTAGAACCGGGATCAAGTTCCAAATTCCGGAGCGGATTTTCCCACAAAACCCCGCTTTTCCCTAAGGAATTTCAGTTCTTTATAGGAAATTTCACTCCCGGCGAAAATTAAACCCAGTCTAAACCCCATCCTTGCTCCCACCGCGGCTTTTCTAGGCGGGACTTCCCGATCCTGCTCCTGCAGGGAGGGATTTTCCAGCCTCGCCTGGAATTCCAGGGCGGATGAAACAAAGCTGGAGAAGCCGCGGCGGTGCCAAGAGATCAAGAATTAAAGCCGCTTTGATAAGCTCGG
Organism: Passer montanus; assembly: GCF_014805655.1. Taxonomy (NCBI): domain Eukaryota; kingdom Metazoa; phylum Chordata; class Aves; order Passeriformes; family Passeridae; genus Passer; species Passer montanus. The sequence continues at coordinate 1,406,549 of NW_024370926.1, forward strand.
TTTAGCAGGTTTCGGTTCGGGAGGAGGTGATCCCAAAAAAACCCTTCCAAGAGCTCCGGAATTCCATGGAAAGTGGGGATCCAAGGCTTGATTTTGAGGGGAAAGCGGCGCTTTGGGGGCTTTTTAAAAATAATAAAGAATTAAAGGCAGTGGAGGAGCTGGGTTTAAAGTTTGGTTTATTTGGGGGCTGGGTTTAGTCTGTGGTTTCAACTTTGGTTTAATTTGGGGCTGGGTTTAAACTTTGGTTTAGTTTGGGGCTGGGTTTAAACTGTGGTTTAAATTTGGGCTGGGTTTAAGCTGTGGTTTCATTTGAGGCTGGGTTTAAACTGAGTTTAAACTTTGGTTTAGTTGGGGGCATGTTTTAAACTTGGGTTTAATTTGGAGCTGGGTTTAAACTGTGTTTAAATTGGCCTAAAGCTGAGGCTGTTTAGGAAAAACCCCTTTGGAATGTGCAGCTGCTCCCTGGAATGGCTTAAATCCCAAAGAGCAGGAAAATGGGAATTTTTGGGAATGTTGGGGGGATTATCCCGAAAATCTAGTTTGGAGTGCTTTTGGAGGCCAAAAAATCCGTGAATTCTAAGGAAATTCGGGAATAATGGGGAGGAACAGGGACTAAAGTTGGGCATTTGGAGATTCCTGATTCCAGAGCTGGGTTTTTGGGAATAGGAGCAAAATAAACCTCGGGAAGCTCCCAGCTTTAGGTTTGGTTGCTAAAACCAGCTCTAGTTAATCCCAGCCTAGCTGAGCCACAGGCCTGACCTGTTTGGGAATGTTGACATTCCAAAGGTGTTGGAAAAGCCTCATGCAAAGCACCTGGAATTCCCTTGGGAAAGGCTTTGGGCAGGAAAGCGCTGGGGGGGAATTTCTCTGGGAATTGTGGGAAATTCCTCCAGGAATTGTAGGAATTCCTTCCGGGAACTGGGGGAATTTTCTTTGGGAACTGGGGGAACTTTCTCTGGGAATTGGGGGAATTTTCTTTGGGAAAAGAAAAATAATCCTAATGGATTCCATTAGTTCCTGAAGGAACACGTTCCAGGCTTTTCCCAATATTTTGTGGCTCTGGGATCATCGGGAATTTTGGAAAAGAGGAATGAGAATTGAAATGAGAGGGGTGGGAAGAGATTTCTCCTTTATCCTTTGGATTTCTGGGATTTTCTCCTGAAAAAAACCCTCTGGAATGGGAAAATCCCCATCAGGATTAACACAAGGGATTAATTCCAGGCTTTTCCAGCTCTGAGATCATTGGGAATTTGAGAAAATTCAGGAAAACTGAACTGGGTTGTCTCTGGTCTGTGTTCCTCTCCCAATTTTTCCTGGGGATTTTTGGGATTGGCCCCACCCAGGAATGGCACCAAGGCCAGGAAAGCTTTGATGGAAATCCAAAGAACAACCTTGGAGATGGGATCCGATGGATTTCCAGGGATTTGATTAATTCCTGCTGTTTTCCAGGCCATGTCCACAGCTGGAATTTCAGGAATTTTGGGATCATTGCTCCAGCTGGAGGAAAACTTCTCCTCCTGCCTGGCCCGGATCGACGCCCTCATCCTCAAACCTCTGCTCCAGGCAGGTAAATTCCAGGAATTTTTCTCTGGAATTCCCACTTGGAATTGATCTGGGAAGGGATTTCTGGCTGGAATTCCTGCTGGGAAAAGGAAGTGTTTTCTGGGAATGTTTTCCCTAAAATCAGGAATAGGGAATGAGGCTAAGGTGATTTTTTGGGATCAATCCGTGTTTTCACTGGGATCAGCATTCCCAATCTAGGGAAATTCTAAATCCGGGGAAATTCCTGGCCCTGATTTTCCTGAGTGGGGCTTTTCCAGGAATTCTTTTTGGGATGACTCCAAGGAAACTGGGAATGGTTCCTCGGGAAAAGGGGGGGGATTTTACCTCTGGGGCAGTGGGATGAGCATCCAGAGAGTTTGGGATGGAGTTTGTCCCATTCCAGCAAAAATGGCTCCATGGCCTCCCAAAATTCCTGGAATTTCCCCCTTTTTCTGCCATTCTTCCCATTTTCTTCTCTCTACATTCCCGAATTATTTGATCCATTCCTTCTAACAAAAACGGCTCCAAAAATTCCTGGAATTTCCCATTTCTCAGAATTTCTCAACCACAAAATTCCACAAAGTCCCTTCAGAATTCCACCTTTCCCATGGTGTTTTCAATTTTTCCTTCCCAGAGCCGCAGGATCTGAAGGAAAAGGAGAACTTCCAGCTCTTTGTGCTCCTCAACGATCGCTTCCAAACCCTCTGGAATTTCACGGAGGAGAATTCCCGGATTCTGAGGGGGAAATCCCAGTTGGAAAATTCCGGCTGTATCCGGGATTTTTATATCCTCTGGAAAGGAGAAGTTTTCCTCAGCCTCTACATCCAGTGAGCGCTGGAATATTTGGGAAAACGGGATTGGGTTGATGCCATTGGGATCATTCTGGAGAGGGACGCGGGAATAGCGGAAAAAATCGGGATGAGAGCTCACAGAGGGAAAATATTCCTGGAAAATGGGTTGGGTGTGATTTTTCCAGGATTTTTTGGTTTTGGATCGGGATCGGAGATCCCAGTGGGAATGAAATGTTACGGAGAGCTGAAATTCTGTAAAAATCTTCAATTCTACATTTTTGCTTCTCCATGCAGGCGGCCAAAGCTTTCCCAGTTTGGGATTTCCCAGTTGGCATTTCCCAGTTGGGATTTTCCAGGTGGATGAAGTTTTGGATGAGCCAAAGGAATTTTCCTGAGATTTTATTACTTTTTTTTTTAAATTAAACCCAGGTTTAATGCGGGATTTGCTGGGAAAAGGTGGGATTTGCTGGGAGAAAATGTAGGATTTTCTGGGGATTTTTGATACAGAAAATGCAGATCTTGGAAGGAAATCTTGGGAAGTATGAGATGGAAAAAAAAAATCCAAGTTTTACTTGGAAAAATAAAAGTCAGAGCCGGAGTGTGACTACTCCATTGTTTCCATCCCAGAATTCCCAAATTTTCCCAATTCTGTTGGAAATTCTGTGGTGAAGAGTCTGTGAATTAACATCTCAGAGCAGAAAATTCATTTATGGAATTTCATTCCATAAAATCTGATGGAAACGGATCCCGGGATTATCAAGCACTTTTGCCTTATCCAAGTCTGCCAAGAATCCTGGAATTAAGATTGGGAAAGAATTCCAAGATCTCATCCAACCTTTGATCCCAATCCTGTATTTTTCCAGAGGTGCTTTTATGGGATTAAGGGAACTTCCCAAAAAGTTGGGATCCATAAATTTATCTTGAATTTCCCTCTCAAACTCCTCTTGGAATTTTTTCCAGGTATTTCGTCACCTTTGCCAACTTTGTTGTGGTCCAGGGCTTCGAGCAGGCCGCCAAGAGCAAGAGGTCAGCGGGTGGAAAATCCTTGGGAATTTTGGGAATCCTTGGGATACGGGGACACCGGAGAATCCCAGAATTCCAGAATGGTTGGGGAAATTCCAAAAAAAACCCTCTCATCCCATCCTGGGCCAACTCCCACTACAGTTGCTCCCCCTTTCCAACCTTGGACAATTCCAGGATTGGATTTTCCTCTTCCCAACCACCCCCAGCTCCTTCCGGAGTTAGAAACTTGGGATTTGGGATTTAGGGAAAAGATGGAATGGGAGAGAGGAATTTGGCTGGGAATTCCCACTTATCCCAGATTTTTCTGGAAGCAGGGAATGAAAAAGTGGATTTCTAAGAAGAACATTCCAAATTTTTCCATGTCTCCCATTAGCCCAGGTTGCTCCAAACCCTGTCCACTTTCAGGATTGGATTTTCCTCTTCCCAACCACCCCCAGCTCCTTCTGGAACTGGAAACTTGGAATATGGAATTTAGGAAAGGGATGGGAATGTGGCAGGAAATTCCCACTAATCCCAGATTTTTATGGAAGCAGGGAGTGAAAAAGTGGATTTCTAAGGAGCACATTCCCAATTTTTCCATGGCTCCTGTTAAATATGGACGGATTCCCTCTTTCCAACCACCCCCAGCTCCTTCCAAAGTTGGAAATTCAGGATTTGGGGATTTAGGGAGTGGGTGGGAATCCAGCTGGGAATTCCCACTAATCCCAGATTTTTATGGAAGCAACAGCCGCAAACATGAATTTCTAAGGAGCGCATTCCCGAATTTTTCACGCCTTTCTCCATCCTCACCACACAGAAAGTTTGGAAAACAGAATAGCGGGAATTCCAGCATAATTAACGACCCTTTCTCATCATTCCCAATTTTCCAGTGAGGCTTGGAAGCTGCACAAGGCGGTGCTGAAGGAATTCCTGCAGGATTTCACCTCGGAGAGCTCCCTGGGCCTGGCCCTGCACTTGGTGCTCCACAAACCCTTCCGGGAGCACATCCAGAGCTACCTGCAGCTCCTCTCGCAGCTCCAGGAGCAGCTCCAGGAGGTGGGAATTCCCTGGAATGCTCAGTGGATCTTCTGGATGGGTTTTGTGGGAAGAAATATTCCCTGGGTCTCCTTTGCTAAATATTCCTGAAAATCTAACCTGGAACTTGTTTAGTCCAGGATGGACATATTGCTGAATATTCCCAGAAGTCCAACCTGGAACTCCTTTCCTAAATATTGTCTAAAATCCAGCCTGGAACCCCTTTCTTAAATATTCCCAAAAATCCAGCCTGGACCTTTTTTGATGTAGGATGGATGCTAAATATTCCCTAAAATTTTTGATCCACAATGCTAAATATTCCCTAAAATCCAGCCTGGAACTCCCTCATTCCAGGAGGGACACGTTGTTGAATATTCCCAAATATCCTGAATATCCTGCCTGGACATTGCTGAATATAAAACAAATAAATATTTTGATTTAATATTTAAAGGGATAAATATTCCCTAAAATCCAGCCTGGAACTCCCTTGACCCAAATTTGCAGCATTCCTGGAGTTTTCCTGTCCTTCCCAGGGGTCGGAGCAGGATGTGGTGGCCACTGTGGCACAGGAATTTGGGAAGCTGGAATCCTTCATCGGCCAGGTCCTGGATGAAGCTGCCTTCACCAAGGAGCTCTGGAAATCCCTGGGCTACAAATTCACCGTGAGTCCCGAGAGAATGGAACAGGGATTGGGAATTTGATAAGGATGAGGAATTTGGTATGGATTGGGAATTTGATAAAGATCAGGACTTTGATATGGATGAGGAATTTGAAGTGGATTCGGAATTTGTTAAGGATGAGAAATTAGCTATGTATTGGGAATTTGGTATGGATGGGGAATTGGGAATAAATGGGGAATTTGATAAGAATGAAGAATTTGATATGGATTGGGAATTTGATATGGGTCAGGAATTTGGTATGGATCGGGAATGTGATAAGGATGAAGAATTCAAAGTGGATTGGGAATTTAATATGGATCAGCAATTTGGTATGGATCTCAAATTTGATAAGGATGAGGAATTTGGTATGGCTTGGGAATTTGAGGCTGGAATTCAATGGAGCAGAGCTGGGTGGAAGAGCTGGAGGAACTCAATGGAGGTTGTGTCCCAAGTGTGTCACTGTCACTGGAACCCCGAGCCAACTGATCCCTGCAGGAATTCCTGCCTGGAATTCCATGTCCTCTCCCAATCCCGGTTTTTCTTGCTGTTCCAGGATGTGCTGTGCGTCCCCGAGAGGAGGCTCCTGGAGGACAGCAGGAACCTTCCCATCGCTGCCGGCACCGCCCGCTCCGAGCGGCTCCTGCTCTTCGACGACGTCCTGGTGCTCATCCAGGTGAGTTCGGGATCCTCCAGAGGGACTGGGAAGGGAACATGGATAAATGGACCTAAAATTCCAATGGAATGGCAGAAATGACAGGAATTTCCATAGGAATGGTGGTAAAATTCCATTTTTTTTTTTTTGATGTTGACCACACAGCGGCTTTTGGCTCTTGGGAAAAGTTGGGAAAACTTTGTCTCAGATCCATCTGTGTGTGGTTGGCTCTGGAAAATAAAGGAAATCTGGGAAGGAGTAGAGGAGATCCACAGAGCATTTTCCCAGGAAATGTGGATTATCCACCATCACAGGCACCTTTTGAGTGGTCCACACCCTTTTCCACAGGGAATTTTGGCCCTTGGTTATCCCAAGGGATTGGCTGGATCAAGGATGACATTCCATGAGCTCCCACGCATTGGGATAATCAGGATTTTCCATGTTTGTGCCACGGCTGCAGATGTTGGAGGTGGTTTTGGGGCTATTTTGGGGGGTGTGGGGATGTTTTCCCATGAGGGAATTCCAGCTTGGATTGTGCCGGTGGCTGGGATGGGGGGACACAAGATCAGCAAATCCATGGAATTATCTCCGTGTTCAATCCATGACTTCCATCTGTGTCTCACCTGCTGCCGCTGAGCTTTATGGATGTTTGGGAATTCAACTGAATTGGGATTGATCTGGTTGGGAATTTTGATGTCCCTTCCTTTTCTGTTCTCCCAAATCTGGGAAAACACTGTGGAATTCCTTGGAAAAGTCCATCCCACCAGGCAGCAGCTCTGTGTGAACACCTGGATGTGAGGCAGGGAAAGGAGAGGAGAAATTAAATTTTCCCTTTGTTTCAATAGTTGGAGTATGTTTGTGTTCAATCCATGATTTCCATCTGTGTCTCACCTGCTGCCGCCGAGCTTTATGGATGTTTGGGAAGTCAGCTGAATGGGGGTTGACCTGGTTGGGAATGTTGATGTCCCTTTTCTGTTCTCCCAAATTTGGGAAAACACTGTGGAATTCCTTGGAAAAGTCCATCCCACCAGGCAGCAGCTCTGTGTGAACACCTGGATGTGAGGCAGGGAAAGGAGAGGAGAAATTAAATTTTCCCTTTGTTTCAATAGTTGGAGTATGTTTCATGTGGGTGCTGCTGATCCCAAAAGTGACTCCTTGAATTTGGGATTTCTGGGATATTTTTGGTGGTGCCATCTGGAGTCCAAATCCTAAATAAATCCCAGAATGGATTGGATGGAAAGGGAGCTTAAAGATGTTCTATTCCCACCTTATTCCATAGTTCCCACAATCGCAGGTTACTCCAAGCCTTGTCCAAACTTTCCTTGGATACTTCCAGGGATGGGCAACCAGAAATCTCTGGGAATATTGGCTGGAATGATTAGGGAATTTTTCCATGTCAGAGGGAAGGAATTCCTGTGGAGATCAGTGTCACGTGGGAATGTTTCACTCCTGGCTGTGGCCATGGAATTTTGGAAGAGCTTTAGGAGTGTTCAAATGAGAACTGCCCTCCTTTTCTGGTGGCTTTTCCATCTCCAAGGTCTCTCCTCCCAGTGTGGGATGGATGGACCAAAAAGTTGGAAATTTGTGCTGGCACTCCAGCTCTGCCATTCCATGGGTGTTTCCAGCAATAACAGGACCATCTTTTCCCATTTTTTTTTCCAGGGAAACAGCTTCCAGAGTTTTGATCTGAAGCTGGTGTGGGTGGATGAAAACTGCGGAGAGAAATCGGCACCAGGATTGTGAGTGAGAAATTCCCACTGGGAGTTAAAAAAAAGGAATAAAAATGTTCAGGTCGATGGGAAAATGATCCAAAGCTTTGTCCTATCCCCTTTCCGAGCAGTGGGATTGGTATATGGATAATGCAATTTCATTAGCTTGGAATTTGCTCCAGATTGAAATCCCAAAATTTTTGAGGTTGGAAAATCCCTCCAGGATCATCAAATCCAACCTGTGTCCCATCCCCACCTTGTTCCTAGCCCAGAATTCCTTTGACAGCTCCAGGGATGGGGGACTCCAAATCTCCCTGGGCAATTCCAATGCCTGAGCACATTTTCCATGAAAAAATTCCTGCTGATGTCCAACCTGACCTTCCCCTGTCACAACCTGAGGCCGTCCCTCTCATCCCATTCATTGCCAATGAATCCCAAAATTATTTAATCCAGCCCTGGAGAACTTGAGATCTCTCCAGAGAAACCACCTGGAAAAGTATCAGGATCTCCAGGAGGGGAATGGGAAGAGCTGATGGATTAGGAATTGTGTTTTCCATCCTTTTTTTTCCCTTCCCAGGCACAGCCTACGTATCACAACCCCGGAAGAGACGTTCGTCCTCTCCACCAAGGACCCTCAGATGAAGGTCAGGCTTTGGGATTTTCCCATCTCTTTATTATTCAAAACAGGATAATAATTCTGGTGAGGATGACTTGGGATTTTTGGCTCCTTTTCCAAAAAAATCCTGGATTAGATGGCCAGAGGTGGCTCAGAGTTGATGGCTGGTGAGGAATGTTGGTGGGAACCCATCGGTTTCTTGCTGCATTTCCTGAAGGACAGGCCTATCCCATAGGCGAATCAACTTGAAATTTGTATTTCTTTTTTTGTATATCCAAGTGGAATTTTCCCCTGTTTTTTAACGTGGGGAAATTCCTCCCTCACAGCTGTTGTATCCAGCTTCCAGGAGAACCCCTGTGGAAGCTGCAGATGGGCTTTGATGGGAACCTATAAGTTCCTCACTGCTTTCCTGAAGTTGTCTCCAGTTGATTTTCCGGGGGTCAATGCTCATTCCCTGTTTTCCGTGCCCGCAGGCCGTGTGGCGGTGGAAGCTGGAGCAGGCCGTGCGCCAGGCGCTGAACGGGAAGCGGGATTTCCCTCTCTGGGGCCGCAGCGGGGAAGGCAGCGAGGCCCCGTCCCGCCGCTTCTTCACCTACGTCTTCCGCATGGAGGGACGGCTCCGCGGGGCCACCTACGAGGGCGAGTGGCTCTGGGGGAAGCCCCATGGCAAGTAAGGAACGTTTTGGGCTCCTTTTCCAGGCGGGAATAAGGTTGGAAGTGGTGGTTTGGTGTTTCCGTGAAGGTTGGGAAAGATCTCCAAGGTCAACCCATACTTCTCCAGGTCACTCATGAAGGGGAATCTCCTTTTCTGGGCAGGCTCAGAATGGCCGCCTACGAGGGTGAGTGGCACTAGGAAGGAACATTTTAGGCCTCTTTTCCAAGTGGGAATAAGGTTGGAAGTGCTTGGAGTTTCCATGAAGGTTTGGAAAGATCTCCAAGGTCAACCCATACTTCTCCTGGTCACTCAAGAAGGGGCTGCTCCTTTTCTGGGCAGGCTCGGCGTAACCACCTATGAGGGTAAGTGGCTCTGGGAAGGAACCTTTTAGGTCTCTTTTCCAAGTGGGAATAAGGTTGGAAGTGCTTGGAGTTTCCATGAAGGTTTGGAAAGATCTCCAAGGTCAACCCATACTTCTCCAGGTCACTCAAACAGATCATGAAGGGGCTGCTCCTTTTTGGGCAGGCTCCGGGGGGCCACCTGTGAGGGCAAGTGGCTCCTGGGGAAACCCCATGGGAAGTAAGAAACCTTCTGGGCCTCTTTCCCAAGTAGGAATAGGGTTGGAAGTGCTGATTTGGCATTTTTGTGAAGGTTGGGAAAGATCTCCAAGGTCACTCAACCACCTCACCAAGGGTCTCCTCCTTTTCTGGGCACTTCCAGGGTGGGGATAAGGTCAGAATTTGATTCTTAGTGAGGTGGATGTGAATCCATGCCCAGCTCTCTGATTCCTGCCTCGCTCATTCCCTGAGGGAATTCTGGCCTTGAGGGCAGGCTTAGCAAAGCCTGAGTCCTAAAACTTGGGTTTTTTGTGGATGACTCATCTGTGGTGTATGGATTAAATCCTAAAGGCTGTCCCAAAAACGTGGTGTTGATCACCCTAAAGGTGCTGCATGAGCTGGTGCCTTTGCTTGGGATTTAGGCTTGGCCTAAAATCAAGATCTCTGCCTGGGGTATGAAAATCTCACCCTCACGATGAGGAAAATCCCAAAAAAAAACATTTTGGGGAGAACAGTTTTATTCTCCACTATCAAAACCTCCTTGAACTTAATCCAAACTTGAACATCCAGATTTTTATCCCAGGAATTAAGAAAAGCTTCAATCCAAAAGAAGCTCAAATGGGAACATTGGGAAATGTTCAGTAAATCCAAGTTTAAGTGAGGGAATGTCTGTAAATCAAAGATCCCAACCAAAATTTTTTGGACATAGGATAGAGAGCACTCTGGGGTTTTTTTCGGAAGAAACCTGGAATATGACCAAGCTCCTCTGCCACCAAAACATTGGGAAATTTTATTTTCCATGAGTTTTACACAGTTTGCTCTGGAAGCAAAAATGATTGAGAGAGACTCACTTTGAGAGCCTTAAAATAATCAAAGAATCCAGAATATAAATGGCTTGGAAGGGATTTGAATCCAGTTCCAACCCCAAATCCAAAACTGAATCCTGAATATTCCGTGGAAAAGATTGTGCTTTGCCCTGGAGCAGCACTAAAGAAGTGTTTAGGGCAGGAGACCTTTGGATCATCCCCATCTTCACTGCCTCAAAACCATCTCTGGGTTTTTGTCCTGTCCTGCCTTAGGGCTGGAAAACTGGGATTAATCCAAACCTCTCCTGTCCATGGAGTGACTCGGGAGAGGCATCCCAGGAAATTTCTGGCAGAATTCAGGGACTTCAGGTGTTCAATTCCTTGAATTTGAGTTCCCTTCCCACTCTTGGAATTCCTCTGCTGTGATTTTGTTGCTGGAAGGTTCCAGAGCAGCATTGTGGCCTTGGTGGCTGCTCTGGGATTTCTGAGGGAGGAGCACATGAGCAGAGCTGTGGGAGTGGGAATTTGGGCTCTTTGGCAAAAACATCGGCGTTCTCCACTGGCTGGCCTGGAATTCCAGAGTTCTCAGTGCCTGTCCTGGAATTCCGGGTGACCTGGGCTGGGAGAAGGCCAGACTCCCACTCAGATGTGGCTTAAACATCCTTGTGCCCAGAGCAGACATGAAATTATGGAATATCTTGAGTGGGAAGGGCTCGCAGGGTTTAAGTCCTGTACAGATCCGAACAATCCCACCCCGTCCAAACTCTTGGAGCAGCCTTGGGAATGTGCCCATTCCCTGGGGAATGTTCAGTGCCCAACACCCTCTGGGGATTTTTTCCCTAAAATCCAACCTAAACCTGGCCCAGCTCCAGCTGTTCCCTCATCCCCTTTGGCTGCTCCCCTTTTCCATTCTGATCCACAAAGCCAAAGGAGACTTAAATTTAAATTAAAATATTGAAGTTTCAAACACATCCAACCAATCCTCTGGAAAACTTGGAAAAGAGCCACTCTCGTGGAGGTGTTTGAAACAACAACCTCGGTGAAAGTCAAACAACCTCCTCACGGTTTTGGTGTTGCACCATCTCCTGGCAAACCGACCCACAGGAGGTCTGGATTAAATGTTGGGAAAGAATTCCTGGCTGGGAGGGTGGGGAAGGGCTGGGATGGAATTCCCAGACAAGCTCTGGCTGCCCCTGGATCCATTGTGATGTCCCTTATGAGAGAATTCCTTGGGTTCCAGGGGGACACTGAAGTGGCGCGATGGACGCAACCATGTCGGGGATTTCCAGGAGGGCCTGGAGCACGGGTAAGCCTTGGAAAACGGGATATTCCCTCTTTGGAAAAGAAACTGGAATGGTTCCTGCCAGAGATTGGAACATGGAAAGAAGGGACTGACAGTGACTGACCCCAGGGGCTGGAATCTGATCCCAGATCCCAAAATCCGTGGGAATTAATTCCCAGGAAGTGTCTTAAAGTTATTTTTAGGTCCCTTTAAAGCCTCACTTAAATGAGTTTTTCTCACAATTTAAGAAACCAATCCATGAAATTCAGGTATTATTTATCTCAATTTTATTGGAAAGAGGACTTCAGGATTCCTCATTTTCCCAAGGGGGGCGGAAAATATCCCAAACACTTATGTTGGGAATCCCAGAACATTTACATCAGCAGCCCCTAAATCGGGGAAGGAAGAAAGAGGGGGAAAACCAGCACTGAAAGAAACTCTAGAGAAGGAACAATGAGGATCTGGGAGTGCAGGTCCCAAAGGGATGATTTTTCCTTTGGAAAAAGTCCAGTGGCACTTGGGGAAAGTGTCCCAGCTAGGGCTGATCCAGGCACATAGAGATTGGGAATTTGGACAATCCTTGGGTTTTAAACTTAATCCGCTACAATGGAGTTGCTGTTTTCAATGCAGACATTTCTGTCCAGCTGGGACCTGATCCCAGATCCCAAAATCCATGGGAATTTATTCCTAGGAAGTGTGTTAAAAGTTATTTTTAGGTCCTTTTATAAACCTCACTTAAATGAAGAGTTTTACAGAAAAAAACCCCAATCCCATGAAATTCAAATTGGTTTTTAAACTTCGTCCACTACAATGGAGTCGCTGTTTTCCTTGCCGACATTCCATCCAGTTGGAATCTGATCCCAGATCCTCAAATCCATGGGAATTTATTCGCAGAAAGCGTCTTAAGGTTGTTTTTAGATCTTTTTAAGACCTCATTTAAATGAGAAGTTTTTTACAGAAAAAAAAATCAATACTGTGAATTTCAAATTGGTTTTTGAAGCTCATCCACTACAGTGGAGTCACCCTTTTCCATGTTGACCTTTTCCATGCCGACCTTTTCCATGCTGATTTTTCCACGCTCACCTTTTCCACGTGCCCCTGGCAGGTTTGGGATCTGCCTGGTCCCGCGGCGCTCCGAGGACCGCTACGACTGCTACAAGTGCCACTGGTACCAGGGCAAGATGAAGGGCTATGGAATCTGTGAGTAAGTAAAATCCAGGGAAAAGGGGGTTCTAGGGATTTAAAGTGGGAAATGTTCCCTGAAGTCTTTGGAGCCTGGTCTGGAAATGCTTTGTGGGCATTTAGAATTCCAGAATTGTTTGGGAGCTTAAGGATGATCCCGTTCCATGGGCAGGGACACCTCCCACTGTCTCAGCGTGCTCCAGCCTTTCCTTGGACATTCCAGGGATCCAGGGGCAGCCACAGCTTCTCTGGTAATTCCATCCCAGCTCCTCCCCACCCTCCCAGCCAGGAATTCCTTCCCAATATCCCATCCATCCCTGCCCCCTGGTGGTTTAAAACAATTCCCTGTGTCCTGTCCCTCCATCCCTTGTTCCCACTCCTTTTTCAGCTCTCCTGGAGCCCCTTTAGGCCCTGGAAGAGGCTCTGAGCTCTCCCCGGAATTTTCTCCTCCGAGGTCACCCAAATGCTTTGGCTGCTGGGAACACTGGGCTGTGCCTGGTTCCTGCTCATCCCTATCCCTGATTTCTCCATGCCAAGTGGGACAGACCCAGCATTCCAACGGGGATGGGCCTATGGGATAGGCCTGTCCTCCAACCTGGATGTTCTGCTCCTTCTTTCAACTCGGAGCTGCTCTTCCCAGAGGGACCAGTCCAGGGAAGGGCTGGTGGCCACCACAAAGAGCTGGATCCAACCTTGGCCTCCTTGCTATGGATCTGATTTTCCAGCCTGGATTCACCAGAGTTTACTGTACCCAGGCTGGTGAGAGGTCAAGGCCTGAGTGGCCTCTCCCAGGACAACTCCAAGCCTATGTGTTAAGTCCTTGGATAATTTGGGAAGCTCTGGAATGTCCAGTTTGGGTGATGCACATTCCCGACAGCAAACAAGGATCCAATTTAGCGCTGTTGGACAAATCTTTGGAATATTTTGAGATGGATGAGCCTGATCTCCTCACTTCCCTGGTTTTCTACTCCAGGAGTAGCTGTCAGATATTCCCAGGCTGGAATTCCATCCCTCTTCCTGCAGGTATGGGAATGATCTGGTCTACAAGGGCTACTTCAAGGACAACGTGCGCCAAGGGTTTGGGATCCTGGAGAACTTCTCAGCTGAGCATCCCTTCAAATACACAGGACAGTGGGAAAACGACAAAAAGAATGGATACGGAGTCTGGGAAGACAAGGAGAGGTAAAGGTGGGATGGATCTGAGGTGTGGGACAGCTTTGGGTTTGGTGGGATAAATCCTGCAGATTTGGGATGGGTGAGGGGGGGGATGTAAGGCTTGAATTCCTTGGAAAACATTCCTGGAACTCAGTTTGTGTGGGACAACCAGCCCGGAGCGTTGTGTCAGGAAAAACCACCCTGAGCAGGACAAATCTGATGGATTGAGAGCTGGAAAAACAGGGAAAATCCATCACTTGGGTGTTCCTTGCATTCCAGAGGGGAGAGGTACATCGGGATGTGGTTGGATGGTCACAGACATGGAGAAGGCATCGTGGTGACCCAGTCAGGGCTCTGCTACCAGAGGACATTCCATGCGGATAAAATGGTGGTGAGTCCAAGATTTCCATGGAATCTGGAAATCCCTGGGATGGGGAGTTCACTGCTGAGGGTGAGATCGAGGTTTCATTCCCGAATTAATCCTGGAGGACAAAGAGTGTTGGAGACCAGGGAAAGGTTCTGCGCCCAGAGGGTGCTCATGATGGACATTCCCAAGGGAATGGGCACTTTCCAAAGGCTGCCAGAGCTCCAGGAATCTTTGGAAAACTCTCCAGGAAAGGGTGGGATTGTTGGGATGTCTGTGCAAGGCCAGGGGTTGGATTTGGATCCTTGTGGGCCCTTCAGGATATTCCATGATTTTCCTATAATCATGGTTTGGAAGAGCAAGGTCTTGTTTCTTCTCCCCTTTCAGAGGGGTTAATGGGATATTGGGAAGGAATTCCTGGATTGGAGGGGTTGGGATGGAATTCTCAGAGATGTGTGGCAGCCCCTGGATCCCTGGAAGTGTCCAAGGCCAGGCTGGAGCACCCTGGGACAGTGGGAGATCCCTGCCCATGGATCCTGAAGGTCCCTTCCAGCCCAAACCATTCCAAGAATTCCACAACATTCCATCTTTCCTGGAAATCATGAAATCCTTACTTTTCCAGTGGGAATTCACCCCTCCAGTTCATGGAACATTGGGAATTTGGTGGGGAAAGCAAAGGGAATTGGCATTGGAATAAAAACATCCTTAAAAAAAAAACAACCCTAAAAAAATCCATCCTTTAAAAAAAACCAACAACCCCATTCCCACTTCCCGAATTAGGGAAAAATGGTTTCTATTGGGTTTTATGAGACGTTTTTGATTGAGGTTTTGGGATTTTTTTTTTCTCTTTTTTGAGGTTTTGAATTGGGTTTTATGGGACAATTTTAATGGAGGTTTTGGGATTTTTTTTTTCTCTTTTTTGAGGTTTTGAATTGGGTTTTATGGGACAATTTTAATGGAGGTTTTGGGATTTTTTTTTCTCGTTTTTTTGGGTTCTTTATTGGGCTTTATGGGATATTTTTGGTTGAGTTTTTCAGGGCATTTTCATTCCAGAGGAAAATATTCCAGCTCTGGAAGTGATCCCAGCTGGTTTGGGGATGAAGAAACGTTTGTGCTTAAACTATGGAATAAATCCCAATGGGCAGAAAATTCCCCATGGACAGGAATTATTCCCTGGAATAATTTTTCATGGAATGGGCACATTCCCAACACTACCAGAGCTCTGGGATTTCTCAGGGATTCTAGGGATGCCTCCTGTGCCAGGAGTTGGATTTTGATCCTTCTGATCCCTTTCCCACAGGGAATTCCAGGATTCCACACAGTCACTGTTTTCTTGGAATAATTTCCCAAAGAATTCCCTAAAATATCCAAGTATTAGGATTAGGAGCACCACGAGTTTGACCCTGTGACCCCGTTCCTTTTCCTTGGAAAATCCATGGAATATTTTTGTTGTTCCAAGTTTCCTGACCTCCTCTCCATGGGTTTTTCCTGGAGCTTCTCCCAAACATTAAAGGGAGATGTTTGGCTTAAAAAAAAAAAAAAAATCTTGGAATCTGCATCCCATAAATTTTTCTGGGATGAACTAGAGCAGGTGGGAAGTTCATTTCACGAATTCCCGACCTTTCCTTTTATCCCAAGGGTTCGGGAATTCTGCTCCTGGAAGACAACTCCGTCTACGAAGGGAACTTCACGGAAGAGCTGACATTTGTGGGAAAGGTGGGAATTTTCTCCCTCTCCTCCTGGAATTTCCCATGGATTCATCTCCCAACTTGATTCCTTCCTCCTCTGCTTCTCCCAGCTTCCTAAAAAAACCAATTTTCCAAATTTCTGGAATATTTAGCACAGAAGGAAAGCTGCAGCTGGAGATTTTGGGAATTTTGAGACTAATTTGGGATTTTCATGTTTTATTTACTTCAGGTTTGGTTGGTTTGGGTTTTTTGGGTTGAGTTTTTGGGGTTTATTTTCTTGGGTTTTTCTTGGGTTTTATGGGACATTTCTGGTTGAGGTTTTGGGATTTCTTTTTTCTCTTTTATGAGGTTTTTGTATTCGATTTATGGGACATTTTTAGTTGAGTTTTTGAGGGGTTTTTATTGGGTTTTATGGGATATTTTTGGTTGAGTTTTTGGGTTTTTTTTGGGGGGTTTTATGTTTTTTGGTTTTTTGGGGTTTTTTTTGGTTGGGTTTTTACTGAGTTTTATGGGACATTTTTGATTGTGTTTTTTGGGTTTTGTTTTCTTGTTTTTTGGTTTTTTAAAATTTTTATTGGGTTTTAAGGGATATTTTTGATTGGGTTTTTGGGATTTTTTTTCTCTCTTTTTTTTGTGGGGTTTTTTTTGGGTTTTATGGGACATTTTTGATTGAGTTTTTGTGATTTTTTTTTCCTTTTTTTTTTTTTTGAATGTTTTTATAATTTTTTTGTTGTTATTTTTTGGTTGTCCTTTGCAGCTACACCGGATTTCCTTTTTTATTTTTAAAACAAAACCATTCCAGGGCTTGGGGCCACAGGAAATGATGCAGAACCCGGAGCTGCCGTAACCGAGGCAGCGGAAATTCGGGATTTCACAATCCGGGCCCTGCCCTGACACGTCCCAGCTTTTGTGGTTGGATTCCGACAGAAATCCCTGCTCCAAAGTGTTGAGAAAATCCCCAGGGCAGGGAAAACGAGTTTTCCAGAAATCTGGGATCAGCCTGGCAGGAATTCTGGGAGATGGCACAATTAATGCTCGTTAATTAACGCTAATGAGCTTCGGTAGGAAGAAGAAGAATTTGTCATCACCTTCCTCCTCCAAGGACGTTCCATGCTGAGAAAATGGTGGTGAATCCACTATTTTCTTGGAATGTGGGAATCCCCGGGATGGCAAAATCTGGGAATCCCTGGGAAATCTCCGGGCTGGATTTTAAGGGATCGATTCCAGTGCTGGGATTTTGTGGCAAATCCAGAGAAATCTGGGATTTAGCTGCAGCTGGAAAGTGCTTCCTGCTTTTCTGGCTGGAATTCCAAGCCAGATTTGGGATATTGATTTAGATTTCATTTTTGGGATTTTAGTAATGAATAGAGAATTGAATAATGGAGAGTGGAATAATTATATAAATAAATAATTTAATAGTAAATTCTTTAAAATTAAAGAAATAATAATAAATAGACACTTTATTAATAGAGAATTTAATAGTAAAGAATTTTAAAGTAAATAGAGAATTTAAAAATAAACACAGAGTTTAATAACAAAGAATTTATTAATAAATAGAGAAATAATAAAAAAATTATATAATAAATAAAAAATTTAAGGATGGAAAATTTAATAACAAAGAATTGATAATTAAAATAAGTAGACAATTTATTAATAAAAATTTATGTAATAAATAGAGAATTTAATAATAAAGAATTTAATAATAAGTAGAAAATTTAATAGTACATAGAGATTTAATAATAAAAAATATATATAATAGTGAATTTATATAATAAAATAATTTAATTATCAACAGAGAATTTATATAATCAATAGAGAATTCAATGATAGAGAATTTATGTAATAAAAAGAGAATTTAATAATAGAGAATTTAATAACAAAGAATTTAATAATAATAGAGAATTGAATAGAGAATTGATGTCAAGAAATTGAAATTTTTTAAATTAAAAATTTTAATTTAATTTATAATTCCAGATTTTTCTATAGGGAAAGCTGTCCAGAATGTAATAATAAAAAGAGAATTTAATAATAAATAGATAAAATAAATAGATAATTTAATAATAAATAGATAATTTAATAATAGATGAGAATTTAATAATAAAAAAGAAATTTAATAATAGAAAGTTTAATAACAAATAGAGAATTTAACAACAAAGAATTTAATAATGATTGAGAATTGATGCAGAGAAATTGAACTAAGTAATTATTTTAATTAAAAATGAATAGAATTGGTAATTTTAATTTAATTTATAACTTTTCCGCAGGGCAAGCTCTCCTTGGCCAACGGCTTCGTGCTGGAGGGGACGTTCAGCGCGCGCGGCGGCCGCGGGCTCAGCACCCACGGCGTGCTCAGCACGGCCACCGAGCCCGAGCGGCCGCCGGCCGCCGAGTGAGAGCCGGGATGGGGTCCTGGGGAACGGGGAACTTGGGATCCTCGGGGTGGGATCCTGGGGAACAGGGAACTTGGGATCCTGGGGAATGGGGACCTCAGGATGGGATCCTGGGGAAGGGGATTCTCGGGATGGGGTCCTGGGGAACGGGATCCTTGGGATCCTGGGGAAGGGGATCCTTGGGATGGGATCCTGGGGAACGGGGTCTTTGGGATGGGATCCTGGGGAACGGGATCCTTGTGATCCTGGGGAAGGGGATCCTTGGGATGGGATCCTCGGGATCCTGGGGAAGGGGATCCTTGTGATCCTGGGGAAGGGGATCCTCAGGATGGGATCCTGGGGAATGGGGACCTTGGGATGGGTTCCTCGGGATGGGATCCTGGGGAACAGGGAACTTGGGATCCTGGGAAGGGGATCCTCAGGACGGGGTCCTGGGGAATGGGAACCTCGGGATGGGATCCTTGGGATCCTGGGGAAGGGGGTCCTTGGGATGGGGTCCTGGGGAACGGGGACCTTGGGATAGGATCCTCGGGATCCTGGGGAAGGGGATCCTTGTGATCCTGGGGAAGGGGATCCTCAGGATGGGATCCTGGGGAATGGGGACCTTGGGATGGGTTCCTCGGGATGGGATCCTGGGGAACAGGGACCTCAGGATGGGATCCTGGGGAAGGGGATCCTTGGGATCCTGGGGAAGGGGATCCTTGGGATGGGATCCTTGGGAATGGGGTCCTGGGGAACAGGGTCCTTGGGATCCATGGGAAGGGGGTCCTCAGGATGGGATCCTTGGGATCCTGGAGAAGGGGATCCTCAGGATGGGATCCTGGGGAATGGGAGCCTCGGGGATGGGATCCTTGGGATCCTGGGTAAGGGGATCCTCGGGATGGGATCCTGCAGAACAGGGTCCTTGGGAAGGGGATTGTTGGGATGGAATCCTCGGGAAGGGGGTCCTTACGAATGGGATCCCGCAGACTGGTGTTCTCAGGATGGGATCCTCGGGATCCACAGGAAGGGGATCCTTGGGATGGGGTCCTGGGGAACGGAAACCTCGGGAATGGGATCCTTGGGATCCTGGGGAAGGGGATCCTTGGGATGGATCCTGAAGAACGGGGTCCTTGGGAAGGGGATTGTTGGGATGGGATCCTTGGGAAGGGGGTCCTCGGGAAGGGGATCCTGTGGATTGGTGTTCTCCGGATGGGATCCTCGGGATCCGCAGGAAGGGGATCCTTGGGATGGGGTCCTGGGGAACGGGGTCTTTGGGATGGGATCCTCAGGAAGGGGATCCTGGGGAATGGGTGCCTTGGTGTAGGATCCTGGTGAATGGGGTTCTCAGGATGAGAATCTCAAGATGGGGATGCTGGGGAATGGAGTCCTTGGGAATGGGGTCCTCAGGAACACGATCCTCAGGAAGGTTGTCCTTGGGATGGGATCCTTGGGAAGGGAATCCCTGGGATAGGATCCTGGGGAATGGGATCCTTGGGAACAGGGTCCTTGGGATGGGATCCGTGGGATGGGATCCTTGGGAACGGGGTCCTTGGGAAGAGAATGCTTGGGATGGGGTCCTTGGGATGGGATCCTTGGGAACGGGGTTGTCCGGATCCTCAGGAAGGGGATCCTGGTGAATGGGTCCTTGGGATGAGATCCTTAGGATGGGATCCTTGGGAATGGAGTCCTTCGGATGGGATCCTGAAGAACAGGGTCCTCGGGAATGGGGTCCTTTGGATGGGATACTTGGAGTCCTCTGGATGGGATCCTTGGGAATAGGGTCCTCAGGAACGGGATCCTCAGGAACGAGATCCTGGTGAATGGGATTCCTGGGAAGGGGATTCTCAGGAAGGGGATCTTTGGGAACATTGGGAAAGGGATCCTCGGGAATGCTCCAGATCCAGCCCCACAGGCATTCCCAGGAATTGATCCCAATGTGGAAAACATTCCCAACTCTCCCAGCCCTGTGTTTCCATCAAATCCCAGAGAACATTCCCATATTTGAGGGGGAAATCCCCAAGAATTTGGGAAGACCATGGAAAATCCCAATCCTGTGTTGTTTTCCAGCCAGCTGGGCCTCAAGGAATTCCCTGTGGAGAAGAGATGGACGGGAATCTTCGAGCAATTCCAGGAATTCCTCCATTCCGGCTGCAAGGAGGAAATGGAGGAATCTTTCACGGGATTCCATATCCAAACCAGCAAGGAGCTGAGGAAATCCCAGGAATATCTGTTCTGCCAGAGGTACTGAGGGAATCTTGGGAATTCCTGAGGGAATCCAGGGAATTCCTGTTCTGCCAAAGAGAGAATCCTGGGAATTCCTGAGGAAATCCCAGGAATATCTGTTCTGCTAGGGGTACTGAGGCAATCTTGGGAATTCTTGAGGGAATCCTGGGAATTTCTGTTCTGTCAATGTGGGAATCCCGGGAATTCCTGTTCTGCCAAAGGAATAGGAACTTTTACTAAGGGAATTACGGGAATTCCTGTTCTGCTGAAAAAGAAATCCTGGGAACTCCTGTTCTGCCAAAGGTACTGAGGAAATCCCAGGAATCTCTGGGAAAATCCCAGGAATTCCTGTACTGCCAATGAGGGAATCCCAGGAATTCCTTTTCCCCCAAAGAGAAAATCCCAGGAATATCTGTTCTGCCAAAGAGGAAATCCTGGGAATTCCTATTCTGCCAAAGGAACAGGAACTTTTACTGAGGAAATCCTGGGAATTCCTGTTCTGTCCAAGAGGAAATCCCAGGAATTTCTGTTGGGAATGCAGACCCTCATTCCCATCCAGGAGTGTTGTGTAATTCCAAGAATTTTTCAGTTGTTTCCACTTGGGAAAAAGGAGCAGGAGTTTCCCACCTCCGCTGGAATTTTTGCTGCTGAGATTAATCCACATCCATGAAAAATTAATTTGTTGGAATTATTTTAATGCCCCTTTGGAATTTGCCAGTTGGGATTTATCCATGGCTGGTTTTCCCTCCTCAATTCCCATTTTTCCAGAGGTGCTGACGAGATTTCTTGGAAAATTGAGGAGATCCTGGAAGAGCTCGTCCAGCATCAGGAGCCAGAGTCGGTCCAGAGTTATTTGGAGAAGGTGAGAATTGAAATGATTTAATAAAATTATCAAAAATTAATAAAATTTGCATTATTAAAACGACCAAAATACAGGATTTGATGATAAATAATTGAATAACAGAGGATTTATAGATGAAATTATTCCATAGTAGAGAATTTATTAATAAATACAGAATTAAATTTACTAATAAAAGGATTTGTATTAAAAAAAGAGGAATTTAATAATGGAGAATTTAATAATAAATAAGGAATTTATATAATAAACAGGGAATTTCATAATGGATAATTTAATAATAAATAGAGAATTTATAACAAATAGAGAATTTGTATAATCAGTAAATTGAATAATAAAGAATTGAATATTCAATAGAGAATTTAATAATAAAGCATTAATAATAAATAGACAATTTAATTGTGGAGATTTAAATAATAAATTGGGAATTTAATAATAGAAAATGTACTATAATAACTAATTTAGTAATGGAGAATTAATAGATTATTTGATAACGGAGAATTTAAGAATAAATAGACAATTTAGTAATAGAAAATTTATATAGCAGAGAATTTAAGAATAAATAAAGAATTTATATAACAGATAATTTAAAAATAGAGAATTTAATAATAAGTAGAGATTTTAAGAATAAAGAATTTATATAATGGATGGAGATTTTAATAATAAGAGTATTTAAGTAAATAGATAATTTAATAATAAATAGAGAAATTGTTGAAAAACCAGAGAATTTATAGAATAGAAAAATGAATAATAAAGAATTTATCTAATAAATAGAGAGGTTATTTTTCGCTGGAGCACCTTTTGTTCCCTCTGGAATATCCCAGCAAATCCCAGCTGGAAAAGAAAGCAGAGAGCATTTATGGCATCCAGAAGATCCCAAATTCCAGTTGGGAATTCTGAGAGAAATCCAGGTGCCTTTTGGGGCTTTCCCTCTCCTGCTGATCCATGAAATTGGATTTTCCAGGCATTGGAATCTTCCCTGCATCCCTTGGGAAAGCTGCTCAGGGCTCTGACCGTGGCATTCCAGGCAACATATTCCGGGATTGGGGCCAACCGGCACCTGCTGGCCATGGCGCAGGAGGAGGTCAAGTTCTACTCCAAGAAAATTTGGGAATTCTACCAGTGAGTTCAACATGGAGGTTTTCCATGGGGTGGGAGCATGGAGTGGATCTTTGGGATCATGGGATTAGGAGGCGGGACTTATTTGTGTTCCTGTTTTCTTGGGTGTTCTTGGGAATTCTTTGAAATTCTTGGGAGTTCTTCAGAATTCTTGGGAATTCTTTGAAATTCTTGGGAGTTCTTCAGAATTCTTGGGAGTTCTTTGGAATTCTTGGGAATTGTTTAGAATTCTTGAGAGTTCTTTGGAGTTCTTGGGAGTTCTTCAGAATTCTTGGGAATTGTTCGAATTTCTTGGGAATTGTTCAGAGTTCTTGAGAGTTCTTTGGAGTTCTTGAGAGTTCTTCAGAATTCTTGGGAATTGTTCAGATTTTTTGGAAATTGTTCAGAATTCTTGAGAGTTCTTTGGAGTTCTTGTGAGTTCTTTGTAATTCTTGGGAATTGTTCAGAATTCTTGGGAGTTCTTTGGAATTCTTGAGAGTCTTTGGGAGTTCCTGGGAGAGTTGCTTCCTTGAGGTGACAATGTCAATCAGAGCACAAATCCCTGTGGCTGGAAATCCATGACTGAAGGAAAAATGGGATCATGGAATGCTTTGGGTTGGAAATCTCACCCAGCTCCAATCCCTTCCTGCTATCCCAGGTGCTCCAAGCCCTGTCCAACCTCTCCTTGGACTTCCAGGGATCCAGGGGCAGCCACAGATTTTCTGGGAATTCCATCCCAGCCTCCCAGCCAGGAATTCCTGCCTAAAATCCAACCCAAACCATTCCAGGATTCTCTGGGAAATCAAGGCAAAACCCAGCTGCTTTTCCAGAGTGTGTTCGGGAATTCTGACCACTCTGCTCTTTAGAATCCATGGAAATTCTGGAATTCCCAGCCATTCCTGGTGCTTCTGCTGCTCGAGCAGAAACCCCTCAAACACTGCAACAACTCTGCCAGAATTCCAGGGATTTCCACTGATCTTGCACTGGATGCTGGGACAGCTCCTCCTTTGGGGGCACATTATCCTTAAAAAAAAAACAGGGAAGGAATTAATCCTTGTTTTTGTCTCCAGGGGTTTGCTCCGTCTGGCCCTGGAGCGGAAGGGCCGCGCGCCCCCGGAGGACGCGGATCCCAGGTTGGTGGCACCTCTGGAGGTTCCGTGTTCAGATCCCGGTGGGATTTATGAGGGGTCCTGAAATTCAGGAAGTGCTGAGCTCATGTTTGTCTGCTTGAGCCAGGCCTAGTGCCCAGGTTTTTCCCAGTGGCTCCAAAGATCTCCTGGAGCTCCAGGTTGTTCCTGGTGACTCCTGAGATCTGGAGCTCCAGGTTTCTCCCAGTGAATTTCCTGGAGATCTCCTGCTGCTCCAGTTTTTTTCTGGGACTCTGGAGATCTCCTGGAGCTCCAGGTTTCTCCCAGTGAATTTCCTGGAGATCTCCTGGTGCTCCAGGTTTTTCCTGGGACTCCAAAGATCTCCTGGAGCTCCAGGTTTTTCCTGGTGACTCCAGAGATCTGGAGCTCCAGGTTTCTCCCAGTGAATTCTCTGGAGATCTCCTGGTGCTCCAGATCCTCTTGGATCAACTTGTGGCCACCACAACCCAACCGTGCCAAGCTCGGAAGAGCGAAAAACAAGGAGAACCCCTTGGAAATGCCTCTCCTATGGGTTTGGGAATATCCACATGGATTTCCCTGGAAAATCCTGGATTTTTTTCCCTGTTTTCCAGTCTCGGGAAGGGCTCCAGCCTGGTGCTGCCGCTGATCCT
The DNA here is from genome assembly GCF_014805655.1 of Passer montanus. NCBI lineage: Eukaryota > Metazoa > Chordata > Aves > Passeriformes > Passeridae > Passer > Passer montanus. The sequence goes on from NW_024370926.1 coordinate 1,430,552, forward strand.
GCCTGGATTCTATCCCGAGCTCTCCATGCTCTACATGCTCCAGCACCAGCGGGAGGACGAGCTCTACTGCCAGGGAATCGTGGAGCTCAGCCTCTTCCCGGATATCGAGCTCCTGGAATTCCTGGATGTGCAGAAGTAAGCGGGATTTTTCCATCCCCAGGGAAAATCCCAGAAAGGTTGAGTTGTTTGTTGGATTCATCATTGGTTTTTCCCAGATTTTCGCTGGAGTTTCTCCCAGAATTCCTACTTGGGAATGTTTGGCTGGAAGGAAAATTGGCAATGGAAGAGTGTTGTTATCCCTACTGATCCTCATTTTTGTGTGGAAAGTTCCCAAATTTTTTGTTCTGAATCATCCAGAATTGATAAATATCTTGGAAAAGGAATGTTCATTCCAGGGTATTCCCTGTTAAAATGTGGGAATACTGACTAAAAAGATGGAAAAAATGGAGGCAGGGGTTTCCCTCATCCATTCCTGCTGCTGGATCCACCTCTGGAAGTGATGGAAAACAGCTTGGGAATTTTCCTCCGGGATTTCAGGAGCACAGCAGATCCAAGGTCTCAATTGGATTCCATCCAAAAGAAATGAGAGGAATTGGATCCAAAAGTGCCAAAAATTCTCATGGATCATCCCTGAGGAACGTGAACTCTGATGGGAGCTCCCAGGGAAGCTCCATGGAATGGGATCTCTGAGGGAAGTGGATCCATGGGATGGAATTCCCAGGGAAATGGATCCGTTGGATGGGAGCTCTGATGGAAGTGGATCCATGGGATGGAGGGAAGTGGATCCATGGGATGGAATTCCCAGGGAAGTGGATCCGTTGGATGGGAGCTCTGATGGAAGTGGATCCATGGAGTGGGAGCTTCCAGGGAAATGGATCCATTGGATGGAGGGAAGTGGATCCATGGAGTGGGAGCTCCCAGGTTCCTGATCCAAATCCCACCTGGAGCAGGGCCAGGAGAGGAGCAAGTGGAGCCTCCAAGGCTTTGGCAGCACCTCGGAGGAGGAGATGGAAGAACCGATGGGATTCAGGATGGAATCCATCCTAAATCCCGCTTTTCCCTTTCCAGGCACCTGTGGCCTCTCAAAGATGTCAGCCTGACCTCCAACCAGGTAAGGAAAATGCTTGGAGCCAGCTGGGAATGGGAATGGGACACGGAATCGGGCTTGGATGAGGACAGAGCTTCTCCAAATGAATCCCAGGAATCTGAGCTCCGTGATCAGTTCCCATTCAGAGGCTCTGCCCATGGATTTCCACAGAGATTTTGTGGGATGGCTCTGGAATCTTTGCCCCCAGTATTCCAAAGGTATCCCTGTCTCTTTTCCAGAGGCACTCCCTGATCAAGGATAAATGTTTCCTGTCTGCCACCGAGTGTCTGCAGAAGCTCATGTGAGTCCCTGTCTGGCTCTTGAAATCCAGGGATTTTTTTGGGAAGTGCCAGGAATTGGTACCTGTTTCAAGAGCATTCCCGGGCCATTCCATTCACTATTTAAGGAAGAGTTGTTTGGGATGTGCTTTCTAGTACAAAGTGAATTCCATGGAACTTTTTCCTCCAAAATTCCATGAAGACATCAATAATGAAATCCAGCAATTCCCTGGTCAGCATCTTCACTTCCCACAGATATTCCCTGGGAATATTCCAGCCAGGAATTCCTGGCTGGGAGTGTGGGAGGGGCTGGGATGGAATTCCCAGAGAAGCTGTGGCTGCCCCTGGATCTCTGGAAGTGTCCAAGGCCAGGTTGGACACTTGGAGCCCCCTGGGACAGTGGGAGGTGTCCCTGGCATGGGGTTGGAACTGGATGCTCTTTAGGGTCCCATCCAACCCCAAAAATTCCATGATTCCATGATTTTCAGTTGTTCCAGTTGGGGTTTTGAGGGCATGTCCCATTCCACCCTGGAATATCTCCTGGCCCAATTTTGGTGCCTCTTCTTTCCTCCATCCTTTGGGGCCAATCCATGAACTCCAAATCTCCTGAAATCCTTTCATCCCTAATTTTTTCTTTTTTAAATTCCCACTTTTCCTGGGAAAAATCAACTTTTCCATGGCTGCTTTATCCCGGCAGCACCCCAGTGGATCCCAGGGAGAAGCTGGAGATCCTGCGGATGAGGATCTCCAGGAATGTCCCATTCCATTCTGGAGACACCAGGAGTGTCCTATTCCATATTTCAGACACCAGGAGTGTCCCATCCGATACTGGAGATCCCAGGAATGTCCCCTTCCATATTTGAGCCATCAGGAATGTCCCATCCCATACTGGAGATCCCAGGAATGTCCCATTCCACCCTGGAATATCTCCTGGCCCAACTTTGGTGCCTCCTCTTTCCTCCATCCTTTGGGGCCAATCCATGAGCTCCAAATCTTCTGTCATCCCTAATTTTTTCTTTTTTAAATTCCCACTTTTCCTGGGAAAAATCAACTTTTCCATGGCTGCTTTATCCCGGCAGCACCCCAGTGGATCCCAGGGAGAAGCTGGAGATCCTGCGGAAGAGGATCTCCAGGAATATCCCATTCCATATGGGAGACACTAGGAATGTCCCATCCAATATTGGAGACACCAGGAATGTCCCATCCGATATTGGAGACACCAGGAATGTCCCATTCCATATTTCAGACACCAGGAATGTCCCATCCGATATTGGAGATCCCAGGAATGTCCCATTCCACCCTGGAATATCTCCTGGCCCAACCTCGGTGCCTCCTCTTTCCTCCACCCTTTGGGACCAATCCATGAGCTCCAAATCTTCTGTCATCCCTAATTTTTTCTTTTTTAAATTCCCACTTTTCCTGGGAAAAATCAACTTTTCCATGGCTGCTTTATCCCGGCAGTACCACAGTGGATCCCAGGGAGAAGCTGGAGATCCTGCGGAAGAGGATCTCCAGGAATGTCCCATTCCATATTTCAGACACCAGGAGTGTCCCATCCAATATTGGAGACACCAGGAATGTCCCATCCGATATTGGAGATCCCAGGAATGTCCCATTCCATATTTGAGCCATCAGGAATGTCCCATCCCATACTGGAGATCCCAGGAATGTCCCATTCCACCCTGGAATATCTCCTGGCCCAATTTTGGTGCCTCCTCTTTCCTCCACACTTTGGGGCCAATCCATGAGCTCCAAATCTCCTGAAATCCTTTCATCCCTATTTTTTTTTTTAATTCCCACTTTTCCTGGGAAAAATCAACTTTTCCATGGCTGCTTTATCCCGGCAGCACCACGGTGGATCCCAGGGAGAAGCTGGAGATCCTGCGGAAGACCTACGAGGAGCTGGAGCGCACGGTGTCGCGGCTGCGGGGCGCGGATTTCCGGCTGTCCATGGACGATCTCCTGCCGCTCCTCATGTTCGTCGTATCCCGAGCCAAGTGAGTGGAATTTGGAATATTTCCGGGTGGAAGAATTCCAATGAAAACCTTTGGGATTTGGGGTTGGATGTGTTGGGTTTGGTTTTTTTTTTTTTCCCCCAGAGGCGTGGTTGGGTTTTTGGGATATAAAGTGCTGATGGAATTCTGGAGTGGTCGTGTTTTATCCCAAAGGATATTTCATGGAAAATCAGATTCCTTTAATCCCAGAATTCCAGAATGTCTGTGTCTTATCCCAGACAATATTTCATGGAAAATCAGATTCCTTTAATCCCAGAATTCCAGAATGTCTGTGTCTTATCCCAGACAATATTTCATGGAAAATCAGATTCCTTTAATCCCAGAATTCTGGAGTGTCCGTGTCTTATTGCAAAAATATTTCATGGAAATGAGATTCCTTTTATCCCAGAATTTCAGAGTTTTTGTGTTTTATCTCAGACCATATTCCAGGGTTTTCATGGAAAATCAGATTCCTTTTATCCCAGAATTCCAGAATGTCCATGTTTTATCCCAAAGACTATGTCATTGAAATGAGATTCCTTTTATCCCAGAATTCCGGAGTCTTTGTGTCTTATCTCAGATCATACTCCAAGGTTTTCATTAAAAATCAGATTCCTTTTATCCCGGAATTCCAGAGTGTCCATGCCTTATCCCAAAGGATATTTAATGTAAAATCAGATTCCTTTTATCCCGGAATTCCAGAGTGTCTGTGTCTTATCCCAAAGGATATTTCATGGAAATGGGATTCCTTTTATCCTGGAATTCCAGAGTGTCTGTGTCCTATCCCAAAGGATATTCCATGGAAAATCAGATTCTTTTTATCCCAGAATTCCAGAGTGTCCATCTCTTATCCCATAGAAAATTGGAATAGTGGGAGGTCCCTGGCCATGGATCATCTTTAAGGACCTTTCCAACCCCAAACACTCTGGAATTCTGGGATTCCTACAGGAATTTTCCATCCTCAGCGGGATCTGGGATTCCTTTGGGAGATGAGGAATCCAAAATTCCATCCAGCAATTGGAATGTCCTATGGATGGATCTGGAATTTTCTTGGGATGGAGCATCCCAAGTTGTGGCTGCTCCATCCCATCCTGGAATTCCAGAGTGTCTGTGTTTTATCCCAGACAATATTCCAGGGTTTTAATGGAAAAAGTGATTCCTTTTATCCTGGGATTCCAGAGTGTCTGTGTCCTATCCCAAAGGATATTCCATGGAAAATCAGATTCTTTTTATCCCAGAATTCCAGAGTGTCCATCTCTTATCCCATAGAAAATTGGAATAGTGGGAGGTCCCTGGCCATGGATCATCTTTAAGGACCTTTCCAACCCCAAACACTCTGGAATTCTGGGATTCCTACAGGAATTTTCCATCCTCAGCAGGATCTGGGATTCCTTTGGGAGATGAGGAATCCAAAATTCCATCCAGCAATTGGAATTTCCTATGGATGGATCTGGAATTTTCTTGGGATGGAGCATCCCAAGTTGTGGCTGCTCCATCCCTGGAAGTGTTCCTGGTGGGAAACGCTTGGAAAAAATTGGGATAATGGGATGTCATGGGTCATCCTGAAGGAGCTTTCCAACCCCAAACACTCCGGGAATCTGGGATTTTGGGATTCTGAAGTTCTGGGATTCCGGGATTCTGGAATTATGAAATCCCAAACCCCTCCAGCAGATCCGGAGGCACCAGCAATCAGCATCGGAATTCCGGAGTTTCCCTCCTCCTCTCCAAAATTCCAACCCTTCCACGTGCCCTGAGATTTTTTCCCTGATTTTGGGATTTGTTTTTCCATAGGATCCAACACCTGGGAGCTGAAATCCATCTGATCCGGGATTTGATGGATCCGACCAACCAGGGAGGAATGTTGGACTTCCTGCTGACGGCACTGGAGGTGAGGGAAATTTTCCAGGAATTCCAGCAAAATTCCAGTTTTTCTGGAATGGAATTTTTGGGATTTTATTCCCTTGTTAAACTGGAAAAAAATTCTAATCCCTAATTTTGGACAGATTGAATTCTGTTGGAATTCTCTTTGGGATCAGCAGGGATTCTCTGCCTGCTGCAGCTTGGATTTGATGCCAGAATTCCCAAATTTTTCCCTAATTTTTGTCTCTTCTCTCCCCAGTCATGCTATGAACACATCCAGAGGATCCGGCTCCATCCAAAGGAGAACTCCCACCGCTCCTGATCCATAGGGAAAATCTGAATTTTCCCGAATTTTCTGGACCAAACCCCACTGGAAAAAGTGGGAATTTTATCCCTGGCTGCCTTTAAAGGGAAGAATTCCTCCCCAGCCGAGGTTTTCCTGATCCCAAAAACACTGGAAGGGCTGGAATTTTCATCTCCAAGGTTTTTGGGGTTTTTTTTTTTTTAGTTTTATCCCCATTTCCTGCAAATAATTCCTGGGAAAAATCTCCTTTTCCTGCTCGGGATGGGGGTTTTATTTTTGCACTGGAGAATTCCCAGAAAAAGAAGGAATTTCTTTGGGAAATTTTTAATAGGATTTCTTGGACTGGGAAGGAGATCTCATCCCAAAACTCCTAAAAATTCCTGGAATGAGAGGAGATTTTTCCCAACACTCCTTTTGCTACTTTTCCCAACTCAGGAACTTCTCCAATTCCATTTGGAAGCTGCTATTCCCAAAATTCCCGATTTTTTCCATGCTCCAAGATTTTTATTTATCCTTGGGAGACCTCAGGGGTGATCCCACACCTTGGATAATCCTGTGTTTCTTTGGAATTCTGGAGGGCTTGGGGAAAAAACATGGATTTTCCCCAGATTTTGGGAAAGTCTGGGAGAACAACCAGAAATTATGGAATAAAAACTCCAGTCCCAGCTGGATTTGTGCCCTGCCAACCCTGGAGGTGCTTTGTGCTCCGAGCTGGAATTTCCCTTGGGAAAAGGAAAATCTGGGATATTCCCAATGGATATCTGGGATATTCCCGATGGATATTTGGGATGCTGTTCCCAGCATCCCAAAATAATCTAAAAATAGCAAAAAAAATCTCATTTTTTACAGATTTTATCCTGCTTTTTTCATTCTTCCTGGCAATTTTTTCCTTATCCAGGAAAACAAAACTTCCCAAGTTTTTTCCAGCTGTTTTCCCCAAGTTTTCCTGATTTTCTAAATTAAGGAAAGTGCTCCTTGGTATTTTTGGAAATGAAGAACTGGAATTCCAAAGCTTTCAAAAAATGGGATTTTTGTCATTTTTCCCTTGGGATTTCTTAACTTTTCCAAGGAATTTTTTGCCTCATCCAGGTGACTCTGGGAAAACAAAACCCCCCAGGTTTTTTCCTCCCATTTTCCCCAAATTTTATAATTTAATAAATAACAGATTAATTACAAGAATTAATATGTTAATGAGAGAATCCCATGGAAGTTTAACAGGAATTTTTATTGAAGTAAAATTCTTGGAAATTTGAAGAAATTCCAGGATCCACGTGCTCCTTCTTTTCCATTCTTCTTTGTTTTCAGGAATTTAGGAATCTTCTAAATGAAGGAAAAGTGGATCCTTGAGATTTTTGGGAATGAAGAATTGAAAGTCCAAATAAATGGGATTTTAAAAAAAAATAAATGGGATTTTTGTCATTTTTCCCAGGAATTTCTTCATTTTTCCAAGGATTTTTTTTGCCTTATCCAGGTGACTCTGGGAAAACAAACCCCCCCCCCCAGTTTTTTTCCTCCCATTTTCCCCAAATTTTATCCCTTAATAAATAACAGATTAATTACTATATTAACTAATTAAGAATTAATATATTAATGAGAGAATCTGACTGGAAGTTTGCCAGGAATTTTTATTTAAATAAAACTCTTGGAATTTTGAAGATTCCAGGCTCTGCGTGCTCTTTATTTCAGTCCTTGTTGTCTTCAGGAATCCGGGAATTTCCTAAATTAAGGAAAAACGGCTCCTTGATATTTTTGGGAAGGAAGAAAAAATGCAAAATTCCTACTGCAAAAGGACATGCAAAGTGCAGGAGGGGTAAAAATTCCAAGGAATTCAAGGAAAACGAGGTGGATTTTCAGTTTGACTTCCTAAAACTTCCCGAAATTCCAAGTTTTTCTTGGTTTTGATTCCGGGAAGAATTCAAGCCAGGCCTGAAGGTAACAGTGTGCAGCCATTTGTGCTTCCAGGTTTTTGATTTTTCCAAGGAAAAGCAGGAGAGGGGAGGTTCCACTGGGAATATTCTGGGTGGGAATTGTGCTGTGGAAGCGTGCAGGAGGTGCTGGATCCACAAGAAAATTCCACGAGGAATTTTCTCCCTGAGTGCCTGCTCAGAATCCTAAAAAAAATTGTGATTTTCCTTTAGCTGGGATGTTTTTTTTCCCCTAATTCCTCCAAACCACTCAGAACTTTCCTGATCTTTCCTGGAGGGAATTCTTGAGCTTGGGATAGAGTGTGGAATTTTGGGAGCACATTCCCATTCCTGTTGTTTGTTGGGATGAGTCAAGGCAGGTTTTGCTTGGAGTTGAATTAAATTAAATTTAATCCTGAGCGTCTCAGCTTTGGAAATCCCACTTTGGAAGACAGGGAATCAACATTCCCAAATCCAGGCTTCAGCTCAAGCTTCCGTAGAATTCACCGCTGGAATTCCTTAAAAAATGATGGCAAAGCTGAGCTGCACCTGGAAGAGCAGAGGTTTTAACAAAGCTGAGCTTAAGCACAGGGAATTTGCTTCATTCCAACAGCAGATGATCCAGAGGGAATTTTTTCCCTGAGTGATGCTCAGAATCCTAAGGAAGTTCGGGATTTTCCTTTGGCTGGGATGGTTTTTTCCCTAATTCCTCCAAACCACTCAGAACTTTGGGAATGTTCTTCCTCCTTTCCAGATGTTCTCCCTCTTCTCAGTGGAGTAAAGCTCTTGTCCAAGTCCATTTCCTCCAAACCCTTTGGAAAAAGCCTTGGAAAAGCAGGAATTCAGAGCAGGGCCGTGTCTATGGCCGATTCCAGGTGCTGGCTCCAGCTCAGGCTTCCATGGAATTCACCAGCTGGAATTCCCTAAAAAAAGGATGGCAAAGCTGAGCTGCATCTGGAAATAGGAGAGGTTTTAACGAAGCTGAGCTTAAGCACAGGGAATTTGCTTCATTCCAACAGCAGATGATCCAGAGGGAATTTTTTCCCTGAGTGATGCTCACAATCCTAAGGAAGTTTGGGATTTTCCTTTGGCTGGGATGGGTTTTTCCTTAATTCCTCCAAACCACTCAGAACTTCTGGAATATTCTCCCTCCTTTCCAAATGTTCTCCCTCCTCTCAGTGGAGTAAAGCTCTTGTCCAAGTCAATTTCCTCCAAACTCTTTGGAAAACATCTTGGAAAAGCGGGAATTCAGAGCAGGGCCGTGTCTATGGCCGACTCCAGGTGCTGGAGCAGAGCCTCCGGAGAAGGAGACAGGGAAGTCAGATCCAGCTTCCGGAAATCCTCGTTAGCGCTTAACGAGCTCAGCACCTTCACCGTCCTCTTCAGGTCGAACACGGCGTGCAGCATTCCCAGGGTGGAAATGGCGGCTTTGGAATTGTTCTGGGATGAGGATTCCTCATCCAGGCCCTTCTCCAGGATGGAAATCCGGTTTTCTGCGATGACTTTGAGGAAGTTGTAGAATTCCTTGTAGTCGATGCCCGTGCAGGATTTCATGATCAGCTAAAGGGGGGAAATGGAGTGAAAATGGGAATGACAGCAGGAAAAATCCAGGGAAAAATCCCTAAAATTGGATTTTATGAAGTTGGGAATTCTTTGGAATCATAAATAATTATGTTTAATCATTTTTTCATTGGAATTGCTTCTGGAGCCAAAGACACCGGTTTTTTCCCAAATATTCATTTGGGAAACCCAAGGAAGGGAACAACTTCCAGAAATAAACTTTGTTTTTTTCCCAAATATTCATTTTTGGAAGGAAATCAACCCAAGGAAGGGAACAACTTCCAGAAATAAACTTGGAATTTTATTTATCCAGAAGATTTTGGAAGGAATTTCACCCACCCTCTTCCTCATGGAATTTTGGTTGGATTATGGAGTTTGGTCTTTTGGATTCTTTCCCAGCTCCAAGCATCCAGGGGCAGCCACAGCTTCTCTGGGAATTCTATCCCAGCCAGGAATTCCTTCCCAAAATCCCATCTAAATCCCCATTTTTCCAATGGGAAGCCATTCCCTGTGTCCTGTCATTCCATGCTTATCCCAAATCCCTCTCCAGCTTTTCTGGAGCTTCTTTAGGCTCTGAGGTTTCTCCCTGGAATTTTCCCTTCTCCAGGGGAACATTCCCAGCTCTCTTGATCCTGAAGTTTTCCATCTTTCCAACCAACATTCCAACCTGGACACAGCCAATAACCAGAAGCAATTCCCACACTTTGACAGGGAACATTCCCAAACTTTTATAGGGAATATTTCCCAACAAAACAAACCCGTCCCCAACTCCTACTTCCTTAAAAACTAGGGAAATTCTGCTCCAATAACCCTGGAATTCCAGCTCCCGGGATAATCCGGGATCGGGATGTACCTGGCACTGGAGGTGCCAATCGTCCATGGGATCTTTCCATTGGCTGATTTCCCTCTGGACGGCTGCCAGCTCATCCTGCAGGAAGCACCACATGACGGCCACGTTGCAGCCGTTGACCCAGTTGTGGTTGATGGAGATGGTGTCTTCCTGAGGGAAAAGTTTGGGAAAATCCATGGATAATTAGTAGTTAGTCACTAATTAAGTTATTAGGGATGAGAATATGGAATGTGCCGCTCCAAAAATCCTATTCCTGAGCAACCCAAGATGTCCCTCATTCCCAAAACACTTCCACTGACCGAGCTGTGGATGATGGAAATGCTGTTTTCCTGAGGGAAAAGTTTGGGATAATCCATGGATAATTAGTAATTAGTCAATAAAGAAATTATTGGGGATGATAATATGGAATTTGCTGCTCCAAAAATCTGATTCCTTCTTTAGAAACCTAAAATGTCCCTCATTCCCAAAACACTGCCACTGACCCAGCTGTGGTTGATGGAAATGGTGTTTTCCCAATAAATAAATTATTGGGGATGATAATATGGAATGTGCCGCTCCAAAAATCTGATTCCTTCTTTAGAAACCCAAATTGTCCCTCATTCCCAAAATGCTGCCGCTGACTCAGTTGTGGTTGATGGAGATGGTGTCTTCCTGAGGGAAAAGTTTGGGATAATCCATGGATAATTAGTAATTAGCAACTAATTAAGTTATTAGGAATGACAAAATGGAATGTGCCACTCCAAAAATCCCATTTTAAAGGATTTTAAGGATCATCCCATTCCATGGGCAGGGACATTTCCCACTATCCATGGTGCATGGTGCTCCAAACTGGAATTCCTCCTTCCTGGGAAGGATTTTCATGCTTTTCTATTCCTTTTTCCTGGGATCTTCCTCCTCCTCCTCCTCCTCACCCCAATTCTATGCCATGGAATTTCTGGAATGGTTTGAGTGGGAAAGGACCTTAGGGATTATCCCATTCCCACCATGCCAGGATGCTCCAAACTGGATTTTCTCCTTTTTGGGAAGGATTTTCATCCTTTCCTCTTCCTTTTTCCCGGGATCTTCCTCCTCCTCCTCATCCCAATTCTATGCCATGGAATTCTTGGAATGGTTTGAGTGGGAAAGGACCATTCCCACTCCCTCAAAGTGCTCCAAGCCTCATCCAAGCTATCCTTGGACACTTCCAGGGATGGAGCTTCTCTGGGAAAACCATTCCAAACCATTCCTTCCCAACCAGGAGAACAGATCAACCTTTTCCCAGAAAATCCCAGTTTCCATCCATCCCAACAAAACCTTTGAGATCCCACTTCCCGATCCAAGAGCAATTCCCAGCAGGATCCATTCCCTCACCAGGTTATAAACCTGGTGGTGCCACCCGCTGGGAATGAAGACGATCTCTCCGGCTTCCTGGAGGATTTCCAGAGGGGGTTGGCTCTGGCTGTAGCGCGGATAAATCCTCCTATCCCGAAGATCCGGAGCCGTCACATCAAAGGGGAGATTCCCGTGGCGATCCTTCAGGAATTCCTCCTGTCCCGCGGGATACAGGAGCCATTTCTTCCTGCCACAGACGTTGGCTGACCAGCTGTAGGAGCGGAAGACGTCGGCGTGGAACGGCGTCCTGGGAAAAATCAGGGATGGGTGGGAATCAACCCCAAAAAAATTCCAACAGGGATTTGAGTCATTGTGAGGCTGAGGTGCTGATCCCAAAATTCCTCATGGAATTTTGGTTGGATTATGGACTTTGGCTAATAAAAAACAACTATATGGATACTGATCCCAAAATTCCTCAAGAAATTTCAGTTGGATGATGGGGTTCTGGTTATTAATAGGGCATTATGTGGATACTGATCCCAAAATTCCATAAGGAATTTCAGTTGGATTGTGGAGTTTTGTCTATTAAAAAGCCACTGTATCCATACCAATCCCAAAATTCCTCGTGGAATTTTGGTTGGATAATGTAATTTGGCTATTAAAAGGCCACTATATCCATCCTGATCCCAAAATTCCATAAGGAATTTCGGTTGGATTATGGCGTTTTGGCTATTAAAAAGACACTGTATCCATACCAATCCCAAAATTCCTCAAGGAATTTTGGTTGGATTGTGGAGTTTTGGCTATTAAAAGGCCACTATATCCATACCAATCCCAAAATTCCTCAAGGAATTTTGGCTGGATAATGCAATTTGGCAGTTAAAAGGCCACTACATCCATACCGATCCCAAAATTCCATTATAAAATTTCAGTTGGATTATGGAGTTTTGGCCATTAAAAAGCTACTGTGTCCACACCAATCCCAAAATTCCATATGGAATTTTGGTTGGATTATGAAGTTTTGGCTATTAAAAAGACACTGTATCCATACCAATCCCAAAATTCCTCCAGGAATTTTGGCTGGATTATGGAGTTTTGGCTATTAAAAGGCCATTGTATCCATCCATATGGATACTGATCCCAAAATTCCTGATGGAATTCTGGCTGGATAATGGAGTGTTTTATATCCTCTGTGCTGCTCTTTAATTTATCCCAAAAATCCCTTACAGGCAGGGAATTCAGATAAAAACACCCCAAATGCAACTTTAGAACCAACACTGGGCTGGAATTTTCACCTGGAAAACCCTGGAGTTATCCCTGCACATTCCAAGTGGCTGATCCCAAGGGAATTTCTCCTCTAATCTCCCAGATCCTTTTATTTTTTGTGGGCACAATTTGGGGTTTTCCCTTTTCCCTCCCATCCAGAGCCAGCTGGGACACTGGGAGACCTGCCTAGTTATCCTGAGGGACAATGGGATAATTTCCTGGGATATTCAGCTGGAAAAGGAATTTTTTGGGATGAGAGCCTTACCAGGATCCCTTGGGTCCCATGTAGACGAACCTAAAATCATCCACGGCCACGGCATCCCAATATTCGTTGAGCCAATCCGAGGAAAAATACACGGGAGTGGTGTAAACATCCTGCTCTGGGAAAGCTCTGGAAAACACAAAGGCTTGGAAAAGCAGCTCAGGAAAACAGGATCCCCCAAATGCAGTGGGAAGAGCAAGGTGGATCCTTTAGGATGGAATTCCAGGGGCTTGGGGTGGGAGGGAGTTGAAGGAGCAGTTTATCCCAAATTTTCACTATCCCAGATTGTTCCAGGCTGGTCTTGGGCACTTCCAGGGATTCAAGGGCAGCCACGGCTTCTCTGGGAATTCCATCCCAACCCCTCCCCATTCCCACAGGGAAAATTCCTTCCCAAGGCTCTTTTCCAGCTGGAGAAGGAAAGGCAGAGCTGGGGGAAGGCAACTCGAAGGAGTGGGAATGTTCCCAAAAAGCCAGTGGATACAAAAGGATCCCAAATCCAACATGGCCATGGAATAATCCCAACTCAAATCCCAATCCAGGTCTGACTGTGGGAGCTGTTCCAACGCCATTTTCCATAGGGAGAAAACATGGAATGGTTTGGGTGGGAAGGGACCTTAAGGATCATCCCATTCCATGGCCAAGGACAATTCCCACTGTCCCAGGTGATCCAGCCTGGCCTTGGGCACTTCCAGGGATCCAGGGGCAGCCACAGCTTCTCTGGGAATTCCAGCCCCTCCCCACCCTTCCAGCCAGGAATTCCGGCCCAAACTGAGTTTAAATGGATCTTGAGCTTGGAATAAAAGCTGGGAATTAGGCTGAGGCAATATCAGGGATTTTAGGAAATCAGGATTTTTGGAGCTGGAGGCCAAGGCTTTGGAATCCCTCCGGGAATGCTGGAATATTTTCCCTCTGTGCTGATGCTGAGCTCGTCTGCTTTGCCTCAAAATCCCAACTGGAACAATTCAAAATCATGGAATTTTTGGGGTTGGATGGGATCCTAAAGAACATCCAGTTCCAACCCCATGCCAGGGACACTTCCCACTATCCCAGGGTGCTCCAAGCTGGCTTTGAGCACTTCCATGGATGGAGCAGCTTCTCTGGGAATTCCATCCCAGCCAGGAATTCCTTCCCAAATTAAGTGGGAAGCCATTCCCTGGGTCCTGTCATTCCATGCTTATCCCAAATCCCTCTCCAGCTTTTCTGGAGCTCCTTAAGGCTCCGAGGATTCCGGGGATCCTTCCCTTCTCCAGAGGAGCATTCCCACTGCTGGCGAGTTGGGAATGAGCCCAGACCTGCTCAGGTGCCAGTCCTTGAGGTAGAGGCAGCCCCGGGAGGAGCGGTAGCCGTTCCTGATGTATTCCCGCCAATATTCCACGTATTCCTTGAAGGGCAGCTGCTCCTTGGGGTTGGAATTGTATTCCTTGACATCGCAGTTGGCAACGGGCACCACGGCTTCTCCTGGAATTACAAATCCCTCGGGAGTTTTCCTTGGGAATGAGGAGGATTCATCAAATTGTCTCCACTTCAACCTCATTCCTAAGGAATTCTGGGCTTCAAATGTTCTGAAGGAACCATCCCAATCCCAGAACCATCATTCCAAGGAATTACAAATCCCTTGGGAATGAGGAGGATTCATCAAATTGTCTCCACTTCAACCTCATTCCTAAGGAATTCTGGGCTTCAAATGTTCTGAAGGAACCATCCCAATCCCAGAACCATCATTCCAAGGGAATATGATCCAGAAATTAAAAATCCCTCAGGAATTTTCCCTGGGAATGAGGAGGATTCATCAAATCATCTCGCTCAAGCTCATCCCCATGGAATTCCAGGCTTCAAATATTCCAAAGGAATATTCTATATCCCAGAGCCATCATTCCAGGGAAACAAAATCCAGGAATTACAAATCCCTCAGGAATTTTCCCCGGGAATGAAGAGGACTCGTAAAATCACCTCACGCGAGCTCATTCCTGCAGAATTCCGGGTTTCAAATATTCCAAAGGAACATTCCCAATCCCAGAACCATCATAAAAGGGGAACACAATCCAGGAATTACAAATCCCTTGGGAATCCTCTGCAGGAATGAGGAGGATCCATCAAATCACCTCCCTCAAGCTCATCCCTGTGGAATTCTGGGCTTTAAATATTCCCAAGGAACCATCCCAATATTCCAGGGAAACACCATCCAAATCCACAGTGTTTATTTTAAGTGACCTGGATTTTCCTGCTGTGTATTCCACGTGCCCCAAATTTTCCTGGTTTTCCTTTGCTGTGACCTGAATTTTTCATTTTTTTCTTTAAAGGGAATTTTTTCCTTAAATCCGTTAGGAGGAGGTGTTGATTAGGACTGAATCCTTTGGGATTTGGAATAATTAAATTATCCACGATTTAAAATTTATTTAAATAATAAATGATAAAGATAATTTGATAATTAAAGATAAATGAAATAATTAAAATTATAAATGATAAAGAAAATTTGGGAATAAATTTCAGCTCGGAATCTGCGAACCAAACTGTGAAGAAATGGGAAAAATCCATGGATTAATTTTGGACAAAAGCTTGGAATTTGGGGTTTGTTAGTGCTTTTATCCCTAAAATTCAATCCTAAAAAGCTGAATCCTTTCGGATTTGGAATAATTAAATTCTCCAAGATTTTAAATTTATTTAAATATAAATAAAAAATAAAATTTGTGAATGAATAAATGGAAAAAAAATTCCATGTATTAGTTTAGGAAAATTTTGGAATTTTGGTTTTTTTTAGTGCTTTTATCCCTAAAATTCAGTCCTAAAAAGCTGAATCCTTAAGGATGTGGAAAAAAAATCTCAGGATTTACCAAACTTCTGCAGGAGATGCTCAAAGTTGGGTTTTCCATAGAAAAAAAATCCAGGGATTAATTTAGGATAAAAACTTGGAATTCAGGGTTTTTTAAGTGCTTTTATCCCTAAAAGTCAATCCTAAAAAGCTGAATCCTTTAGGATTTGGAATAATTAAATTCTCCAAGATTTTAAATTTATTTAAATATAAATAAAAAATAAAACGAGGAAATGAATAAATGGAAAAAAATCCATTTATTAGTTTAGGAAAATCTTAGAGTTTTGGGGTTTTTTTAGTGCTTTTATCCCTAAAATTCAGTCCTAAAATACTGAATCCTTTAGGATTTGGGAAAACTCCCAGGACTTACCAAACTTCTGCAGGAGATGCTCAAAGTTGGGTTTCCCATCCCACGTCACCCAATTTTTCCTGCTGCCCCAATCCTCGGTGAACTTGGCCGAGAAAATGCAGGGATGGTTGGGAATGAGATAATCCCGGAAAAAATCGGAATAAGTGAAGGAATCTGCTTTGTCAATAAAATCCACGTGGCCCCCGGGGAGAGCACGCGGAGAAGAATTCCCAAAATCCCGGAAAAAAGCGGTGGAACAGGCAAAGGTTGCTCTGTCCATGCAGGCTGGAAAAAAATTCCTGGCTGAGCCAAGGAATTTGGAAAAATAATCCCAAAAAAATCCCTGTTAAAAATGGTGTTTGAGGCTTTAAAAGTGTGGAAAATCATAGAGAAATTGATGGGAATGAAGAGTGTTGGGATAATTTGGATTTTCCATGGTTTTGGGGGTAGCTGGGAAATGGATGGCTTTTTTTGGATGCTTACTCCTCTTGTCAGAGCTGGTTCTGTCCTAAAAGAGCAGGAAAAGAAAATTTCAGTGGGATATTTCCAAGGAATTCATGAATTGAAGGGGTGGAGGGAAAGAAATTCCTGAAATATTTGGGAAAATGCTGATTGCTCTGGGATCATCCCTTTGTTCCCAGGTCTGGCACCTCCCACTTCCCCGCAGAGTTTTTCCATGGATTTGGAGCAATCAAAGGATAAAAATAGGGGGAGAAATGGGGGAAAAAAAACGAACCAAAAAAAAAACAAACCCAAAAAAAGAGGGAAGGGGAAGGCTGAGCACAGAGGGAATAAAGGAAAGAGGCTGCAGGGATGGGATTTGGGAAACACCGAGCAGGATAAAAATAGGGGGAGAAATGGGGAAAAAAAAACAAAACAAAAAAAAACCCCAAAAAAAGAGGGAAGGGGAAGGCTGAGCACAGAGGGAATAAAGGAAAGAGGCTGCAGGGATGGGATTTGGGAAACACCGAGGGAAAAAGGGATTTAGGGATCTCTAGGAGGGAATTCCCCCCTCACAGAACTCCAAATATCGGGGTTAAGGAACATCCATGAGGGAATTTTCCCTCACAGAGCTCCAAGGGAATATGGGAATTAAGGAACCTCCATGAGAAAATTCCTCCCTCCCAGAACTCCAAGGAAACACCAGGATTAAGGGACATCCATGAGGGAATTTTCCCTCAGAGATCTCCAAGAGAATATTGGAATTAAGGGAAATCCATGAGGGAATTCCTCCCTCAGAGATCTCCAAGGGAACACCGGGATATCACAGTGAGATTAAATGATTCCCATAATGGAATTCTCCCCTCACGGAGCATATGGGAATGAAGGGAATTCCATAAGGGAATTTCTTCCTCACAGTTTCAAGGGAATATGGAAATTGTGGAATATCAATGAGGGAATTCCTCCCTCACACATCTCCAGGGATATGGCAGTGGGATTAAAGGATTTCCATGAGGGAATTCCTCCCTCACAGAGCACCAAGGGAATATCGAAATTAAGGAACATCCATGAAGGAATTCTTCCCTCGGAGATCTCCAAGGGAACATGGGAATTAAGGGAAATCCATGAAGGAATTCCCCCCTCACAGAGCTCCATGGGAACACTGGGATATGGCGGTGGGATTAAAGGATTTCCATGAGGGAATTCCTCTCTCAGAGATCCCCAGGAGAATGTCAGAATTATGGAACCTCCTTGAGGGAATTCCCCCCTCAGAGATCTCCATGGGAACACCGGGATTAGGGAACCTCCATGAGGGAATTCCCCCCTCAGAGATCTCCATGGGAACACCGGGATTAGGGAACCTCCATGAGGGAATTCCCCCCTCAGAGATCTCCATGGGAACACCGGGATTAGGGAACCTCCATGAGGGAATTCCCCTCACGGCTCTCCCCGGTGTGGGGGGGAGGACCCGGACACCACAGGGCGTCGCACACGCCATCCCCACCTCGCTGCCCCGTCCCACCCGCACCGTCGCTGCCCGCAGGAACCGGGAGCACCCCGAAGGAGCCACACTCACCCCCGCCCCTCGCGGGGCAGCCCCGCGGCGCGAATGGCGGCGTCGGCGGCGACAATGAAAGGCTATGGCGGGCGCCGCCGGAACCTCTGCGTCGGGCGGGTGGGGGCCGGGGGGGAGGCGAAAAGCGGAGCGCAGCGGCGCGGGGTTTAGCCAATAGAAACGCTCAGATGCGCGGGGTTTAGCCAATGAGAGCGCGCGGAGGGCGCAGGCGCGGAGCGGGGTTGGTGCCGCGCTGAGGGAGGTGCGTGGGGAGCCGGGGGGCTCGAAATGGGGCCCGAGGGGCTGGAGGGGAGCTTGGGGCTGGAAATCGGGCTGGAAATCGGGCTGGGGGGCCACAAATTAGGGCTTGGGGGGGCTCCGGACAGGGAATGAGAGGCTCCGATCCATGGCCGCGGTGGTCTTGGAGCAGGACAGGGAGGTCCGGGTGGGGCTGAAGGGGCTCGAAATGGCGCGGGAGGGGCTGGAGGTGGAATTTGGGGGTTGAAAATTGGGTTGAGGGGTCACAGATTTGGGCTCGGGGGGGCTCCGGTCCGTGGTCGGTGTGGTGTCGGACCGGGCCCGGGAAGACTCGAAGTGGGGTGGGAGGAGCTCGAGGTGGAGCTCGGGGTTGAAGTTGGGGCTGGGGGAGTCCGGGCAGGGAACGAGGGGCTCCGATCCGTGCCCGCGGTGGTGTCGGACTGGAGGGGTCTGGGTGGGGCTGGCAGGGCTCGAAATGCGGCGGGAGGGGTTGAAAAAGGGGCTGAGGGGTCACAGATTTGGCCTCGGGGGGGCTCCGGTCCGTGCTCGGTGTGGTCTCGGAGCGGGAGCGGGGCTTGAGAACCGGGGCCTGGCGGCTCCGTGGGGCGGGGGGGGGGCTCCGGACAGGGAATGAGAGGCTCCGATCCATGGCCGCGGTGGTCTTGGAGCAGGACAGGGAGGTCCGGGTGGGGCTGAAGGGGCTCGAAATGGCGCGGGAGGGGCTGGAGGTGGAATTTGGGCGTTGAAAATGGGGCTGGGGGGTCACAGACTTGGGCTCGGGGGCGGCTCCGGTCCGTGGTCGGTGTGGTGTCGGACCGGGCCCGGGAAGACTCGAAGTGGGGTGGGAGGAGCTCGAGGTGGAGCTCGGGGTTGAAGTTGGGGCTGGGGGAGTCCGGGCAGGGAACGAGGGGCTCCGATCCGTGGCCGCGGTGGTGTCGGACTGGCGGGGTCTGGGTGGGGCTGGCAGGGCTCGAAATGCGGCGGGAGGGGTTGAAAAAGGGGCTGAGGGGTCACAGATTTGGCCTCGGGGGGGCTCCGGTCCGTGCTCGGTGTGGTCTCGGAGCGGGAGCGGGGCTTGAGAACCGGGGCCTGGCGGCTCCGTGGGGCGGATCCCGGGCTGGGCTGGCCCCGGAGCGACCCCGGCACCGAGGGAAGGCTGGAACTGGAGAGGGAATTGATGGACAGAGAGGGGGATTGGGGGAATCCAGGAGATTCCTGGATCACATGGGAGGGTGGGCTGGGGAATGCTGAGGGAGCTGGGAGTGTTCATCCCAGAGAGAAGGAGGAATTTTTGGGGTTTTGCTCTGCTGTCAGAAAACAGGGACAGGAGGAGAGGGAGATTTTGGGAATATTTCTTCATGGAAATGTCCAAGTTTCAGCCTGGATCCAGCTGGGATAGTGGAGGATCCATGGAATGGGATCATCCTTAAGGTCCTTCCCAACCCAAACCATTGGAATTCTCTGTTCCATTGGGGTGGGGAGGAGGAAAATCCTGGGAAAAAGGAAGAGGAAGGGATGGAAGTTCTTGGCAGGAGGGAGGAATTCCAGCTTGGAGTGAGGAAACAGAGGTGAGGCTTGGGAATGAAGGAATGAGGTCAGGCCTGGATACTTCACAGCTTGGAGAATCCTGAATTTAGAGTTTGTGGATTTATTAATCCTGGAATTGAGTCTTAATTAAAAAAGAGGCAGAGTGACTGGATGGGATTTATAAACTCATTTATTGAGTGTGGCTCCCAGGAGTTTTAAGCTCAGCATTTCCCAGATTTATTTCTGGGATTAAACCACCCTGTGGAATTCTCAGCCGTGCAGGAGGAGAGAAAATAAACAATAAAAAGTGCAGGAATGTTCTGGCCATCATTCCCAAAAAAACCCTGGGAATGAAGTGTTGATGGGGACATCACCCAGGGATGGTGCCAGCTCCTCCCCCTAATTAACTAATTAGTGATGCTCCTGGTTAATTGGGTGATCTCACCAAAGGTGAATCAGCTCCTTTTTATGGAAGCAGCCACTGGATGATGTTCAGGGAAAGGATTCCTGCAAAATCCCCGTGACACTGCTGGATGCCAAATCCTCATCTCCCTGCTGCTGATCCAGCCGTGCTGTGGATGGAATTCCAGGATTTTGGGGCAGATTTGGGCAAAAATCCAATTATTTCCTAAAAAAGAGTGTGGATAATGGAAGAGTTCAGATCTGCTCTGAGAATAAATGGTGAGGGAATGTTTTGGGAAGAAGCTGAAGGAATTTTTTGTGGAATCCCTCAGGTGTTTCCTGGATGAAGGATTGTGACATTCCCAAATTTCCAAACCTGTGACATTCCAAGTTTCCAAACCTATTCCTGACTTTAGAGAGAATTGAGAAGCAATTTGCTTTTTTTTTTTTTTTTTATTTTTCCACCAATCCCAACCTTTTCATGGATGTCAAATCCACATTTCCCTGTTATAAATCCCAGGGGTTCCTGTGGATGGAATTCCAGGATTTTGGGGCAGTTGTGGCCAAAAATTCGATTATTTCCTAAAAAAAGAGTGTTGATAATGGGAGAGTCCAAATGTGATCTGAGAGCAAATGGTGAGGGAACGTTTTGGGAAGAAATGGGATTTCTCATGGAATATTTGGGATAGTGGAAGGTTGTTGCCATGGCAGCTGGAACTGGATGATCCTTAAGATTCCTTCCCAAACCGTTCCCTGATTCTCATCCTGAAATCCAGGATAATTCTGCCTGTTGGTTTTCCAGGAATTCTGGCCATTTCATTTCTTCAGTGTTGGGGAAAAAATCCTTTTGTCTTTTAACTGGAAATTTAAATTTCTTCTCAGAGAGAGAAGAATTCTCCAGATCTGTTGCTGGTGAGAATACCATTATATTGGGAAAAAAAGGATTCCATTCCCAAATGCATTTTTCCTTGGGGAAAAAAAGAAATAAAAGGATTTAATTCCCAAACTGGATTGTTCCTTGGGGAAAAAAAAGAAAAGATTTATTTCCCAACTGGGTTTTTCTTGGGGAAAAAAAAAAGGATTTCACTCCCAACTGGATTTTATCTTGGAATAGAAAAAGGATTTAATTCCCAACTGGATTTTTCCTTGGGGAAAAAAAATAAAAGGATTTAATTCCCAAACTGGATTGTTCCTTGGGGAAAAAAAACCCAAAACCTAAAAAAACCCAAAACAAAACAAAAAAAAACCAACAACCAACCAAAAAAATTATTTCCCAACTGGGCTTTTCTTGGGAAAAAAAAAAAAAAAGGATTTCACTCCCTACTGGATTTTCTCTTGGAATAGAAAAAGGATTTAATTCCCAACTGGATTTTTCCTTGGAAAAGAAAAATAGGATTTAATTCCCAATTGGATTTTTCCCTGGAATAAAAAAGGATTTCATTCCCAACTGGATTTTTCCTTGGGGAAAAAAAATAAAAGGATTTAATTCCCAAACTGGATTGTTCCTTGGGGAAAAAAAATAAAAGGATTTAATTCCCAACTGGATTTTTCCTTGGAAAAGAAAAATAGGATTTAATTCCCAATTGGATTTTTCCCTGGAATAAAAAAGGATTTCATTCCCAACTGGGTTTTTCCTTGAAATAAAAAAGGATTTCATTCCCAACTGGATTTTTCCTTGAAATAAAAAAGGATTTCATTCCCAGCTGGATTTTTCCTTGGAAAATTTGCCCTCAGGCCCAGCAAGGAGCTGATTTTTTCCCTGGAATAAAAAAGGATTTCTTTCCCAACTGGGTTTTTCCTTGGGGAATAAAAAAAGAAAAATAAAAATATTTATTTCCCAATTGGGTTTTTCTTTGGGGAAAAAAAAAAAAAAAAGTATTTCATTCCCAACTGGATTTTTCCTTGAAATAAAAAAGGATTTCATTCCCAGCTGGATTTTTCCTTGGAAAATTTGCCCTCAGGCCCAGCAAGGAGCTGAGTAAAGCTGGGAGCTCCCAGGTGAGTCAGGGATCACAAGACCAGAGACAAATCCAGGTATAAAAACCTCGGGAAGTGACGGCTCTGCCTGTGCTGCCCTCCAGACCTTGGATCCATTCCTTATTCAATACAAATCCTGGATTTTTAAAGGAATTTTCATTTTGGGTACAGCCTCAGTTGAATTTTCCTTTGGAATTTTTTCCCAAATTTTCACGAAGGAAAAAATTCCTCCCTGAGAATTCCATGGATCCAAATCCAGGTAAGAAACTTGGGTCAAGGATCAAGAAGAGTTTATTTTAATTTATTATTGAATAGAAACCCATTATATTTTAAGGAATTTTCATTTTGGGAACAGCCTCAGTTGTATTTTCCTTTAGAATTTTTTTCCTTGGTGAAAACTTGGGAAAAAACCCTGAGGGAGAAAATTTCCTCCCTGAGGGGAAAAATTCCTCCCTGAGAATTCCATGGATCCAAATCCAGGTAAGAAACTTGGGTTAAGAATCAAGAAGAGCTTCTTTTAATTTATAATTAGGTATAAATCCTTGTTTTTTAAAGGAATTTTCATTGTGGGAACAGCCTCAGTTGAATTTTACCTTGAAATTTTTTCCTTGGTGGAAACTTCGGAGAAAAACCCTGAGGGAGAAAATTCCTCCCTGAGAATTCCATGGATAGAAATCCAAATAAGGAACTTGGGATAAGGCTCAGGAAGAATTTCTTTTAATTTATTAAATAGAAATCTTTGATTTTTTAATGAATTTTCATGTTGGGAACAACTTTTATTGTATTTTCCTTTCAAATTTTTTCCTTGCTGAAAACTGGATTGTAACCACTCCTTGAAATCAGATTTTCCTTGGATTTTGCTCCCTCTTTTCCCATAATTTTCTCTGGGGTTATGGATTTATTGGATCAAAAGAGGCAGAAAATTTTCACTTTAAATTCCATGTTTTTTGTCAGTTTAAGGCTGATTTTTTTTCCCATTTCATTTCTAAAATTAATTATGAAATAAGTTATTAAAAATCCATGGAAATAAGGGATGAAAAGTAAATAAAGGATTTTTTTGGGATATAGCATGGACTAATTGTTATCTTAAATATTGGAATTTTGAGTGTATTTAATTAAGAAAATAATTAAAATTATTTAATTTAAAATGATTTATTAAAAATAATTAAAAATCTCTGGAACTGGACTTTTTAAGGAATTAATGATGCAGCAGCCTGAAAATGCTGGGAGATCTCAGGGTGGGATCAGGAATTCAGCATTCCTGAAGAGAGAATTTTTTGTTTTCCTGATAATTCCTCAATTTTTTCTTGGAGAGATCGGATTGGGGTGGAATTAAGGAGGGTGATTAGCAGCAATCTCATTAATGGCACAGCAGAATTCCAGAGCTCCTGGAATTAATCTGTGATCCCATGGAATACCAAAACCTTGGAGAAGATGATGGATCATGGAGCAATGAAATCCCAGTGATGTCATCAACATTCCCAGATTAATTATGGGATGGAAGCAGGCCTCGGTGCTGGAAACCACAGCCATGAGGAAGATATTCCAGGAAAATTCCAACCCTTGGCTCCAAGAAACTTCTGGAAGGGTGGAGAGAAACCATTCCAGGGATGGAATTGCCCATTCTGAAGTTGGAATTGTTTGGACGGAAGGAATTCCCAGGGAATGCTGGGATTTCCTGGGGAATGCTGGGATTTCCTGGAGAATATTGACAAATCCCAGAGAATACTGGGATTTCCTGGGGAATACTGACAGTTCCTGGAGAATACTGGGAATTCGTGAGGAATACTGGGAATTCCCAGCGCATACTGGGAATTCCCTAGGGAATACTGGGAATTCCTGGAGCGTACTGGGAATTCTTGGGGAATACTGGGAATTCCTGGAGCCTACTGGGAATTCTTGGGGAATATTGACAATTCCTGAGGAATACTGGGATTTCCTGAGGAATACTGGGAATTTCTGGAGAATACTGGGATTTCCTGGGGAATATTGACAAATCCTCATGAATACGGGGATTTCCTGAAGAATACTGGGAATTTGCAGAGAATATTGGGATTTCCTGTAGAATATTGACAAATCCTGGAGAATATTGATAAATCCTGGGGAATACTGGGATTTCCTGGAGAATACTGGGATTTCCTGGGGAATATTGACAAATCCTGGGGAATACTGGGAATTTATGAGGAATATTGGCAGTTCCTGGAGAATATTGATAATTCCTGGGGAATTCCTGAAATGTGCTTAACGTGCCTGGATGTTGAGATGTCAGAGGGGAAGGGGAGTGAGCAGGGATTTATAAAGAGGGATGAGCTGGAATTTTGGGATATCCGGGATTTTCCTCAGTGCCTGTTGGTCTGTGGGAAGCTGAAATGTGCTGGGAATGGGAATATTCCAGGATATGAATGGAATTATTGAGTACATGGGGTGACCAGTGAAATTGATGGGCTTTTCCAGAGAAAATCTGAAATTTTGGGATATTGTGGATTTTCCTCAGTGCCTGTAGGTCTGTGGGAAGCCGAGATGAGAGGAATGGGAATATTCCAGGATATGGATGGAATTATTGGGTACATGGAGTGGCCAGTGATGTGGATGGGCTTTTCCAGAGAAAATCTGAAATTTTTGGATATCCTGGATTCTCCTCAGTGCCCGTTGATCTACGGGAAGCTGAGGATGAGCTGGGAATGGGAATATTCCTTAATATGAACGGAATTATTGAGCAAATGCATGATGATCTTTCCTAGAGCAAATATTCCTGTGGTTAGAAGTGCTTCCCAAATTCCTTGGATATCCAGCAGAAAAGAGCCAGGAGCCAGATCAATTCCTGTGTGTTTATTCAGGATTCCTGCTTTTTCCCCTTGGATTTTAGTGTCTCCTGCTGGGTTGGAGAGGATTTCCCTGGGAGAGGAGGCCAGGAAGAGCGAGCTGATGAACGAGGACATCCGGATCCATTCCTGGCCTTGCTCCTACTACCTGGACACCAGCAAACAATGGATCCCCGGGAAGCTCTCCCTGACTCCCCTTTCCATCAAATTCACGGCTGACAAAACGGGAGAGCTCCTGGTGGATTTCCATCTTTCCGGGATCAGCGAGATCAAGAAGGAATCTTCCCATTTAATCTTCAGCTCCCTCACCATCCTTGAGAAGAGCACCAAGCACTGGTTCAGCTCCCTGCATCCCAACAGGAATGTGGTGTTCAACATCCTGGAGCATTTCTGGAGGGAGCAGCTGGTGTCCAGCCAGGAGGCCGGAGCGGGGGCGGCCTTGGAATCTAGCAAGGGCAAGGAATTAACGGGAATGTTGGAGGGATCCCAGAAACGCCTGGAGGACACGGCCAAGGTGCTGCATTCCCAGGGGGAACAGTTTGACAACATCATGAGGGGACTCCACAAGATCGAGGGGGACATGGATGTGGCTGACAGGTTCGGAATGGGAATGTTCCTGGAAGTGGGAATGGTTTGGTGGGCCTGGAATTTCTGGGGAAGGGTTTGGGGAAATGAAACTGGATTTTTCATTGGAAGGATGGAGCAGCTCCATGAGGAAAGGCTGAGAGAGCTGGGAATGTTCCCCTGGAGAGGAGAAGGCTCCAGGGAGAGCTCAGAGCCCTGGCAGGGCCTGAAGGGGCTCCAGCAGAGCTGGAGAGGGACTGGGGACAAGGCATGGAGGGACAGGACACAGGGAATGGCTCCCACTGCCAGAGATGGATGGGAGATTGGGATGGAATTCCAGAGCAGCTGTGGCTGCCCCTGGATCCCTGGCAGTGCCCAAGGCCAGGTTGGATCACCCTGGGACAGTGGGAATTCCCTGCCCATGGAATGGATCATCCTTAGGATCCCTTCCAATCCAAGCCTTTTGTGCCAGTGGGCTCAGGGAATGTTGGGAATTCAGGAGTGCCACAATCTCCATCCTCCCACCTGTGCCCTGCTCCATAGGAATAAAATCGGGATCAGTGGAGCTGAGCAGTGTTGGCAGTGCCCATCCTTGCTGCCATTCCTGGGGAATCCAGAGCCGTGCTGGCTTCCTTTCCCGCCCTTTTGCCTTCCTGCCCTTTTGCCTTCCCGCCATTTTTCCCTCATGATTTTTCCCCGCCATCTTTGTTTCCCTCTGTTTTTTCCCCCCTCCTTTTTTCCTTTCCCACCCTCTTTCCTTCCTCCCCTTTTCCCCACAGCTTCCCTGGAAATCCTTTGCCTTGATTTTCTGGGATATCCCCAAGTCTTTAAAACAGTTTGGATTGAATGGGAAGGAAGCCAGAATTGGGAATTTTGGGCGAAATCATGGCAGGATTGGAATATCCAATATTCCAGCACCTGGGAAAAGCAGGAGTTGTCAGAAGTGGGAACAGCCAGGGCTCCTGGGAATGTTTGTGCCAAGTATTTCCTTATCTTGGAAGCCTCTGGATAAAATTCCAGCAGGAGTTGGGGGAATGCAGCTCTGGAGCACGAGGAGAGGAAAGGAATGGGAAAGGACTCGGAGTGTGGGAAGGGACTTGGAATGCCATGGATTCAAGGGTAGCTAAACATTACCCAGCTGGGAGCTGCAGCAGGAATTCCAGAGGGCTCTTCCCAGTTTTTATTGAATTTATAGAGCAGGGAATTCCTGGGAGTATCCCAAGGTTTTAATGGGCTTAAAACAGGGAATGAAAACAGAATTAAATTGGGATTTTAGGGATGGTTATTGTTGGTTTTCCTTTGAAAAAAAGGGGAATATTTTCCTTGCCCTCGGAGCAGGAGCTGAACCTGAACAATTCCAGCCCTGGCTCCCTTCCCTGTTTGCTGGGAATGTTTTCCTTAGGGAGCTGCCCCAACTGGAAAGGTGGGGTCTGGACACTGCTGGAAAGGTGGGGTCTGGACACTTCTGGGAATTTTTTGCTGTATTTTGGAGCCTCAAGCTGGAATTCTTAGTGTTTTATCTGGGAATTTGGGTGTTTTGCAAAGGAAATGGCTGAGAGGGTAAAGAAAAAGGAGCAGGAAAAGGCCTTGGTTGGGCAGGAATGGGAATATTGAGGAACAGACACATGGAAATGGGCCTGGAAAAATCCATTTCCATTCCTTCCCTCCCAGCTGGGATTCTGGGAGTTTTTCCAATGGATTATGAGGAGGAGGTGGGGTTTGAACTGCCTGGATCCTGGGAAATCGTGGATGGGTTTGAGGAGGGATTAAGGAATTTCCGTGTCTGTGGGGATTTTCTTGGAACTTCTGGAATATCTGGAGCTTTTCCCTCTCCCAACCGTTCCTTCCCTCTTTCCAGGCTGTTAACAGAGCTGGAATCTCCTTCCTGGTGGCCCTTCAGCACCAAACTCTGGAAAACCCCTCAGGAAGCGAAACCCAAGGAAACCCCCGCGGCTCCTGATCCCAAAAGCCAGGAAGGAATCCTGCTGCGAATCCCCGTGATTATCACCCACAGGACAGATTCCAACGCCAAACCCGGAAAACTCACGGTGCTTCCCTCCGGCCTGGAAATCGAGGATTGCAATTCCCAGCTCCTGCACCGCTTTGAATCCCGGGATGTGGACGACATCCGGGTGCACACTCCCTACGAGATCAGCGTCCGGCAGAGGTTCATCGGCAAACCCGACACTTCCTACCGGCTCCTGGCGGCGCGGATGCCGGAGGTCATTCCCATCCTGGAGATGCAGTTCAGCAAGAAAATCCAATTTTTGGAGGATGCTCTTGGATTTGCCGGAGCCAGGAAGTCCCCCCAGGCGGATTTGGGAACGTCCATCTGGCAGGCAGGTGGGTGCCAGGCGGTTCCAGGCTCCAGAGGTTTTTCCAAGCAGTATTCCAGAGGCCATGGTGAGCGAATCCATGATAAATCCAAGGAATAAACTTTAGGTGTCTTCAGAGCCTTTGGCACTGCTGCTGCTTTTGCTGGAGTTAATTCCCAGCTGGAAAGGAATATCCGATATTCAATAGCCAATAATTAACACCCAATAATTGCTATCCAATACCCAATAATTAATATCCAACAAATAATACCCAGTATTTAATATCCAGTATCCCATATCCAGTATTTAACATCCATGATTTCATATCTGGTATCCAGTATTTAATAATGGATGTTCCATGTTCTGTATCCAATGTTTAATATCCAGTATTTAATATCCAGTATCCAATAATTAATACCCAGTATTTGATATCCAATATCCCATATCTAGTAGTCAGTGTTCAATATCCAATAGCCAGTATCCCATATCCAATATCCCATGTCCAACATCTGATATTCAATATTCAGTATCCCATATCCATGATCCCATATCCAATATTTCATATCTGATATCCAGTATTTAATCATGGATGTTCCATGTTCTATATCCAGTGTTTAATATTCCATATCCAATATCCAGAGTTTAATATCCAATACCAAATAATTAATATCCAATAATTAATACCCAGTATTTGATATTCAGTATCCCATATCCAATATTTCCTATCTGGTATCAAGTATTTAATAATGGATATTCCATGTCCTATATCCGATGTTTAATATCCAATATTCCATATCCAATGTTTAATATCCAATATTCCAGATCCAATGTTTAATATCCAGTATTTAATCATGGCTATTCCATGTTCTATATTCAGTGCTTAATATCCAATATCCAGTGTTTAATATCCAATACCCAATAATTCATATCCAATAATTAATACCCAGTATTTAATATTCAATGTCCCAGATCCTGTAGTCAATATTCAATATCCAGTAGCCATTATCCCATATCCAATATTTCATATCTGATATCCAGTATTTAATCATGGATGTTCCATGTTCTATATCCAGTGTTTAATATTCCATATCCAATATCCAGAGTTTAATATCCAATACCAAATAATTAATATCCAATAATTAATACCCAGTATTTGATATCCAATATCCCATATCTAGTAGTCAGTATTTAATATCCAATAGCCAGTATCCCATATCCAATATTTCCTATCTGGTATCAAGTATTTAATAATGGATATTCCATGTCCTATATCCGATGTTTAATATTCCATATCCAATATCCAGGGTTTAATATCCAATACCCAATAATTCATATCCAATAATTAATACCCAGTATTTAATATTCAATGTCCCAGATCCTGTAGTCAATATTCAATATCCAGTAGCCATTATCCCATATCCAATATTTCATATCTGATATCCAGTATTTAATCATGGATGTTCCATGTTCTATATCCAGTGTTTAATATTCCATATCCAATATCCAGTGTTTAAAATCCAATACCCAGTAATTAATATCCCGTAATTAATACCCAATATTTAATATTCAAGGTCCCATATCCTGTAGTCAATATTCTTTAACCAGTAGCCATTATCCCATATCCAATGTGGAATATCCAATATTCCATAGCCAATGTTTAATATCCAGTATTTAATATCTCACATCCTATTTCCAATATCCCATATCCAATAATTAATATCCAATATCCCACATCCCATATCCAATATCCCATATCCAGTATCCCATGTCCAACATCCCATATCTAATATTTGTATTTATTTATTTTATATTTAATATTTTATCTCCAGTATCCCATATCCAATTTCCAATATCCACTATCTTATATCCAGTATTTATATTAAACCTTTAATTCCCTTAAATCCTGAATACTTTCCCCAAATATCCAGGAATCTTGAATTAGAACATGGGATAAACTTGATTTTCCCATATTAAATCCCCAGGATTTTGATATTAGGCAAGTCCAGGTGTGGGAATTCCAGAGATTTTGGAATGATTTTAAGAAAACTTTGGAGCCTGAAAATTCCCAACAAGAAAATTGACATTCCCTACTATTAATCCTAAAATTCCAGGATAGGTTTTTTTAGCCCAACCTTGGGAATTTTCAACAGTATGGAATTTATTCCTCCCAACATCTCTGAATTCTTTTTTTTCCTAATTTTTAATCCCAAAGGAGGGAAGAAAAGATGGATCCAGTGCCAAAACCAACTGGAAAATTGGGATAAATTCATAAGTCCACCAATTTCTGGTTGGAATTCCAGCAGGAAAGGGAATATCCTGGTTTTGAGGAATATTCTAGCTTGGAAAAGATGCTGGATTTTTAAGAAAGTGAGTTTTGGCCTCTGGAATTTCCTGTTATCCCAGAAAATTCCCAGTTCCTGATGGAATTCCAGGAAATAATTGGATCTCCAGCCCTTTTCCAGAGGTTTTCCCACTCTTTTCCAGCTGGATTTTGTTTTTCTTCCCTGGTTAATTTAGAAAACCTTGGGAAGCAGAGGGGAGCTGATGGAAATCCTGATTTTTCCAGGGTTTTTTGTGTTTTCCTTGGATTTGTCACTGTTCCCATTCCGTCACAAGGTGGCGCTCAAGGACTGTGTGGGATCCTTTGGGATTTTTCCATATAAAACTTACTTTTTTTCTTATTTTTTTTCTTATTTTTTCCCTTTTTCTCAAATCAGGAGGGAAAAAAAAATTAGTTTTTTCTGTTCCCCTCTCTGTTTTGCAGTAGCGAATTTATCCAAGGATTTTTGGGATAAATATCCCTGCAGGGCATGGAAATCTCTGGGAAAATTCTGGATTTTCCCTCAAAACTGCAACAATCCCACCTGGCTCTTCTGTTTTCACCAATCCTGCCTTCAGCTTATGCGTAAATTTATAAAAAATTCCAAAAAAGTCTATTTTGACTTAATTCTGTGTGGAAAAGGAATTTAGGGAATTAGTTTTATCCAATACCTACTAGCTATTTTTATTTTTTAAATATTACTATTTATTAATTTATTATTCTTATTCTTATTACTATTATTGGGAGAACATAATACTACTACTACTAATAATTTTAATAGTAGAAAAACAAAAATAATTTTCTGGAATTTTTTAGCTGCTTTACACTTTTTCCCAGCACTTTGTTTTGGGATAAACATTGAAATTTTGGAATAGCTTTGATCTAATTTTATGCCAAAAAAAAGTCTGAGAATTCCCATGAATCCCCACATTCCAAATGATCCTGTTTTCCAGAGGCTCCCTAAATAAGAAATGAAATTTAAAAAATAATTATTTAAAAAAGAAAACATAAAATGACATAAAATGAAAATTGAAATAAAAATAAAGATAAAATAACGAAACATAAATAAAATAAAATAAAATGAAAAAAAAATAAAGGAGAAAAATAAAGAGAAAATTTTTAAAAAAGGAGAAAAATAAAGAGA
This sequence comes from Passer montanus, assembly GCF_014805655.1. NCBI lineage: Eukaryota > Metazoa > Chordata > Aves > Passeriformes > Passeridae > Passer > Passer montanus. The sequence continues at coordinate 1,461,711 of NW_024370926.1, forward strand.
AATTGTAAGGAATACACTTTGAATATTGCCAGAAAACCAGAATTTAATGGGAAAAATTGGATCCTGATTCCTCCCAAATTCCCATGGAGCAAAGCACAGCCCAACCACGTTGATCCCAGAATTCCAGAACGATCCTTGAGAATTCCACGAGCAGCCATTCCCTTATTCCAAGCTACCCTTGGACATTCCCAGGGATTCCCCAGCTTCTCTGGGAATTCCTGAAGCTTCCCCTCCTTTCCAGGCAGGATTTTTTCCTTACTATGGAATTTCTCTGGCAGCCACGGGATTCCTGGGAGCCGCGGTGAATCCGGGATTGCCAGCGGGAAGCGCCGAAGGGACGGACAAGGAGCAGGTGCAGCTGCAGAAAGTATCCCAGGAGGAAGCCAAGGAGCTCCGACAGGTAAAAATGGGCATGGAATTTCACAGAATTCCCAGAATGACCAGGTTGGAAGAGACCTTCAAGATCATGGAGTCCAACCCAGCCCCAGCACCTCAACTCAACCCTGGCACCCAGTGCCACATCCAGGCTTTGTTAAACACACCCAGGGATGGTTATTGTGTTATTTATGTTATTTTTTAAATATAATTTCTTTTAATTTTTTTATTTTATTAGTTTTAAATTGTATTTATTTGATTTAAATTTATTTTAGCCTATTTTATTTTTTGTTATTATTATTTTTTAATTTAATTTTTTATTTTATTTTTTTCTTTTACATTTAATTTATTTGATTTTATTTTTTTCTAATGGGAAAAATATCCTACCAGAGGGCAGGGCTGGATGGGATATTGGGAAGGAATTCCTGGCTGGGAGGGTGGGCAGGGGCAGGGATGGAATTCCCAGAGCAGCTGTGGCTGCCCCTGGATCCCTGGAAGTGTCCAACGCCAGGTTGGACACTGGGGCTTGGATCACCGTGGGATGGTGGGACGTGTCCCTGGGTGATCCTTAAAGTCCCTTCCCACCCAAATTCGGGGATGTCAGTCCATGAATAATCCCATTTTTCCACAGCCCTAACCATGAGCTCTCCGTGTTGCTCTCTGGCAGATCCTGAAGAAGCTCAAGGGCCTGGCCCTGGAGACGGAAGCGGAGCTGGAGAGGCAGGACGAGGCCCTGGATTCCATCGGCAGCGCCGTGGATCGCGCCACGCTCAACATCGATCGGCAGAACCGCAGGATGAGGAAGCTGACGTAACTTCTCGGCGGGAACGGGAATGCCGGAAAGAGCAGCAGGGTGGGGGAGCCGGGATTTTCAGGACTGGTTTTTCCACAGACACTTTGGGAGGGGTTTGGGATGAGGTTTGGAAAATGGCTCTGCTGGGGGTGAGTTCCTGAGAGGATTGAAGGGGTTCCTGGATCTTGGATGAGGTTTGGATCTTGGACAGTATTTGGACCTTGGATGATGGTTAGATCTTGGATCGTGATTGGATCTTGGATCGTGATTGCATCTTGGATGGTTGGACCTTGGATGAGGTTTGCATGTTGGATGGTGGTTGGATCTTGGATGAGGTTTGGACCTTGGATCACAGTTGGACCTTGGATGAGGTTTGGATCTCGGACAGTGTTTGGATTTTGGATGATGTTTGGATCTTGGATGAGGTTTGGACCTTGGATCACGGTTGGACCTTGGACAGTGTTTGGATTTTGGATGATGTTTGGATCTTGGATGGCAGCTGGATCTTGGATGAAGTTTGGATGTTGGATGATGGTTGGATCTTGGATCACATTTGGATCTTGGGTGAGGGTTGGATCTTGGATCATAGTTGGATCATGCATGATGGTTGGATCTTAGATGAGGGTTATACCTTGGGTAATGTTTGGATCTTGGATGAGCTTTGCATGCTGGACGATGGTTGGATCTTGGACAGTGGTTGGATCTTTGATAATGATTGGATCTTAGATGAGGTTTGGATCTTGGACAGTGTTTGGACCTTGGACAGTGTTTGGATTTTGGATGATGTTTGGATCTTGGATGGCAGCTGGATGTTTTTTTGATCTGGGATGGCAGTTGGATCTTGGATGAGGTTTGGATCTTGGATGATGTTTGGATCTTGGATGGCAGCTGGATCTTGGATGAGGTTTGGATGTTGAATGATGGTTGGATCTTGGATCACGTTTGGATCTTAGATGTGGGTTGGATCTTGGTCGGATCTTGGACAGTGTTTGGATTTTGGATGATGGTTGGATCTCGGATCACACTTGGACCTTGGATGAGGTTTGGAAGATTTTTTTTGGGTGGAAAGATCCGTGTTTCCAGTTGGGATGAAACAGACCTCGTGGATTCTCCACTGCCAAACCCTGTAAATAGGAAGGGATGTGACAAACCTGACTTAATTAATTAATTAATTAACGTGCTTTTTCATTTTGCTGCTTTCCAGCCAATGAATTCCCTCTCCATCTCTTTCCCTAAAATCCTTAGGAGCTGATCCTGGTTTTTTATTTATTTGCACTCAGTGGTGATGAAACATTTCAAGGCTTTCCCAGAATTCCTAAAAAAAAAAAGGGAATATTTTCAATTAAAGTCTGAAGTTTACACTTGGCTCTGTTGAGAGCCCTCCTAAATTATTGATATTCCATAGGAAAAATTCCCATTTCATCAATCCTTACCTTTTCCAGCTATTTTACCTCCAAGGAGCTGTTGTTAAATATTTTTTAAATTATTTTTTACGTTTTAATTTAAGTATTTTTGGTGTCGTTTTCAAATCCGACACTTTCAGTGCAATATTTTTAAACAGTGAAGCTTCAAATCCTTGGATTCCGTGGGAATTTTTTCCATTTTTTTGGAATCCAGCCTAATTTTGGGAGAAAAAGACACCGAGCCATGTCAAGGGTGTTGTTTGCAAGGTTTGTATTTCTTCAGCTTAGTTAGGACTGGAGTAAAATTTATTCCAAGTTTTTCCTGGCATGCACTTTATTGGAAAATCCGGTGATAATTCCGTATCCATCAATTATTTCCTGGGAATAAAATCCTCTTGGAGTTTCTCCTGTTGTTTCCCGCCCCCAAACTGCTGCTGGTTTACCGTGAGAGGAAAAGGAAGGTCCTGCACCTCATTTTTCCATGGATTTCCAAGTGGATTTCACATCAAATCCGTGTTTGGTGAAGCTGGGATGGGATCTGGGAATTCCCAGAATTCCCAAAAGGAAATCTTTTGGATTTGAGGGGTTTTGGGTGTTCTTTGTGCCATATTTTTTATTGTCATGGGGTTTTAGCACCGACTCCATATTTTGTGGGTTGTGTTGAGTCCAACATATCCCAAAAAACTTGGAATATTCCTTGGGAAACCCATCCTGGAGCTGTACATTGGCTGAATTCCATGTGCCAGAAGGATTTTCCACCTGTAATTCCTTCTTATTAAATCTCTTGGAATTGTGATTTTCTCTCCTGTCTTCACTTGGCTGGGAATTTGTGGGAAAAATCCATCCCTGTTTTCTTGTGGAATGGGATTTCATGGATTCTGTGGGGTTGGGTTTTAGGATGGCTTTATTTGGGATTAAAAATATGGAAAATATTCCCTGCTGGAAGGTGGCCCTGGGTGAGCTTTAAGCTTCCAACCCAAACCATTCTGGAATTCCATGATCTTCAGCGAATTTGGGAAGAGTGGCTGATATTCAAATCCTGGAAAAATGGGCTGGTGGGATCCTCATGGATTTAACAACAAGAAATCCTTCCCTGGGGAGGAACAATTCCAGGAATTGGGATGTGCTGGGAACACCCAGCTGGAAAACAGGAGCTGGAGTTGCTGCTGGATGGAATTCCCAAATGGATTGGGTCGGAAAGGAATTTTTAGGATCATCCAGCCCCATCCCCAGGGACACTTTCCACTATCCCAGGTTGCTCCAAGCCCTTTTTTCCATGAGAGGTGAGTTGGAATGGCATGATCCTTAAGGTCCCTTCCATCCCAAACCATTCTGGAATTTTCTGGGATTCTTTGTGCCGTATTTTTGACCCTTTTTGTGGGCTGTAGATCCCGAGCTCTGTGGAATCCCACACCAGCTTGAAATTCCATAGGGGTATCCCAAAATTTGAAGGATTGAGGGATTCCAAATGGGAATTCCGTGTCTCAGGTGCCAAATGTGGGAACAGGACCCAAAATGGAGATTCCAGAGACCTCAGACACGACTCCCTCTGGAACAACCTCCAAATTCTCCATGGATCATCAGAGGAGATTCCTGGATTTGGGAATTCTTCCTTACCCACATCCTCTCCAGAGCCTTTCCAGCTCCCGGAGGCGAGTCGAGCTTGGAAAACACATCCCAAACCCATCCCAAAAAGAGAGGAAACATCTTGGGAGCCGCCCCTGTCGTATCCCAGAGAGTGAAATTCTCGATCCCGATGCCAGCCGCTCTCCGTGTCCTTAGGGCTGCCTGGTTTTCCACACTTTTTTTTTTTTATGGATTGCTGCTTCCAAGCACAGCAAATTCCCAGAGTGAGAAAAATCCCGTTCCGGTTTGGGTTTGGCTCCTCTCGGGCGGTTTGGCCTCGTTTTTGTGCTTTATTACAGCAAATGCCCACGGGATGTTTTTTGGGAGAGCCATTAGGGAAAGGAGGTGGGATGGAGGGATGAATGGGGGCCAGGGGGAGAAAAAAAGGGAAAAACTCCTGAAATGCATCTTTTTCCATCTTTCCATAAAAAAAAGGGAAAACTTGAGCTCATAAACACCCCTGGAGAACGGGGTGAGATTTTTCCCCCCTCTCTTCTTGGTTGTAACCACGGTTGGGGTTTGGTTTTTTTTAGATCCATGGAAATCATGGAAAAAAATCATTGTATTCCAATTTACAAGGAAATGCCTTGGGCCAAATTCCTTCAAAAAAATTAAAGAAGAGAAGAAAAGGAAGGCTGGTGGGAATTGTGGATGGATAAGGCTGGATCAGCTGGATGGGCGAGGTGGGAATGGGAGCATGGATTTGGAATTCAGATGTTCTCCTGTTTGTGGGGTAAGAGAATTCCAGGACGGATTGGGTGGGAAGGGACCTGAAGGATGATCCCATCCCATTCCATGTGCAGGGACACCTCCCGCTGTCCCAGGTGCTCCAACCTGGCCTTGGGCACTTCCAGGGATCCAGGGGCAGCCACAGCTGCTCTGGGAATTCCATCCCAGCCAGGAATTCCCAATTCCCAATCTCCCACCCATCCCTGCCCTCTGGCAGTGGGAGCCATTCCCTGTGTCCTGTCCCTCCATGCCTTGTCCCCAGTCCCTCTCCAGCTCTCCTGGAGCCCCTTCAGGCCCTGCCAGGGCTCTGAGCTCTCCCTGAGCTTCTCCTCTCCAGGGGAACATTCCCAGCTCTCCCAGCCTGGCTCCAGCCCTCTGTGAGATGGATCCCACCAGGGACATCCCACCTGTGATCCCAAGGCCAGGCTGGACAGGGCTTGGAGCAGCCTGGGACAGTGGGAAGTGTCCCTGCCATGGCAGGGGTGGCACTGGATGATCCTCAAGGTCCCTTCCAACCCAAACCATCCCGGGATTCCATCATTCCATGATTGGGAGCTTTTTTGTCTGCTCCACAAAATCTTCAGTAATCCCATTTTATAAACTGGGAAGGCTTTTTGGGAAGTCCCGTGTCCCTAAAGTCTGTCCTGAGGAAAAATATTTTGTTGGAAAGCGGAGCAGCTCTGAAATGGGTTAATTTCTGTCATTTTTGGTGGTTTTGATGATTTGTGTTAACTGTGTTAATGTGAGGGATCGATTTTAGGCTTCATCCAAACTCTGGATAAACAGCTCCAGTTCCAGAGAGTCACAATTCCAAATTCCCTCTTTTCTGGAGCCACCTGGATGTGCCAGTTTTGCTGGTTTTGTGTTTTGTGGTCCCAAAAGCTGGGAACTTCAAAGGAAGGGGGAGATTTGGGTGGTGGAGGAGCCATTTCCCCTCATGGCTCCGTCTTGGAATCTGGATGGAACATTCCTGGAGCTATGGAAGTGCCGGGATCACCTCCCCAACAATCCCAAACCACCCTTGAGACTCCTGAAGTCCAGGCTGTAGGAATCAGGATGGAAAACCCAAATGCAAGGGCAGGACTTGGACTTCCATGATCCTGGTTGGTCCCTTCCGATTCAAATTCCAGGATTTTATGATGAGATTGCCTGAGGGATGGAGAAAATGAGGGAACAGGGCTGAAACTCTTCTGGGATTTTTTTTTTTTTATTGAGGTCTGGATCAACTTTTCCAGCTGATTTTTTGGTGCCATTTGTCAGCTGGATCGGGGACCAACCTGTTCCCAAGTTTCAGAATTCATCTGGCATCTCCTGGGACAAATCTGGAAATCCCCAGCTGGATAAAAACTTCTCATTTTAGGTTTTCAGGGCTGGTGCCTCTGGAAAACCTGGAAAACCTCGCTTCTGGCATGATAAAATTTGGAATTTTTGGTGGCTTTGTCAGCTGGATCAGGGACCAACCTGTTCCCAAGGCTTGGAATGGCTGTGGCATTTCCTGAGACAAATCTGGGACTCTCCAACTTCACCACTGGATAAAACTTGTCAGTTTTGGTTTTCTGGGCTGTTGCCTTTGGAAAACATGGAAAACTTCCAACATTTGGATTTTTTGTGGCCTTGTCAGCTGGATCAGGGACCAACCTGTTCCTGATGTTTGGAATTCCTGTGGCATCTCCTGCCACACCCAGGACTCTCCAACACAGGATAAGAACATGTGAATTTAAGTTTTCAGGGCTGCTGCCTCTGGAAAACATGGAAAATCTCAGTTTTGGCATGATTAAGTTTGGAGTTTTTTGTGGCCTTGTCAGCTGGATCAGGGACCAACCTGTTCCTGAGGCTCAAAATTTTTTGTGGCATCTCCTGACAAACCCAGGACTCTCCAGCACAGGATAAGAGCATGTGAATTTAGGATTTCAGAGATGGTGCCATTGGAAAACCTCAGGAAAAACGTGACCCTGGCATGAATCCCAGCTCTGTTGTCACCTGAAGTGCAGGTGGGAGGGCAGAGCTGCTCCCGGCAGGAAGCAGAGAGGAAGAAAAGAGCAGGGAAGAGTGTTTGATCCTTTCCCTTATCTCCCGTTCTCCCACTTGCTCTTATCTCCAGGCCCTGTTTTTCCCGGGTGGCTCCTTTGCTTTGTGTTTTTTCCTCATGGAAAATGGCATTGCAATCTGGGGTCTGTGTACAAATCACCAACAGGACAGGACTGCTGGGGAATGCATCTCGAGCTGTTTTATTTTCCAGCATCACTCTCATTCCATGGTTGTGACAATGGGAAGATGCCAGCAGCTCACATCCCCGGCAGCAGATAAAGAACTCAATCTCACAACTCACTTTAAAAGTTTTTTGACCAATCACACAAAGCAGAAGCATTGACAGCAGTTCCATCCAAGCACTGTAAGCACAGGTACCTTTGGTTAAACAATGCTTGCTTATTTTGAATACAATCCCTGCTTGTGAGCCTGAAAACACGATGCACAGAGCTCCATTATTAGGCTTAGAACTTCCTAACATCTCGCTGGATATTCTTTTCTGCTGCTGAGGGAATTATTCTAGACAAACATTAATACACAGACCACTGTCCCATTTGTCCTTACTTTTCTACTTCTTACATAATTTTTCTGCTAGCCAATCTTATGGATACTGCTCAGCTCCAATCACAGCTCTGCTGTCTCTGAGGCCTGATTTTTTCAGTTTTCCCAAAACCCTCTGATTTTACGGATTCCCACAAATGAGAGCGCTGGGGTGAGCTCCTGGCAGAGGGGAAGCAGCCGGGGGCGATTATCTGGATTTTGTAAAAGTTTATCAATGCTCGTTATCCATGTGGGATGTGATTGATTGAGGGCCCCATCCCACCCTTTTCCTTTGGATTGAAAGGATCAGGAGGAGGTGGTGGCTCCCTGGATCAGGAACAGGAGCAGCAGGGCAAGGTGAGGGCAAGCTTGGACTTCTGGCTCAGTTTTCAAAGGTTGGAGGTGAGGAAAATCCAGGATCACAGGGAAATTATCAGCTACCAACCACTGGAGCTGTTGGGAAAGGGGAAAATCCACAATGAACAAAATGGACATCTCCCACCATCCCAGGTGATCCAAGTGTTCAGCCTGGCCTTGGACACTCGCAGGGATCCAGGGGCAGACACAACTTCTCTGGAAAATCCATCTCAGCCCTTGACCACTCTCCTAGCCAGGAATTCCTTCCCAATATTCCATCTAAACCTCCTCTGTCAGCTCAAAGCCATTCCCTGTGTCCTGTCCCTCCAGCCTTTGGAATTTGTCTCTCCATTTTCCTGGAGCTCCTCCAGGTCCTGGAAGGTCACAGTGAGCTCACCCCAAAGCTTCTCCTCTCCAGCTGACCATTCCCAGCCCTGCCAGCCTTCCCTCCCAGCAGAGCTGCTCCATCCCTGGGATCACCCTGGTGCCTCCTCTGGGCTCTCTGCAGCAGCTCCAGCTCCTTCCTGTGCTGGATCCAGGGCTGGGGCAGCTCTGCAGGTGGGGCCTCACCTGACACAGGGGCAGGATTCCCCCTTCCCTGGATATCCTGGGCACATTTCTTTTGGATCCTCATTTTTCCAACAAAACTGTTGCTTTAAACCCTCCTAGGATCTTGTTTAATACCAAGTTTGATGGTTTTTAATTTCTCTCTGGTTTAGGATTTTTAGACTTTGTGCTTTCCAGTGTTTCTCCATGGAGAGCAGCGTGAGCACCTTGAATTTTTCCACTGGGATCTGGGATCCACATATTTGTGGGATTTCAAGAATTCTATCCCTGCAGCACTGAGACCCTCCAATTCCATCTTGGAATCAGCCAGAGCAAGTTTTATCCTGGTCACTCCTTGAGCACAGGGACCGCGTTCCAGGTGCTGCCTGAACTCCCCCTCCTTTTGGGCTCCCGGGAAAGTGCAGATTCCAACAGAAAACAGGAGGAAAACTCCACCAATTCCCAGCTTCTCCAGTGCCAAGGAGTTTGGCACTAAGCAGCTTTTTGCTGCCTGGTGTCTGGCAGTGCTGGGTCTTATTTTCAACAAACCCCGTTAAAGGATTACGAGGGCCTTGTTAAAATAATGCCCTTGGAGCTTATTCCTTATTGGAAGGAAAACAAGGATAAACAGAAAGGGTTCTCTCATCCCCAGGGTTATTGCTTGGAGTGCTTTGAAAGGAGAAAAAAGGAGGAAAACTGGCAGGAATTAGGGAATATATAAACACACACACACTTGTCTGGGAATATAAAGTGAGTTTTGTTTCATTTCTGCTTTACAGCCCTCGAAAAAAATAATTAACAGCTCCCCCCGCTAATTAATCTAATTAATACTGATGTTTGGCCATTGAATGAAAAGTTTTACCTTGGAGAAATAATCAATTAAAAGGGGAAAGGGAAAGGAAGCCATTCCGAAGGGGAGTTGCTATATTTACCTTTTTAATGGAGTTTAATAAATGGGAATTAGAAAATTAGATTTTTTGCGTCGGCCGGAACGACGACAACAAAATGGGAAATTTTAAATGGTGTTTGCCACAAAGTGCTCACGTTTTCCAAATAAAATGTGGAAAAGCTGGATGGATCCATGGAGAGCTCTGGAGCAGGGGGGCCTTTCCCTCAAGGCTTCAACTTCATCCAGAGGGGGAAAACAGCAAAGAGGGAAAAGATCCCAACTGTGCCGATCCCTGAGGTCTCCTGTGCTTCCAGGAGATCAGATCCACCCTGTCCTTCTGCAGGTGGAGGAATGGAGGATCTGGAGCCAGTGGGAGCTGAGCAGGAATCTCTGGGATGTCACCCCAAGACAGCAGTTGAGAAGATTGGATGATGAGTGGGAAATGGCATTCCTGACGGGATGGGGAATATCACAGAATCCCAGAATTCCAGGTTGGTGTTGGAAGGGCCCTTAGCGATCATCCTGCTCCAACCAGGGACACCTTCCCCTGTCCCAGGGTGCTCCAAGCCCTGTCCGACCTGGCCTTGGGCTGGTGACAGCTGCTTAAAACTCATCCATTTGGAAAAAATTCCTTCTGTCAGAGGAATAAAACCAAGCTGATCTCTGTTTCTTGTAATGTTTAGGATGACAGGGACTCATGAGCTTCAAACGTTTTTGTTCTGATTCTGGCCCAACTTTTGGGTCAGTTTTCTTGGGTTTCATTGGTGGATGCTCAGCTGCAGGCAAACAGAAGTCTTGAGTGGGATGGGTGCATTTACGGAACCCTGGAATGGTTTGGGTTGGAAGGGAATTTAAGGATCATCCCAGTCCCACCCTGCCGTGGCGGGGCCACCTCCCACTGTCCCTGGCTGCTCCAAGCCCTGTTGGGGCCACCTCCCACTGTCCCAGGCTGCTCCAAGCCCTGTCCAGCCTGGCCTTGGACCTGCCAGGGATCCAGGGGCAGCCACAGCTGCTCTGGGAATTCCATCCCAGCCCTTCCTCACCCACCCAGCCAATAATTCCCAATTCCCAATCTCCCATTCATCCCTGTGGCAGTGGGAGCGTGGGAGCCATTCCCTGTGTCCTGTCCCTCCATCCCTTGTCCCCAGTCCCTCTCCAGCCTTGGAGAAGGAGTGGGGAGCACCCAGGATGAGTAACTGGAATTTCATGTGCCAGGTCAGTCCCTGGCATGGATTTCTCTTCCCAAATCCATGTCTGACCATGGAATGGCCACCCTGGGCCAGCCCAAAGTCCCTCCTTGCCTTCCTGCTGGTTCCTGGAAGTGGGACTGGAACTGGACTGGTGTCCCTTGCTCATCTCCCAGTTCACCCGTGTCCAGAGGTGGGAGAGCTGAAGATTGATCTGCTTTTGGAATCCTGCTGGCTTCAGGCATCCATGGATTCTCCGACAAGGAATTTGTGCTGGGTACTCCAGTTGCTGATTTAATTTGAGCCTCTCTGGTTCTTCCACTGAAACCAGGAATGGCCAATCCCTTTTCCCTTTTTCTTTTCCCATGGAATTGATAACCCTTCATCATCTCCCATCAATCCATCCTCAATACTTCCATTGTTAATCATTCCTCATATCCCTTTTTTAATTTTTTTTTTTTAAATCTTTGTCTTTATCCCAAAGGATTTTTCCATCTTTATTGTGCTTTTCAGGCCTTGTTTGGCTCTTGGAGCTGCTGTGACCAGAAACGTTTGGCAGCAATATCCTGACAGGAAAGGGGATGTTTTCCTCATCCCATTCCAATGTCGGCATCACACACTCACACCTGCACTGGCCCCTATTCCCAAAATTCCAGCCTGCTTTTAATCAGATTAATGGAGCAGGCAGAAAGCCCCACCCTTTAATTAAATTCAATTAAATGAAAATGTTACATCCCAATCAAGTCCATTGTTTCCTTTGCTTGTACACAAACCTGAATCCCCTGGAGGCAGGAGCAACAAATTCCCAAAGATTTTCCAGGAATGCTTTGTGGAGGTGATTGTTGACCAAGGGGAAAGCGGTGCCATGGATTGTTCTCACAGTTTACTGGGACTGAGTTGGAGCTGAGTGTCCGGGAACATTCCTTGGCACAAACAATTTGCTAAAATTGGTGCAGCCATCCAGACTTTTGGCTGAGGGTGGAAAAGATCCGGCGTCTCCTCGGATCCATCACTTGGTGAGTACGAGCAGCACAACTGTTCTTTCCTTAAAATTCCTTGTGGATACCTCAGGGAGCCTTTGGTGAGGGGGAAAAAGGCTGGTGATGTCCCAGATCACCAATATTTGAGATTTCATCTGATTGTAAAGTCAGGGGCAGCCAGAGGAGACTTTAATCTACTCAAGGAATCCTGGAATGGTTTGGGTTGGAAGAGACCTTAAATCCCATCCATTCCCACATCCTGCCTTGGGCTGAGACACCTTCCACTATCCCAGGAGGATCCAACCTAGCCTTGGACACTTCCAGGAATCCAGGGGCAGCCACAGCTGCTCTGGGTACCTGTGCCAGGATCTCATCTCCCTCAGAGCCAGGAATTCCTTCCCAAAATCCCATCTAAATCTATTTCTTTCAGCTCAAAGCCATTCCCTGTGTCCTGTCCCTCCAGCCCTTGTCCCCAGTCCCTCTCCAGCTCTCCTGAAACCCCTTTATGCCTTGGAAGGGGCTCTGAGCTCTCCCTGGAGCCTTCCCTTCTTCAGGATGAACATTCCCAGCTTTCTCAGGAATTCTCCAGGCCCTTCCCAGCTCCCTTCTCTTCCCTGGACGCGCTGGTGGAAACTGGAGGTCCTGCTCCTTCCCATCTCTCCCATTCCATAATTTCTTTAAGGAGAAGAACCACGATGCATTTGCTGGAATCTCCAATTCCACTTCTCCATATCCTGGAATTCTGTTGGTTTATCCCTCTCTTCACAACTCTTAAGATTGTCTTTAAAACCATCAGAACTTTTAGCAACAAAATTCCAAGATTTTAGCTTTTTGGTGGCAGCATTCCCAAAGCTTCCTCGGTGGTTGCACCAGCTGGGAATATGCTTCTGACTCCCAAAGAAATCTGAGGTTTTCCTCAGATTCTGAGAGTTGGAATTTTACCAGAAAAAGAACAAAGCAAAACATAAATATTCTATATTTTTTTCTTTTAAAGAGGGGGAAATTCTGTTTATTTTGTATTTGCTTTGTTGTCCCTGCTCTGTTTGGAATCCTGAGTGTTTGAAGTGCTCCAACCCTCTCTTATCTTGGGAACATGTGGTCCCAGGGATTTCTGTGGGAATGCTGATGCTCTCACACGTGCTTGGAAAGGCTTTGTGGAACAAAGATAAAGGGAAAATCAAATAAATCAAGGATAAATTCTGCTGTCTGAAAAGGATTTCAGAGCCTTCCACCCCGTGCCACCCACCTGTCCACTGAAACGCAAACTTTTATTCTCATTTTCCACTTTCTTGTCTCCTTTTCCGCTGCTAAAATCGGGGGAAATTTTCTTTCTGCTTTTGTCCTATAACTGTTAATTTTTTTTCTTATTTCTTTAAATCAGGTTAAACTTCAGGAGTTTTTATGGAGGAAGGCCTGACTTCAGGAGCATCCTTCCCAGTTTTTTGTTCTAAGGAAGCTGAAGCAAAATGTGCTGGAGATGGGTTTGGATTTGATTTAGTCCCTGATGGCTGGGAGAGGGTGGTGAGGCACTGGGAGGGATTCCCCAGGGAATGGGCACGTTCCCGAGGCTGCCAGAGCTCTGGGAGTGTTTGGACAACGCTCTCAGGGTGGGATTTTTGGGGTGTCTGTGCAGGGCCAGGATTGGGACTGGATGTGAGCCCTGCGGGTCCCTCCAGCTCAGGAGATCCCATGGTTCCATGATTCCATGACAATCGTGTTCCCATTCCATTTCTAAATCCCAATTCCTGGTCACAGCCACCCTGAGACTCCCCTCATGGGAAGGTTTGAATTTCTGGGAATATTCTCATGGAAAAGATTGTCCAGCCCTGGCAGTGGTGGAATCCCCATTCCTGGAAGATTTATAAACCCATGTGGATGTGGCACTTTGTGGAGACTTTGTGGTGGCCTTGGCAGTGCTGGATGATTGGATTCAAAAAAGGCTTTTCCAACCTCAACAATTCCATGACTTTTTTCCATGTTTAGGCCTGACACCTTAATTCCATCAGCCATTCTCATGGCGTTACAATATTTTTAGGGAAACTCACCATTCTTTTGGGATGAATGCCAGGAATATCCAGGAAATTTCTTTTCAGAAGAAAGGATGGAACGCCGAAGCCCTCCTTGTTAAGGCAGAAGTTTAAGAGGTTTGAACGAGATTGATTTGCATGGAATTAGGATTGAAGGGGTGGATTCAGGAATGCCAAGGAAATGGGGAAAAAAAAACCCTAAAGGAGAGAAGAGATTTTGAATTTGCAAAAGGAATTTTTTTTTCTGTCACATTGTAAGAAATGGAATTTTTGTGGAATTTATCCACTCACAAATTTCATCCTTGCAGTACCTGATGCTCCTTTCTCCAAATCCCAAGTCCTGGCTGCTTTCTCAGCGTGAAAGATTCCAGTGTTGGCACTGGCGGGGTCCAGAAAGGGAAAGTGTGGCTTGTTCTCCAGGGAGGAAATAATGGTGCAACTCCTGGAATGTGAAAACATCCAAAACTTTATAAAAGAGGATTAAAACTCTGAGGGAAAAAGCCTTGAGCCTTGCAGGAAGCAAAACAATTCCAATGGGAGCCAGCAAGGGAGAACCATGAAAAATAAAATTATCTATTTATCCTGCAAACTGAGGGAGCTTGGAAATAATAAAAACTCCACAAAAGCATTCCTAGTCATGGGAATATTCAAAAGAAGCAGAGCAAAAAAATAGGGTTTTTTTTCTCCTTGAAAAAATGGAAGAAATTTAAAATTTATCAGGAGTGACCCTCTGTGTCTGAGATTTTTATGGAAAATAATTCACTCTGTTTGGTAGGGATAAAGTGGAAAAGTTGCCTGAGAAATTTGGAAGAACAAGGATTAAGTGGAATTTTTTATTTGGACTTGAGCGTAGAAGGGAATTTTGTGAGATTAAAATTTTGGGAGATCAATATTTAATAAAGGATGGATAAAAATGGATATTGGCCTCAATTAGGAAAATCTGGGACACAGAAAACAAATGGAGGAACAAAACTAATTTATGGGTCATGGAAGTAGATACTGGGGAATGTGGATAATTCCAGAAGTGGGAAGAAGTCTGGGAATTCGATGGAGATTGCTTGGAGGGGTGGTGAGCTCATAACTAGCCTGGAATTGCCGATGGCTCTGGACCTCCTGCTCCATGCCCAGAAAAGCTGGAAATTCCTTCCAGGGATGTTCTCTGTTTGAAGCCAATGATTTGGAGGAAATCTCGGGAATTCTCCTCTTGCCAGAGGCAGAAGCTGTTACACCAGGAATGGTTAGGGATGCTTGTCCAGGAGAGTGGGAAATGCCAGAAGGCCTCAAATTCGGGGGTTTTGAGCAATTCCAAAGCTCCAGGCAAATGGAAATCCCAGTGTCCAACCCAGTGGATGGCATTGCAAAACTCATCTCTAGGCTTCTCCTAAGTGAGCCAAGCGTAGCTGCCTAAATTAACCCAATTAATCTGGGCTGAAATGAGCTTTTAAATAATTGCAGAAACACCTAAAGCAAGATTTTCAAGAATTAAAATAGCTTTAAGCCAAAATAGCTCAGAGAGAGTGGGAAGTGTCCATGAACCATTCCTGACTCCTGGTTGCTTCCTACTTTTCATCTCTGAGTAGTTTAATTAATGTTAGGGAAATATTCATTAATATTATGGAAAACTAACCATATTTTAATTAATATTCATGATCCACCCCTCCCAGAGAAGATAAGCAGCCCTAATTTGAAGTCAGGGAGGTTGAGGCTGGATCACCACAATCCTGGAACAGGAATCATTGCACGTGGAGGTCATTCCAGACTTGGATTTCACACCTGGATCACCACAAACCTGGAACGGGAATCATTGCACATGGAGACCATCTCAGCCAAGGATTTCCTACCTGGATCACCACAGACCTGGAAGGAGATCACTGCGTGGAGAAGTCATTCCAGCCTCGGATTTCCTGCCTGGATCACCACAGACCTGGAATAGGAATCATTGCACATGGAGGTCATTCCGGACATGGATTTCCTACCTGGGTTGCCACAAACCTGGAATGGGAATCGTTGAACCTCCCAGACACAGATTTCCTACCTGAATGGCCAAGACCTGGAAGGGGATCATTGCTCATGGAGGTCATTCCAGATTTGGATTTCCTACCTGGGTCTTCACATGCCTGGAAGGGGATCACTGCATGGAGAGGTCATTCCAGACATGGATTTGACACCTGGATCACCCCAGGCCAGCCTAGTACTGTAGTTCCTTATGAACATCCCATCTCCTCTCTGGAGCACTTGGAATATCCAGAAAGGAAAAGAAACAGCTATGGACAAGTTCAAGGATTGGAGATACGAAATTCCAGGCTCTGCTCTGGGAAGTGCAAATCCCTGGAATGCTGTGCCATTCCTCAAGGTTCTCACCAACGCTCTTCAGACCAGAATCTGATTTTTCAGCTCTCTCATTCCCGCATGTAATTCCCATTTCATGAGGCTCAGGTCTTTCAGGATGGGATGAATCCCCCTCCTCTTCCCTTGATGTCATGGATTAAAGGGATGCTGGCTGGATCCCCCGGCATTCCCGGGAATACAGAGATTTACAGCTCCCATTACCTTCCAGAGGAGTTAAAGGCTGTGCACCTCATCAGAATCTGCTCCCAGTTTATGGCTGTGGCCCTTCAGCCCCACTAATGATCCCAGAAAATCTTTGGGATTGTTCCCAGTCACCTGGACTCACTGGGAGTCATGCAGGGAGTCTGGGGAACAAAAATCCTTTCTTGCATCTGGCTTTAATTACCTTTGGTTTTAATTAACTTCTGGGAGTTTCATATCAATAATGTGGAAAAAGCAGCTTTTCATGGAGGTTTGTTTTCCATACAGGAAAAATTGAATTCCATTTATCCCATCCCATCACCTGCAGCCTCTGAGGGGCTTTGTCCAATGCCACTGGAATTCCCAGTGCTCCTGGAGGGATCATGGAGATGATCCTGGGCAGTTCCCCATCCTTTTATTCCCCTTGGATCAACTGCAAAGTCCCCCCTCTCTCTGTTTTTTGATTCCAGTGGGTGATAATTCCTCATTTGGCCAAAAATTCCAGTTCAATTCCAATCCAATTCCTGTTCAATTCCAATCCAATTCCTGTTATTTAAGGATCTCAGTGGATTTTAGAGCTGAAGGGAGCAGATGGAATTAGGAATCTCCAGGGAGATTTGTGGTCTTCCTGTGCTTAGAGCAGGCTTGTAAAAAAGAGGGAGAGGGATTTTTTACACAGGCAGGTGGCGATAGGAAAAATGGGAATGGTTTTAAATTAAAAGAGGGAAGATTTAGATTGGAAGTTAGGAGGAAATTCCTCCTTGTGAGGCCTGGAGAAGCTGTGGCTGCACCTGGCTATCCCTGGAAGTGTCCAAGGCCAGGTTGGAGAAGGCTTGGAGCTGCCTGGGATAGTGGAAGGTGTTGGGGTTGGAATGAGATGTTCCTTAAGGTCCCTTCCAACCCAAACCAACCTGAGATTGGATAACTCTGGGACACAGAGTGGAATCCCTGAGTTGGGGAATATTCTGGACACACCACTCACACTTGACAGTAGGGAAATTAAACCCTGAGAGAAGGAAGAGCTTTTCCACACCCTATGGAAGCAGGCCATGGAGAGCAATCCCACAGGAATGCCACAAGATTCAAGGAATGGGATTTTCCCTATCCAGGAAAGAGCAACTCCCTCACTAAACATGAGTGGATCGAAAGGTTTTAGGATTGAGGGAATCTTTGTCCATGAACAGCCTGGGAGAAGCCTTAGGAGGTCACGGATTTTTCCGTAGCGTCTGGAAGAGCTGGCACTGCTCCCAGTTGGAGTGGGAGCACATTCCTGGAGCAAACATTTGTCCCCCTGCGGAGTTTGTGTCCAAAAGGGACAATGAAACATCAAATCTGGGCTGTTAAAATCCATGAAGTGTGAAATCAACCAAGTCATGACTGCGAATTTATGCAGCACTTGGAATTTTCTCCTCTTTATATTGGAGAGTGAAAATCCAGTGGTTCTGGAGGGTCAGGGGGATGCTTTGGTTTCCAAACATCCTTCAGGCACTTGGGAATGTTGAGTTGAGGATTTCAAGGGTCGTTTTCAAACTAAATTATCCTAAAATTCTGTGGTTTCTGTAGTCAATCCTGCAAAGGCAAATCCACAAAGAAGCTGAGTCTCTCCTAAAATCCCTGCTTAGGGATCCTCCACAGGACAACTCTCAAGGCCAGGAATTCACCAATGGATTTTGCTGTCCCTAAATATCTGCCCAATAATCCTGGAGCTGGATATAAACTCCAAATCCTGCTCCTGCTCAGCCTGATCCATGGGAATGTCCCCAAAGGGGATGGAAAGGACAATTCCCAGTCATTGGTGTGGCCAAGGACCTCACCCCACACAAATCCCACAGCATCCCCCCAGCTGTCTCACAGATTTGGCTGCCCTTGAGACTGGAACAGGAACAGGAGAAAACCCCTGGGACATGTGGAATTGTTGCCCAATAACACCAGGAAAAGGCTGGAATATTAGAGGAGAACTGGAGGGAGAAGCTGGAGGATGATGCAGAACTGGATGATTTGAGGGGACATCACTGAGCTTAAAAATCTGAGAACGTGAGGGAGAATATGAAATTAACTGGTGGAAGCCAATAGGGAAAAGCATCCTTAGGAAAGCACCTCCAGAAAATTCCTTGGGAAGTTTTCACAGCCAATGCAGAGGGTTTGCTGCCCAAAATTCCTAGGGGAAATTCCAGGGCACAGAAGCCGTTTCCAGATTCCCTGAGCAGCTGCGGGTTGGTTTCCCAGAAGGGGTCAGTCTTTCCCAAGGATTTGTGGGGAATTACCTGACTCTTCCAGAGGGAAGCACAGTGCCTGGATGGATAAAAATTTGGGAATAGTGGGAGCAGCTGCAGCCTCAGGTGAAACTGAGCTCATTGCAAGTGAGAACTCACCTGACCTCATATTCCTGGGATGTGGGAATTAACCTTGGAGTGAGAGGGGAAGAGATGGGAATTGTGCTTGGAGATTCCAGAATATGGGAATTAGTCTCGGAGCAAGTGGGGATACAAGGTGGGAATGCTGTGTTCAGGAATTCCAGGATGTGGGAATTAGCCTTGGAGTGAGCAGGGGAATATTGCACTCAGGAATCCCAGGATTTGGGAATTAGCTCTGCCTTTGAGTGAGAGAGAGGGATGGGATGGGAATATTGCACTCAGAAATCATAAAATGTGGGAATTAGCTCTGCCTTGGAGCAAACAGGGGGATAGAATGGGAATATTGTGCTCAGGAATTCCAGAATGCGGGAATTAGCACTGCCTGGGGGTGAGATGGGAATATTGTGCTCAGAAAAGTGCTCAATATTCCCAGATTTTTCCCTAAATCTCCTCTCAGGTGCTGTACCAGGAAAATCCTTTTCCCCGCTCTGAAGTTCTGGAAAAGTCCGACTCTGGCAGCAAAGATGGATCTTAGGAAAATCTCCTGGAGCTGTGGGCCCTCCAGAGCAGTTGTGGAATTATTAAATCTGAATTATGCCTCAAAGCCAGGGAAAAGTGGGAGCATCCTGGTTCTCCAGCTGTAAAAACACCTTGCACCTGCTCTAGCAGCACTTTTCCCTACCCCATTCCTGGGTTTCTCTCCCAAATCCCATAGGGATCCATCCCTTGGGATTTATATTTTTACAGCCTGTGGATGCTGGGATCAACTTTAAAAGCTGATCCCGGGATGATTCCCGAAATTTGAGGAGACCCTGGAACCTTCACTCTGTAATTCCATCCCTCCTCTTTTCCACTGGTGCCTTATCAAAATTTGAGCTTGAAATCCCTGGAGAGCCACCCTGGAAAGGCACTGGTGATTCTGGTGGATGGAAGGATTGGAAAAGTGGGCATGAAATCCATGTGGAAATCCTTGGATTGCTACAGTGAGGGGGAAGATCCTAAAAGAAGAACGTAAAAAGGAAATCCAAGGTAAGAAACAAGGACGGGAAAAGAGGAAAATGGGGACACAGGTGACATCCAAGGAATATTTTAGTTGGTCACAGCAAGGATAAACTTTTTCCTGGTGAAATGAGCTATAAATCATTGGATAAATAACAATTAAAAGCCATTTTAAAAAATGATATTTCCTGTTTAAAGCCTGGGATTAAATATTTCACCTCATAAAAGCCAGTGCTTCCTCCTGGATCTCCACAATCCGTTGACTCTGGATTGGGTGCAGGATACAGCCCAGATTTCCACCCGGAGGTGTTCCTGCAGCAGGATCCCACCTCATTCCTTGTATGGATTGGTATCACTGGAAAACCCAGCCCCAGCTGGTCAGAATCCTTCAAATCAGGGCAAAATGTTCCCTTGGGATATTTACAAAAAGCCAGGAGGGAAATATTTCCTTTTCTTTCAATGCTGTTCCCTTTTCTCTGTCAAGAAAAGAAACACTTTTCAAATTCTGTTTGTTCTTCCATGTTATCCAGGCAAATTTCAGTCACAAGGACCATTCCTTGGATTTCAATAAAATTTATGGAAGTTTCTGGGAATTCCGTGAGGAAATCTCAGTGATTTTTGGCTCTGGTTTGGCCATTTTCTTGTTCTATTTCTATGTGTGTATCAGAGGATACAAATAAATATATTTCAGAATATTCCTAAGGACGTTTTTCCATAATAAACCTAAATATATTTTTCATAATATTCCTAAGTATATTTTTTCATAATATTCCCAATATATTTTCCCTATGTGCAACTATCAGGATCAGAATTCCAGCATGAAATGGATCAGATTAAATGCAGACATCTACATTTTCCTAATAATCTGTTTTCTTCCATGTCAACGGAGCCTCAGGATGAGTAGAATCCCATCCATCCTAAAACAGAATGATTTAGGAAGGAGCCCATCCATCCTAAAATCCAGTCCTAAGGTTGGAAAAGACTCCAAGGTCATAGAAGATGTTTGCTGTCCATCAAATCCAGGAGAAAGTGCTCAGGTAGATTTTTGGAGCTTTTCTCAAACTATTGCTTTTCATAAAGTTTGGTTTTCTGGTCAAGTTAGACCAAAGGGGGTTGTTCCAAATCCTTTGTTGTCCATCAAATCCAGGAGAAAGTGCTCGGATGGTTTTCTAAAGTTTTTCTCAAGCTGTTGCATTTCATTACGAGTTTGGTTTTCTGGTCAAGTTAGACCAAAGGGGGTTGTTCCCCTTCCAGAATCTTCTCCATATCCACCATTGTTCCCAGGTTTTGGGATAAGGAGGAGGAATTGGAAGGCACCTTCAAGCTCATCCCATTCCACCCCTGACATGGCAGGGACACCTCCCAGTATCCCAGGGGGCTCCAGCCTGGCCTTGGACACTTCCAGGGATCCAGGGGCAGCCACAGCTGCTCTGGGAATTCCATCCCCGCTGCTCCCCACCCTCCCAGCCAGGAATTCCTTCCCAGTATCCCATCCATCCCTGCCCTCTGGAAGTAGGAGTCATTCCCTGTGTCCTGTCCCTCCATGCCTTGTTCCCAGTCCCTCTCCAGCTCTCCTGGAGCCCCTTCAGGCCCTGCCAGGGGCTCTGAGCTCTCCCTGGAGCTTTCTCCAGGTTGAGCAATCCTAAATTTCCCAGCCTTTCACACATATTCCCATTCTCTTTCCGTTCTCCTTCCCAGAGTTTGTGCTCTGCCCCTCCCACAGGAGCTGGTGCCTCTCTCCCCTTTGGATGCAGCTTGGAAAGAGGATTTTTAGCTCCTTTTTCCCCCTCTCATCTCCAGTTTGCAATTTTCACTTCCCAGCACCAAAACCAAGTCACTCTTTCCTTTTTCTCCTCCTTCCTGAAGAAAAGACTTAATTAGGAATTTAACCACCATCAGTCCCTCCCCTTTTCCCCTTCCCCCATCCTGCTCTCGCTTTCCCCCCATCCCAGCTCCTGGAATATAAATCATTTGCTGTGGTCTGCAGCTCAGCTGGAAAAACCAACAAGCCGGGTCTATAATGTCACCAGCATCTCATTTAGGGGATTTATGGGGTCTGGCCTTAAGCACTTGCTGCTTTACAGCCTGTGAGTTCACTCCTGCAGGAATTCCCTCTGGATTCCACCTCCTTATCCTTGACTCTGGCTGATCTCGGGAGCTTTTCAAAAGGTAGATCCCCATCTCTTGGAAAATGGGATCTCAGCTTTGTTTCCATCCCTGATTGGTCCTAAAGAGGATCACAGCACATTCCTGCAGCCAGGAAGGGCTTGGAATTGGGATGTGCTGGGTGTGGGAGGCAAATGGAATAATTATCCATGGTAGACTTGTCGAGGTGCACACATTGAGTGGGAAGAACGTGGCTGCCCCTTCCTTTGGGCGCCCTCTGAATTTTCTGATTTTCCTTCAGTTTTCTTATTTCCCTTTGAGTCTTTCCCAGTGCCTGGAAGTGTCAGGGAGAAGGGAATTACCAAGTTGTCACTCCCTGCATGCTTTTCCCTGGGGAAAAGAAGGATGAGATGAAATTCCTTCAGCAGGTGGTGGCAAACACCCCTCAGCTGAACCCTGCTGGCTCCAGTGGCCTGGTGACAACATTCCAGGAGCCACCTGTCCCTGGAAGAGCCAACCCTGGGGAGCTGTCAGGGTCGGCTTTACTTGTCTCTGCCCCACCACGGGAAAAGGCGGTTCTGGGCAGGCCGCGCTTTGAAGAAGGAGTCTGGACTCTTGCTTTTGGTCTTCAGTTGAGTTTATTGTTCCTTATCTACAAAGTTTTTCTGTCTGTCCAGCCGAGGTCTGATCAGCAAGACAGCCAAGGGCACTCTCTCCCACCCACGGGGCGGTTGTCTCTTTTATAGTGAAAACTACCTATTAGATATTTACCTTCAGTTTCCAATACTTTTCACCCTTGTTGGCAAGTGTACCTTCACCATGAACCAATCCACACATGCCAACATCATCCTGAACATGGATGCCAAGGAGAAGAAAGAAGAAGGACAGGGCACGCCCAAATCCCTCCATCTTGGGACTCCTGACCCCCATGTACAAGATTCAAAACCCCCCTGTACAGTGCTCCAAAGTTTTTCCCTTCACCCTGTGATTGCTACTACTGTGCTACTTAAACTTTTGTGGCCTGTAATTCTTCATATAAGGTTGGCAATTTGCTCCATGAATTAAGATCGAATTTCCAGGTGTCTTTGGCTTCCTGCCAGGGTCTCCGAGCCCCTGCCAGGGCTTTGAGACATCCAGGACATCCCTCTGGATGTCCTGGGTTCCGACAGGGAGCAGCAGCTCCAGCAGTCCATTAACACCCCGGCACACATCCCAGAGGAACGGCATCAAAACTCCTTGGAGCCAATCCGTGCATCCAAGCCAGATGTTGTTCAAGGACCAGCCAAAATCTGGGTCCCACGTTTTGTTACCAAACTGTGCCAGATTTAGGTTGGATTTTAGGGCAAGGTTCTTCCCTGGAGAGTGCTGAGCACTGCCCAGGCTCCGCAGGGAATGGGCACATTCCCAGTGCTGCTCCAGGAGCATTTGGATAACACTGCCTGGGATGCACAGGGTGGGATTGTTGGGGTGTCTGTGTTGGATTGCATGATCCTTGTGGTTTCCTCATTCAGGATATTCCATGATTCTCTGACAGACCCAAGCACATGGGAATGAGACCACTGACAGGAATTTCAGGATTAGGCCTGAAATTCCCAGGTTTCAGGGAAAGGTTCCTCCCCCAGAGGGTTCTGGGCACTGCCCTGGCTCCCCAGGGAATGGGCACATTCCCAGTGCTGCTCCAGGAGCATTTGGATAACACTGCCCTAGGGATGCACAGGGTGGGATTATTGGGGTTTCTGTGTTCTGGATGATCCTTGTGGGTTCCTTCCCACTCAGGATATTCCATGATTCTCTGACAGACCCAAGCACACGGGGATGAGACCACTGACAGGAATTTCAGGATTAGGCCTGAAATTCCCAGATTTCAGGGAAAGATTCCTCCCCGAGAGGGTTCTGGGCACTGCCCTGGCTTCCCAGGGAATGGGCACATTCCCAGTGCTGCTCCAGGAGCATTTGGATAACACTGCCCGGGATGCACAAGGTGGGATTTTTGGGATGTCTGTGTTGGACTGGATGATCCTTCCCACTCAGGATATTCCATGATTCTCTGACAGACTCCCAAGCACACGATTAGGCCTTTCCCAAAGACAACAGACACTTTCCTTTAGCTCCAGATTTCAGGGAAAGATTCTTCCCCCGGGGGGGGTGCTGGGCACTGCCCAGGCTCCCCAGGGAATGGACACATTCCCAGTGCTGCTCCAGGAGCATCTGGATAATGTTCCCAGGGATTCACAGGGTGGGATTGTTGGGGTGTCTGTGTTCTGGATGATCCTTGTGGGTTCCTTCCCACTCAGGATATTCATGATGCTCTGACAGACCCCAAGCACATGGAAATTAAACCACTGACAGGAATTTCAGGATTAGATCCCTCCCAAAGACAACAGACACTTCCCTTTAGCTCCAGGTAGATCCACAGCCAGCTAATTAAAAATTTGGCTTAATTTAATTTAAATTATGATTTTAATTTAGTTTAAAATTATTTTAAAAATTAGGTTTTTGAGCACAGAAAATTCTTCAGCTCGCTTCTAGCTGGGCTCCAGAGCTTCACTGCCAATGGAATGGAAAACCAACTGGAATATCAGATATAACTCCTGGATCTTTGTCTTAAATTCTGGGGGTGATTCTGATACAAAAGTTCACCAAGTTATTGAAAATATTGTCAGAGCCATATTCCCAATTTCATCCATTAAAATGTCCATGTTTGGAAGAACCTTTATTTTAAACCTCCTTTCCTATTTTTAAAGCAGATCCTGATTTGTTCCACCAGTGATGATTGATAAAAAAAAAAAAAAAAAAAAAAAGAAGCATTTTGAAGAATTTATGGGTGTTTTTTACTATTTTTTTTTTTTGGCAGGGGGAGTGATTTTTGTTCTTTTTTATGTTTTTAGTGGATCTGGTTTGGACTATAACTGGAAAAGAGGAGCAGGGATCAGAAAAGAACAAAAAGCAAAAACCAGGATATTTCCAATCAATTTTGCCTTGGTAAAATATTGAGTAATTAAACATTAAATAATTGAACATAAAGAATGGGCTTTTATCCCGAGGTGTCCCAAGTTTCCTTTCCAGCTGATAAACACCCGAGTTACAGGCATATGGATGTGCTGGCTGGAATTTTTCCTGGGAGATCTCTAATCCAACCTTCCACTCGGAGCAAGGAGAGGTAAAGGAAGGTTGGAATTTTGGATCAATCTGGAATCAGGATCTGGATCAATCAAGATCCGGAGCAAAAGCCAAGTTGGATGGAGCTTGGAGCAACCTGGGATAGTGGAATGTGTCCCTGCCCATGGAATTAGATGATCTTGAAGGACCCTTCCACCCCAAACCATTCCATGATCGTATAAAAACATTCCCATTGTGTATTTCTCTCATTATTAGTTAAAATTAGATATTTTAAATTATTTTTTTCCCTTTTGCAGGAAGCAGATGCATTCCCAACTCAAACCCCCAGAATCCCAACCCCCAATTTCCCGTTGGGAGCCAGTTTTGATGGAATATTTTCCCAAAACCCTGGGGGCAGAAGGGAATTTGTTAAGAAACAAATGGTGAAGAGAAGAGCAAAACTGACTGGCAGCAGGCAAAGAGAGGCAACATCCACCCATCCCTGACTCCCTGCTCCCAAATTCCTGCGCCGGCCTTTCCCAGGCTTTTTCTCTTTCCCTTTCATGTCTCTGGGAAGGGCAGGGCGGGATTAGGGATCCCTCTGTCTCTGTCTGATGCCTCACTGAAGGCTGATAACATTCCCTGCTGACAGCAGAGGGATGATTAGCAGGGATATAAAGGAGGGAAGTGTCCGAGAAGGAATTTTTGCCATGCCTGGGCCACCGATGGCCTCAAAGCCTCCATTGTTGCTGGTGCCCAGGTGAACAATTTGTGCCTCTGAAGGAGGGAGATAGAGATCTCCCACATCCCTCTGGAGAGCCATCCCAGCCTCCGGGACTCCTCCGACCTGCTGGAATGGCTTCAGAGGGCGTCGGATGTCAAAAGGGATGTGGAGCCTCCCGGAATTTCCTCAGCTCCGCCTCTACGCCGAGTTCAGCTGTGCAGGTGTTGGGTAGAGACACTGAGCTCTAACTTGCAGGGATATTCCCAAAAAATCCCTCCAGGAAGAAGTTTCTTTGGGAAATTCCTCATTGTGAGGATTTTTTCTTTATTTATCTATGCCAGGTGATAATTTTAGGGATGTAATTCCCTGGATAATTATCCAGGTTTGTCCTAATTTGAGGAGAATGAATCCAAGGCCAAATTGAACAACCAGAATAATCCTTGTGCTGCTCCAGAAAAATTCCCACCTCGGACAGGTTCCACCTTCCATCAGGATGAGAATCTCCTTGGGGGTCTTACAGGCTTGGAATGATTTAACAAAAGACTCCCCCAAATTTATGGAGCTGTTCCAGGGGAGGTTTAGGTTGGATTTCAAACAGATTCCTCATCCAGAGGGTGCTGGCCACTGCTTGGGCTCCACAGGGGATGGACACATTCCCAAGCTCCAGGAATGTTTGGACACCACTCCCAGGGATGCACAGGGTGGGATTGTTGGGATGTCTGTGCAGGACTGGGAGCTGCACTGGGTGATCCTTGTGGGTCACTCAGGATATTCCATAATTCCATGATTATTTCTAATGCAGAACATGAGAGTCAAGTGGAATTTCCAACTCTCTCGGTTCCAGCTGTGTTCCTGTCCTGGGGATAGGAATGAGTTGATCTTCAAGATCCCTTCCAACCCAAACCATTCCAGGATTCCCTATTTTTCCCCCACATCCTATAGGAATTTGGAGATGTTGCTCCTTGTGTGTTTGGAGGCTTTGGGAACAGAGCTCAGCAGAGCTTCTGCTGGGCTCAGTTAATTTTCACCCATTGAGATTTGATCCTTAATATTTTCAAAAGAAATTAATGGAATTTTTGGCCACCAGGAGTGGCACCTTTATGGGATTTTGGGGGAGTTGCCATCTCCCTTCCAAGGCAAGTGACCTTAAAAAAAAGGGTGTAAAAAAGAGAGGAAGAAAAAGAAAAAGGACCCATTAAAGTGAGTTTTAAACCCAGAAAAAACAGATTGAATGTCAGACTTCATCCCACTTCAGAAAGTGGAGGAGGATGTGGTTTGTCTTTGTTTTATCCAGCTGTAGCTTTATCCCAGCTTGGAAAAGCGGGATATTAACTCCAGTGGGAATCACTGAGGGATCAGCAAACCCTTCTGCTGCTGCCTGAAGGCTCCCTGAGTTGTGTGAGTTCTTTTTTTCCCTCGGTGAGAATTTATGGCCGGTGATTCACGGAGCGAAGCCGTGTTTATTTTCCTTTTCCGATGATATTCCGCACTGCCCGTGTTCCAGGAAATATGACATAGCTGTTATTGCTAGGAACGAGCTGCTGCCGGTGGTTTACATCCACAACTGCCTTCGGAAGGAAGGAATTCCTGGCACTGCTCCTCACGCTGGACACTTTAGTCCTTTCCGATCTTCCTTGTTTGTTTATTTTTTTCCAGATTTGTAAATCCAACCAGGAGATAATGAGGAATTTCCACTTGGGAAGGGGGATTTGGGGTGGGTGTGTTGTGTCCTCTGGAATAACTTAGCACACTCCCGGTGTTTGCATTCTACAGGATCCAGAAGGATTTGCATCCATTCAGGGCCATGTTCTCCATCCTCAGTGGGGGAAACATGGGAACACCTCATCCACATCCATGGGAAAATCCTACCTGCAAGGGGGTCCAGCTCCAAGGTCATGGAATCATGGAATGACTTGGGATGGAAGGGAATGTAATCATCCCATTCCATGGGCAGGAACAGCTTCACTATCCCAGGTTGCTCCAACCTGACCTTGGACAATTCCTTCTCTGGGAATTCCATCCCAGCACCTCATCACCCTCAGAGCTAGGAATTCCTTCCCAAAATCCCATCTAAACATCCTCTCTGTAAGTTTGAATCCATTCCCCTTTGTCCTGTCCCTCCATCCCTTGGAAACATTCCCTCTCCATCTTTCCTGTCGCCTCCTTCAGGTCTTGGAAAAACACAGTGAGGTCACCCCAAAGCTTCTCTTCTCCAGGCTAGAAGAAATCCACAGGAGATCCAAGCTTTTCAACATTTCTGCCCAAAATCCAATGGCTTTAGGGAAAACTGTGCCTGAAAAGGGGAATGATATAAATATTTGTACTTGGGATGACCAGTTTTCCAGTGGGTAACGAGGGGAATTCTATTTGTGGGTTGGTAGAACAGCACTGAAAAGAGGTTGGATGGGCTTGGAGCAACCTGATCTCCATGGGCATATCCCTGCCCATGGCCAGTTGGATGATCATTAAGGTCCATTCCGATCCAAACCATTCCAGGATTCCATAGAGATTAAAAGCCGGGTTGTGACGTCATAGTTCCACCAAAACTCTGAAGATGAAAATCATGGAAGCTGTTGGAGTATTGAACATGAGCCACGGCCAAAGACAGGCAGTGGGAAGCAGGATCATTCCACATTCCAACAGGCATGGAGGATGTTTTCCTGAGGTTTTTCCCCCCTCCCAACTCTCATCCCAACCCTGGAGACCAGGAATTTGTTGAGCACCCTCTGGTTTTGCTGGTTTAGGCCAGCATTGAGCTGCCCCCATCGGCTCTGTCTGCATCTCAAGGAAATTATAAGTGGTTAACAAAGAAAGTCTGAATTGTGCCAAATGTGGGACATTTTGGCAGCCTTTGAATCCCAAAAATCTAATTCCCACTCCCTTTTCTCTTCTTTTTAGGGAACAAACCCTCGTAACAAAGATTTCTTGGAAACACCACCAAAATGGATGCTTTTAATTAAAAAAAAAAAGTAAATTAAAAGAGTAATTGCAATTGTGGTTTTTTTTTTTTGAGTTCAATTTTCCTACTGGAAAGTTGGATTAGGTTATGGAAATAAACATTTCTTTTTGCTGTGTCTAAACATTTTTATTCCAAGGAATAAATGTATTCCCTGGATTAGGAAAACAAAAATACAAGGGAAAAACAGCTTTGCTTTCAAAGGTGGAATTAGAAACCAGTTCAAGCAGATCCACTTGGATCCCTGGAATATTTGGAGGAGGGTCCCAGACCTTGGAGTGGGAATTCAGCCTGTAAATGGGAAATATTTTTTGTCCCACCAGGCAGAGTTTTATTCCCATTGATTTTAAATCCTCTCAGGGGTGGGAAGTCAATCACTGCCCTGGGCTGGAAAACCCTTTCCATTAAGGAATTGTTCTCAAAATCCAACCTTTTTCTCCTCTGGAACAACTTGAGGCTCTCATCCTGTCCCTTTTTCCTTGGGAGAAGATCCCAACTCCCACCTGGATCCATGGTCTTGTCGGGGAATTTTGGAGAGTGAAAAGGTTCCCAATGATCCAACTGAAAGTGTTGTCTTGACCAGGATTGATGGAGCTGAAATTCCCGCCAGCTCCAGTGGGGAAAAACTGGGATTTGAGGAAAAATCCCCCTCTCATGGGTGAGAAAATGAACCCACAAAATGAGTCCTGCATCTCGCTGCTCTCCTCTTCAGGAATATTTTTCTGCTTCCCAGATTTTCCTTATTCGCTTCAAAAATTTCCTGTCATAAATTCCTTCTCCACTTCCAACCTGACCCATCCTGGGTCTCTGTGTGAGATGGGAATCCCAATTTCTGCCCCAAACAAGCAAAAATGGGGATTAAACCCAGGTTTTCTGCAATTTATGGAATATTTTAAGCCTGGATTATCCAACTGACAATGACACAATTCCTGCTAATGTTGCTCTGGGAGAAATTTCAAATTAATAACAATTAAAAGATGAGACTGTGTTAAATTCATCCTGCAGATGAAATCCAAGGATTTGTCGAACCCTGGCACCAGTGGAATTAAAAATAAAAACTAAAAATTGTTAAATGGTCAAACCAAAACCACAAATGAAAAATATTCAAAATAAAAAACAAAACCGAAAAAGTGGTAAAAATAAAAACTAAAAATAGTAAAATGGTAAAACTAAAAGTAAAAAGTGGTTAAATGGTAAAACTAAAAAATGGTAAAAGTAAAACCAAAAAATTGTAAAAATAAAATTTAAAATGGAAACATTGTAAAAATAAACAATAAAAATGGTAAAAATAAAAATGGGATTTGGGGAACATACTGTTGTGTCAGGATCATAAAAATTTAATGCTTTTAACAAAGCATGAAATAAACATGAAATTCTTGGGGTTGGAGGTTGGATAGCCCAGTTGGATTTAATGGCATGGATGGAATTTTCACCATTTTAGCTTTTCTTTTAAATGTAATTTTAATTTTTACCATTTTAAATTTTTATTTTGACCATTTTTACTTGCAGTTTTAGTTTTGCCATTTAACACTTTTTAGATTTTATTTTTACTGTTCTTACCAGTCTTATAATTTTTATGATTTTATCATTTTTACTTTTATTTTTACCATTCAACAATTTCTTTTGGTGTTTTTACCTTTTTTTAAAATTTAAATTTACCATGTTATTATTTTCATTTTTTACCATTTTTCCTTTTTTAAATTTTTATAATTTTTATTTTCACAATTTTACAATTTTAATTTTTTTTACAATTTTTTGGTTTTATCTTTACCATCTAACAAGTTTTTATTTTTGTTTTCACCAATTTTCTTATTTTAGTGTAAGAATGTAACCATTTTTTAGTTTTAGTTTTACCATTTTACCATTTTAAATTTTTATTTTGACCATTTTTACTTGCAGTTTTAGTTTTGCCATTTAACACTTTTTAGATTTTATTTTTACTGTTCTTACCAGTCTTATAATTTTTATGATTTTATCATTTTTACTTTTATTTTTACCATTCAACAATTTCTTCTGGTGTTTTTACCTTTTTTTTTTTAATTTTACCATGTTGTTATTTTAATTTTTTACCATTTTCCCTTTTTTATTTTTATCATTTTTATTTTCACAATTTTACCATTTTAAATTATTTTTACAATTTTTTGGTTTTATCTTTACTATCTAACAAGGTTTTATTTTTGTTATTACCATTTTTTATTTTAGTGTAAGAATGTAACCATTTTTTAGTTTTAGTTTCACCATTTTACCATTTTTAATTTTTATTTTGACTATTTTTTATTTGTAGTTTTGGTTTTACCATCTGACAACTTTTAGTTTTTATTTTTACATTTTTTTTCATTTTTACTATTTTTGCCATCCTTATTTTTACCATTTCATTATTTTTATTTTTACAATTCTTTATTTTAAGTTTCACTATCTAACAGCTTTTTTTATTTTTGTTTTCCCCATTTTTTATTTTTACCATTGTACCATTTTTTATGATTTTACCAGTTTTACTTTTATTTTCCCCATTTTATATTTTTATTTTTACCACTTAACAATTTTTTGTTGTTCTTATCTTTTCTTTCACTGTGTTACCATTTTAATTTTTACCATTTTCCCATGTTAATTTTTACTATTTTTCCATTTAAATTTTTTACGATTTTGCATCTTTCATTTTTATTTTGACCACTTTTTAGTTTTAGTTTTACATCCAAGATTTAAATCCCTCAAGGATGGGGACCCCACCCCTCCCTGGGGGGCTGTGCCAGGGCTGGACAGCCCAAAAATGACCCAGAAATTCCAAAGCACTCCAGGTTAGAGATGCTATTAATTAATTCTCTGTGCAGAAATTAATTAACGTAACAAACCCATTTAAAAGGCTCAGAGAAATTCCAAAACTTTGCCTCACCTGCCCTCACCGTTTTTCAGGGTTTTACACTTTGTAGAACAAAGTGGTGAAACTCTTCTTAATTTTTAATTGTAGTTAGAATGGTGTATAATAATTTTCATATTTTTTAATAATAGTATAGAATAATTTTTAATGTAGTTAAAATGTAGCTCTGTAGAGCTCAGAGGAAAAGAGTGGCTGGAATCCTTTTTATTAATAATTATATATAAGTTAATTTTATTGATAATTCAATTAATAAAACGAGTATCACTGTAATTATTGTAATTATTTTTATGAGGAAAAAAAAATCTATTTTTTTATGGCAAATGTAATATTTTATGGTTTGGAAGGGATTTAGGGATCATTCAGTCCCAAATCTCCTGCCATGGGCAGACACCTCCCACCATCCCAGGCTACTCCAAGCCCCTCCAACCTGGCCTTGGACATTCCAGGGATGAGGCAGCCACAGCTTCTCTTGGAAATCCACTCCAGCCCCTCCCAAAAAAAATTCAGGAATTCCTTCCTAGCAGGCTGGAAAACTGGAAATCCAAACGTTGACTGAATTGATGGAGCTCTGTTGTAAGAAATCGTAATTGGCCATTAAATTATCTGCTGAATTTCCTTAGGATGCTCTCAGTTATATTTAATTTAAGAATAAAAATCAGCCGCTGTGTCTGGAGGATTTGGGCAGGCTGAATTTTGGCTAAAAATTTTGGGACAAAAAAAATTCCTCTAAGAATTGTGGATGTCTGCAGCCCAATCCCCAAAGTTGGAGCCTTCATTTACCTCGGTGTAGAAAACAACCAGAAATTTTGGGATGTCATTGGTCTGATGTCATCCATCAACTCGATTCCTCAAATCCCAAGGCTGGTTGGGATGGAATTCCCTTGGATATTGGGGGAGCTCTGGATGATTCTCTGGGATGCTCCTGTCTGCATCACAGCTTACACGACACAAACTCCTCATGGCTCCATTCCGGATTGAATTCCCTTCCTGGAAAAGGAATCCTGGGGGTGAAAGCTTCCAAATCCTTCAATTTCCAGCCTTGGAACATGGATTGACAGCTTGAGTGGAATCCCATTCCTCAAATTCCAAATGTTTCTGAGGCATCACACCAATGCATTAATTATTCACAGCGTTAATTATCACCGGCTCAGGTTGGACTTCCAAAACTTCCAAAGGCTCTAGAGCACAGCAAATTTGTCATTCCAGCATGGAGCAATCCTTTTTCCTGGCTGGATGGCTGGAATTCCTTCCAGGAGCTGTAAAGCTCCGCGTGTGGCTCCGAGTTATTTTAATGAGGATTCCCCTCAGGGCTGTCCAGACAGCAAATCCCATCAGCCGTGCAAGTTCAACTCCTGACCTGAGGCTCCAAATCCATTCCGAGCCTCATAAAATCCACCTGGAGGCTTTGGATGGAGCGGGAATGGCTGGAGATTGTGGAATGCACAGGTAGAAAAGTCCCTGTTTTATTTCCCAGCTCTGATTTGTCTCTGATTTCTCCTCACGAGTCCCAGGGTGGAGTTAAATCCGCTCTCGTTCCGTGAGCTGCCGGGGCTTTGTGCCCTATAAATTTCCAGACAAACCACTCATTTTTCCTCTTTTTTTTTGGACCTTTCCTTCAGTCCTCTTGGAGTTGCTGGAGGGCAGATGTGGGGTTGGTGAATAAATAAAAATTCAGTGGGGATATGGGAAGGTTGGGCTTCCACACAAAGCCTAAAAATCTGGGAATGAGCAAATAAATCCAAATTGATTTGGAGGGCAGGTGATTTCTGAGCCAGGATCCCAGGATGGATTAGGTTGGAGGGGCTTTTAGGGATCATTCAATTCCTCCTCTGCCATGGCAGGGACACCTCCCACTATCCCAAGGTGATCCAACCAGGGCTTTTAGGGATCATTGAATTCCACCTCTGGTGTCCCATGGCAGGGACACCTCCCACTATCCCAAGGTGATCCAACCTGGCCTTGGACACTTCCAAGGATCCAGGGGCAGCCACAGCTGTTCTGGAAATTCCATCCCAGACCCTCCTCACCCTCCTAGCCAGGAATTCCTTCCCAAAATCCCATCTATTCCTATCCTCTGGCATTTTCAAGCCATTCCCCACCATGACAAATTATTCTGCTCTTGTTTATCCCCCCACAACCTCAAAGACAAGAAGAAGATTCCATTGCTCCAAATTTTCTGTGGGACAAGGAATGAGGAAATGGCTGGATCCAGTAAATATTTTTCAATCAGATCCAGTGAACATTTTTCAATCAGATTTCCATAAAATCCACATGCAGAGAAAATAATCCAAATATTGGAATAGAGCTGGTGGTGCAACTTCCTTTTGGCTGGGGAGAACTTCTGGTTTCATCAATTTTCCTGTCAGAACTCGACCATTTTTAGCAGCCCAGGAATCTGTGGAAAATTCAGGATGGGAGAGTGAGTTTGGGGCTTTTAGGTCTCTAAAAATCCAAGAAAAAACAAAGAATAGGAATGTTAAAGGAAGAGGCATTTAAATTTTAATTAAAACTTTAATTAAAGTTGTTTTGCCTTTTCTGTAGGGCAGGAGCCTCATGAAGCTCATCCTGAGTCGGGGTTTAACCTGGAATTTAGCTGGGATGAGGGAAACTGGAATCAGCCTCTCGCTGTCAAATTTTCCTCAATTTTGTTTTCCCAAGGTTTCCCCAGTGGCTGAGGGATGAATTCCTTCCGTCAGGAAGTGCTGGAGCTGCGAAGGAAAGTGCTAACCCTGGAGTTCAAAGCCTGGAGGAGGAAATCCAACCCTTCCTCCAGGGAATTTTTTGAGGGAAGAGTGGTTGACCACAAGCAAATAAAAGTTCTCATGGCTGATTGGGAGCTGAGTGAGGAGGGCTGGAGAGGAGGAAGCTTGGAATGATGAAATTCCAGCTGAGGAATTCCAGCAGGGAGGGAGCAGAATTTGGGAGTTTCCCAGGGTGTCTGCTGCCTCCCAAACCATGGGAATTCTGTAGGGAAGGAAGGGGGAGTGGGATAAGCTGAGAATTTTGGGAATTCAAAGGTAAAGAACTTTGATTTTCTCCTTCTTCTTGGACTTTAGGGGCAAAAGTCTTTTAGGAATGAATTCCCTTGGTTTATCATTGGATAATGTCAATTTCTGGGAATCTGAATTTCCTCTGGATTTTCCCACTCAAGTGGGAAGTCATATGGCTTCAAACCCACAGCTCATCCCATTAGGAGAATTTCAGGGTTCACTCACAATTCTAAGAGGTTCTGATGGATTTCCTCTAAACATTTCCCAGCACTGGGAATTCAAATGGAACAGAATTTCCTTAAAACCAAATGATTTGAAGTCTCCTGGATGTGTTTTCCTTGATTTTCCACCTTCCAGGACAGAAACAGCTCTACCTCCACATGGATTCTGTCAGCTTTTTGCATTGTATTGAGGTTAAAAATTATTTAGGAATGAGAAGGGAATTCCTTTGATGTTTAATCCATGGCAAATTTAAACCAAGGAAAGCTAAACCAGAAAAAACTGAAAAACAACCCAGAATTGACCAAAAAGTCTACAGGGCAAACAAAATCTCGAGCCAAGTCACAAGAGACTGAATTTCAAGGAATTCCCCTGGATTTGGCAGAGGAAGGGTCTGGACAGGGATGGCTGGCATGGAAAATGCCTGGAATCCCTGACAGGCAGAAAAAGGGGGAATTCTTGCACTTCCAGTGTGCTCAGAAACTCAGCTGGAAAATCCTGTGAGGAAAAGCTCCATCAGGATCTTTACATTCCCAAGAAAATATTCTGCTTCAACACTTCTGCCCTTCCCAAAATAGTGAAGCCAAAACATCCCCAAACAATATTCCCAAACTTCTCCAGCATCCAAGGGCTGGATTCACCCATCCAAATTTTTGAGGATCCTTCTATGAACAGAAGGATTGAGCTGGATGGATCCAAGTTACATCCCAGAACTGGATGTTCCTCTGGCTCTGCTCCAGGGGGTTCTCCAGATACTTTTTGACCCTTTGTGGTCACCAGCAATGGATGCCTTGTGCAGGCTGCCCTAGAACAGAGGCTGGACAGAGCTATAGAATAAAGCAGGGATTTATTCAAAGGATCTCCTCCATGGATCCACCTTGGGCAGCACCAGAGCCCAGCCAGGGCTGCACCCAGGATGAACCCAAATGGTCCCAAAATGCACGAGCGCTGCCGGGGTCTCTCCCTGGGCTCAGCTCTGCTCCATGTGCACATTGCAGTTCAGTGTCCAATCCCAGCTGCAGCCCCTGCAGTCCCATCCTGCTTGTTTTTCTCTCTCCAGCCCACGGGGTTTGTGCTCCTGGGCTGAGATTTGGATCATTTGTCCTTGGTGCCCAGCTGGAGCAGGAATTGTTTTGTCTCCCTGCTCTGTGCACAGAGCTCACCATGCCCTGATGTGAAGCTCAGACCCACACACTAAAGCAGCACAGAATCTTAAAAATATAAAATCTAAAACCTGAGGCATCACTGTAATCCAGTAGGGAATTGCAAAACCCAGGATCAACCTTGGGATATTTGGGAGTTCCAAGATCCTGCAGATGTGACATTATTTTAATGTCACATTCCCTGGGTTTGGGACAGTTTTTGGTGCTAAAGATAAGGAAATCCTGCCTGGCTGCAGGTGCACATTCCTTTGGGAATATTTGAGGTGCCTGCAAAGGATCTCGGACAACAAAGTCATGGAATGGTTAATTTTGGAAGGGACCTTAAAGCTCATCCATGTCCATGGCAGGGACACTTTCCACTGTCCCAGGTGCTCCAATCCCGAGTGTCCAGCCTGACCTTGGGCACTGCCAGGGATCCAGGGACAGCCACAGCTGCTCTGGGAATTCCATCCCAACTCCTCCTCGCCCTCCCAACCAGGAATTCCTTCCCAATATCCCATCTGAATCCCCATTTTTCTAGTGGGAATCCATTTCACATTGTCCTGTTCCTCCATCCCTTGTCCCAAGTCCCTCTCCAGCTCTCCTGGAGCCCCTTTGGCCTCTGGAAAGGGCCCTAAGTTACACTTTCATTTTTATTTTTCATATTTTAATTTTTATCACCACTATAATCATTATAGTTAGCATTTACTCCTTACTTCTATGAATAATAAACACTAAAATGTCCACACAACCATAAAGATAAAAAGCTCTGGGAATGACAACCTGGAAAGGAGGAAATGGTGTCTCTTTGTTCAGTTCAATATTCAGTTTTAGGATCTGGATAATCAAGGAAATTATCCTTGGAAACAATCAGAATTGTTAATAAAGCAATCAGAATAATCAGAATTGTTAATTATATCCACATAATTCGTTGCAGATATATATATATATATGCATATTATATATGGATATATATTGTGGATATTATGCATGGATATATATTTATTATGGATATAATAAATATAAAATATGCATTTTATATAATATACATTATATATATATAATATATACTATATATAAGATATAATATAATTATAATTAATGTCCATATTAATTGTGCTAATTCTCTCCTCTCATAATTGAAGGGGAATGTGCCCCTGCCCAAGCAGGGGGTTGGATATAAGGAATATTAAGGAATATTCCTTAAGGTCCCCTCCAACCCAAACCATCCCTGGATTCTGTAATTCTGTATGTTTTATCTCAGTTTTAGCTCGATAATGAAAACCAAGTCTTGGTATCTGATGTGAATTTTTAAACTTTACATAAATTCTTCCTTTTCCAACTTTGTATTTTTGTAATGCTAATGTGTTGCTTCAAATTCCCAGGAGAAATAACCAGGAATAAATTTCCTATTTAAATCACTTTCCCCATCTCCATATTTTGAATTTAATATTTTGGTTTTTTTTCTGTGACTTCTTCGAGCCACCCCCACCCCAGTATAAACCATGAGGAACTGGGGTAGAATTCCAGCCCAGCCCAGCAAAACTTTTAGCATCCCCCTTTCCCAATGAATTTTAATCCCAGTTATCCACATGGGGAAAATCAAGCATCAAAGCCATTATTGTTTCATACCTCCCCCAAATTTTTCTCCCAAGAGGGTGGGAAATGAAGGATTTTATCCCAGCTCTGAGCAAACCAGCCACAGAGAGCCCAGAGTATTTAATCCTGCCTAATTAAACCCCACTTTGCTTAATTAGGTGCTGCTCCAGGTGTTTGGTGACCATTTTTTTTTTTTTAAGGTTACCCCTCCAAGCTGAGGGGAAAAAAAACCAGGGAGACTCCTCCCCTCCCTCATCCCATCTCCAGGTTTATGAGCTCCACTCCAGCAGGAGCAGCCCAGCCCAGGCTGAGGAGATGAATGGGCTCCCAGTCCCCTCGGCATCCTAAATTTTATGGGGTAAAACGTGACCTAATTCCCTGAACTTGTCGTGCTTTGCCCCCCTCAGAGGAAAACTCGGTGGTTTTAAGAGCAAATAGTTGGGGGAGGTTTGGTGTCCAACTGGGAAAAATAACTGAGGTTGGAGGGAGAGTTGGTCAGGAAGAGCTGAGAAATTGGGGAAGAGCTGCTGGATGTTATGGGGGAAAGGAGCAGGTTTAGCTGAAGATTTTATCTCATTATCTAATTATTCTATTTATTTTCTTAGTTCTCAAACCAGATATTTTTTTTGTTACTTATAAATGTGAATATCTGTGTGGCTGTGTCCATATCCTGCCAATGGAATGGGGTGGGAATGAGATGATCTTTCCTACCCCAAAACCCTCTGTGATTCTGCAGTTTTTTTGGATATTTCTTTAGTATTGAAAACAATTTTGGGCCCGCTTACATTTACATTTGCTGTAAATGAACTTCTATGTGGTTACACTAAATTGCAGCACTTTCTGAAATGTCTCCTACTGGTGACATTTTGGTTCACACCCAGAAATGTCACAGAAATGTCCAGATGGAAGTGTTGTCTTCTTGATCAAGAAAATGGGAATGTGCGAAGCTGGAATTTGGTTTGTTGGCTTTGGAGACAGGAATTGAACTCCTCAGAGGATTTTGTCATTGTCATTTTCCCATATTTTCAACAAATGTTTGTAATTTTTTTTTTAATTTTTCCAATTTTCCAACTCCTGGTGGTGTCACAGCTGTCAGGACCTGTGCTCAGGTGAGGCCCCACCTGCAGAGCTGCCCCAGCCCTGGATCCAGCATGGGAAGGAGCTGGAGCTGCTGGAGACAGCCCAGAGGAGGCACCAGGGTGATCCCAGGGATGGAGCAGCTCTGCTGGGAGGGAAGGCTGGGAGAGCTGGGAATGTTCAGCTGGAGAGGAGAAGCTTTGGGGTGAGCTCATTGTGACCTTCCAGGACCTCAAGGAGTCAGCAGGAAATGTAGAGAGACAATTTCCAAGGGATGGAGGGACAGGACACAGGGAATGGCTTTGAGTTGCCAGAGAGGAGGTTTAGATGGGATCTTGGGAAGGAATTCCTGGCTGGGAGGGTGAGGAGGGTCTGGGATGGAATTCCCAGAGCAGCTGTGGCTGCCCCTGGACCCCTGGCTGTCCCTCCAGGCCTTGTCCCCAGTCCCTCTCCAGCTCTCCTGGAGCCCCTTCAGGCCCTGGAAGGGGCTCTGAGCTCTCCTGGAGGAAATGACTTCTCCATGAGGACAGAATGTGCTCTGGGGCATTTTTTGGGAACTGCTTTTCCAGGTATGCTGGGTGGCTCATGGAAAATTAAGATGGGATGAGGACATGGACTGAAAACTCATTTCAGGGAGCTTGAATTGTGGTGGTGAAGTAGGTGATTATTATCTGCAATTATCACATTTGGATTATTCTGGTTCAGACCACTTTGGGCTGCTTCAAACTGAGATGTGGAGGAGAATCATCCAAACCAGTGTCAGCAGAGAATTGAATTTATTTTGGGGCTTAGCTCTTGGCTGTGCTAAAGCCAAGGAAGTGTTTTGCTGTTGGCTTTGGGGTGGTTGAGCCCTCATCTCTCCTTGAGGAAGTTTCCAAGCTGGAACACACACCAGAGCAGGAATGCAAAGGAGCTGCTGTTTTCCCTCATTGCCTCCTCTATTTTTCCTCAGTCAATCAACTCCTGCCTTAATTACACTTTGGAGAGCCCACGGCCACCAGGATTTGCAGGGCTGGTTCCCAGGAGAATTCCCAAAGCTGCCGTGTTTTGAAAGGGGCTGGATTGTGTTGCCTGTTAAATAAGTGTACAAAATCCTCTTTTTTCAGCAGCCTCGCCTCACACCTTGCCCTGACACGGGAATAATGGCTGGAAAAACAACTCAAGGACCACTTCCAACCTCCAGCAGCTCCTCAGTCCTCAAAGAATGGGAAAAACAGGATGAGGGAAGGGGAAATATTGAACCTGCCCTCTAGGATAATATCCCAAGGTTCAGCCCCTCTGGCATCACTCCCAAAGGCTGGTGAGACTCAAGAAGTTGGATGCTCTTGAGGGAAAAGAAGTTGGGAGGAACGGATGGAATATTCCATGTGGGTTATTACGGGAAGGATTGAAACCTGCTCTGCTCCTGGGATTTGAGGCTTTGGGATGAAGGGGCTGTTTGGCACCTGGTGGGCCCCCTGAGGGATGTGCCCAGAAGTTGGAAGTGTCTGGCTGGTCCACAGGCTCAGGCAACACTGGAATTCCACCACTGGAATTCCATATTGTGGTGATGCCTTGTGCAGACCTAGAACAGAGAATGGACAGAGTTATAGAATAAAGCAGGGATTTATTCAAAGGATCTCCTCCATGGATGCACCTTGGGCAGCACCAGAGCCCAGCCAGGGCTGCACCCAAGATGAACCCAAATGGTCCCAAAATGCACGAGCGCTGCCGGGGTCTCTCCCTGGGATCAGCTCTGCTCCATGTGCACATTGCAGTTCAGTGTCCAATCCCAGCTGCAGCCCCTGCAGTCCCATCCTGCTTGTTTTTCTCTCTGCAGCCCACGGGGTTTGTGCTCTTGGGCTGAGATTTGGATCATTTGTCCTTGGTGCCCAGCTGGAGCAGGAATTGTTTTGTCTCCCTGCTCTGTGCACAGAGCTCCCCATGCCCTGATGTGAAGCCCAGACCCACACACTAAAGCAGCACAGAATCTGAAAATATAAAAGCTAAAAGCTGAGGCATCACTGGGAAGAGGGGAAGGACCAGGCACCTCCCAGCATGCAACAGGAGAGTGGGAAAATGAAGGTTGGAATCCAAGCTTCTCATCCCTTCTTCTCTTGCAGAAATGGGTCCCTGGAATGTCATAATCCCCCTCTCCACTAGCTCCATCCATGGGATCAACAGCCTGGGGGCTTCCATGCAGGCAAAGGTGGAAGGGGAGGACAGGGACCTTTCTCTCCCTCTGCCACTGTAACAATGACCTCACTCCGCATGCCAGGAAATCATGGATACTGCAGGATCTTGGATTATCCTGTAGGCAGGACCAGCCAGAAATCAGCTGGAATGTGGTAACCCTGAACAGGAACGAGCAAATCATGCAGAGACACGGGAACCATCCCTTGGGCTGCTGTGACAAACCCATTTTCCCAGAATTTTGGGACTTTTCCTGGTTGGTGGTGCCCCTTCTCTGTTCTGCTGTCTGGAATAAATGCCTTTAATGCCTCTTTTGATCCCCTCACAAAGTTTGAGTCCCACTGGGACTTTGTGCCAGGATCCACATTTTTTTGGGATGGGAGTCCCCAGTCCCTGGATCATGGTGACACCAAATGCCACACAGAATGAGAGGAGGAAGGATCAGTGTCTTCATGTGGAGAGGTTTATTCCAGGAGGAAAAGAATGGCTCCTACACATAGCAGAGAGATGGAATTTCTGAATTTCCAGTTTTTGGGACATTTCTGGCAAATCCAGATTTTGAACTTGAATTCCTTTAAGTGGGGAAAAAAACTGCTTTAAGTGCAAGGCTTGCAACAGGGAATTTGGGAGCTTGGAGAGAAAATCTTAGGGGGGAAATTTAGATTGAAAAGTATGAAAAATTTATTAATGGGAAGGTTCCTCAAACCCTGGCACAGAGAAGTGGTGGATGCCCATTTCTGGAGGGATTTTAAAATGTGGATGTGGCACATGGGTACATGGATTAGTGGCAGCCTTGGGAATTCTGGATTTACAGACTTGAGGCTCTTTTTTTCCCATAGCTGTCTCCATCAGTCAGTCCCAAGGGCTTTATGGGATGTCCCTGCCCATGGAGGAGCTGGAACAGGATGATCCCTAAGGTCCCTTCCAAATCAAACCATTCCAGGATTCCCTGATTCATGTGGGAGCCCTGAGTCTTAACTCCACAGCAGCGATCAGGAAACCACGGAACAGAGAAACAACGTGAGCCATCCAAAATAAATTATCCAGCTGATAACGAAGGCAGAAACTCTTATTTCCCCCTATTTCCACCCTGCATCCCAGTTGGAGCTGGGTGCTTAAATCCCAAATTATCATCTGGAAAAATCGTGGATTTGAAGCCTTTTCTTGTGCCTGTTCAAGAAAGAATCCAAATAATTTCCATTTACCCCCACCTGGATGCAACGAAAGGGTTAAACCCCTTCCCACTGGGACACAGGAACAACTTTTCCAAGTGCATCCGCAGCTGCCAGCAGAATCCAGGGCCAGCTTTATCAATCCCACCTGGAGCAAATAAAACCTGTGCTCCAAACCCTTCCTTATCTCCTGGTGTTTGCCTTGGGCTGTTTGGTTTCCAAAGGTCACCGGTGGAAGCAGAAGGAGCCATCCAAGGGTGATGTTTCCTTTGGAATTGGGTGACAAATTTGCTGGAAGGGCACTGGAAAAAGATTGGAAAATGGGGTAGGGAAGGTCTAGGGTGGGGGGGTGAAGAGAAGAAGCCAAAAAAGTTTTGAAGCACAATTTTCAAGGAAATTTAAAGGGGAAAAGGGAAAAAAAATAAAAATAAAGAGGGTTGTGTCCGCACAGCCTTCAAAAGTCATGCAGCTGTTGATGAAAAAAAGGGAAGAACAAATGAAAAATCAGGATTTCATCCAGTTTTTTTTGTGGGTTTTTTTTTTTTTTTTAGGGTTGTGTCCGCACAGCCTTCAAAAGTCATGCAGCTGTTGGTGAAAAAAAGGGAAGAACAAATGAAAAAATCAGGATTTCATCCAGTTGTTTTTGTTTTTTTGTTTTTTTGTTTTTTTTTTGTAATTTATAGGGAATTACTTTTTTTTTAATGGTTCTTTTACTTGCCATGCCGCAGGTGTCATCCTAATCAGGTTTAGATGTTTGCTGTGCACCTGGTGAAAATGCCAAATTTACTCCTGGAATCAATAAACTTTCAGCCTGGAAAGGAAGTGGGAAGTGGGAGAGGAGCCATTGCAGCCACTGCAGTTGTTAATAAGATAATACGAGAGTTTGGAGCAGAGTATTTCCCTCAATATCCACAAAATCCTCTAAAACCCCTCTCTGGGGTGGGTCATCACTTTGGAAAGGCATTGGAAGATGGAGAAATTATTTTAGAGGCCAAGACCCTTGGATCAAAAAAATCAGGGATTTAATTAAAGTTGAATATGGAAATTAATTTAATTTCATGCCATTGGGTTTCGGTTTTTCTCCTTCTGGTGGTAAACTTCAGGATCTGCCCCTAGTTGGACAACATGAACACAGGGAAAAATCTCAGGAATCTTAATTTGTCTGGAGTAAAATGATGATATTTACAGTTTTTAGCAGGGATTTGTTAAAAAAAGAAAATTGTTATTTTATTTAAAAAATTAAAATCTGTGGGTAAATCAGTGAAAATTGGATTTTCTCCTGGTGCAAACCAACAATTCCTGTCTGGATCTTAAAACACAAACTCAGGGAGCACTTCAGTGATCTGCAGGAAATGCTTAATACAGAATGATTTGGAATTTTTTTAAGTCCATCCTTTTCTGTGGCAAAATCCCTTTTCCATATTTAATGTAAAACCACACTCAGTTTCCTGGAGATTCCCTGAAAATTCCTGGTGATGAAGGAATCAACTGGGCACAGGGAGGACCAATTTAATCTCATATTATTCACCCCAATATTTCTTCCTGAGAAAATTTAAGCCAATTCTCAGTTTCAAGAACTCAAGGCACTTTGGAAATATGAAGGAATTAAACCAAAAGCTTCTGGTCTGAAGTAAGGAAGTGCTTTTATCCCAGTTTTTTTCTGGGAAAACTCAGGCA
Source organism: Passer montanus (assembly GCF_014805655.1). Classification (NCBI taxonomy): domain Eukaryota; kingdom Metazoa; phylum Chordata; class Aves; order Passeriformes; family Passeridae; genus Passer; species Passer montanus. The sequence continues at coordinate 1,504,881 of NW_024370926.1, forward strand.
GGGAGATCTTCAGTGACTTGTTCCAGGTCACAGCTGGATGGGGCATAGAAAATGTTGACCTGGAATTGTGTTTAAGCCCATTTGCTCTGGGGTTTCTCTCCATAAAAACCCCAAAATTCCATTTAAAGCAGATTCCTCGTGCAGGGAGTGGGAACGGAGCCTGTGGAAGGAGGAATCAAGGCGAGGTCAGAGAGGAACACAAGGACAAGCTGGCACGGCTGGGGCTGGATAAAAGGATTAAGGAGCTGGCTGGCTTTAGGAACAGGAAACGCTGTCTCCTTCTGGAGGGACTGGAATGAGTTCAAAGTGCCCTGCATGGGATGGGAAAGCTTTGAGGGGAACGGGCAGGCCCAGAATGCTGGGATGTGACCCAGGAGAGCTCAGAGCTGGGTGGATCCATAGCCCAGGAAAGAACCAAAATTCCATTCCTCGGCTTTTTTTGGTGTCTCCTTGGGCAACTCAAGCAAGGAACAGACAATAGGAATCATCTGAAATGTGCTGGAAGCCCAAAGTGGGCAGGAATCAGCTGCCAAAGGTGATTTGGCACCCTGGAGGTGCCAAAACGCAGGAGAGTTTCCAGCGAACACGATCCCCTGGAGCTGGAGGTCCTGTGGCCACTCCAGAACTTTCCATAGATGCTCTTTGGCACCTGGATCTTTTTCCCAAAGGAAGAGCTCACAGGTCTGTGTCTCCTTGGGGATCAGAGCTGTCCATGGACACTTTTGAGGTTCCAGCTGCTGATCCATGTGGTCGCAGGTCCTTTTCCTGTCCTCTCCATGTCCATGTGGGGCAATTTTCCCACATTTGTTGCCTCTATCCATACGATGGAATTAAATCCCTAATTAGTACAGCCAGTGCATCCCAAATAATTGTCCAGGTCACCCTAAATTTGGTCATTATTTGGACTTTTGGACTGATTTGCCCTTCTCCTGACTCTTCACTGGAGGGACCCACATTTATCTGTGTAAATTTGCAAATTAATTAACACAGAGGAAATGAAGGGAGCTCAGTCCCACACTTACACATTCCAGTGCTCCATTCCCAAATTTTGGGAAGGGCTCGGAACAAATACAGCAAAAGAGGATTTGCATCCTGAGCACCTGGAAACTGCATTTCCTTTGGAAAGGTGGATTGACTTGGATAACATTAAAATCAGGCAGTGGGATAGGATTTTTGTCTGGATTTGGGAAGGGAGTAAAGACAGGGTGGCAGTTGATGGATAGCCCTGATTTTTCTGGAAATGTGCCCAAATTTTTCCTTACATAACCTATGGAAAACATCTTCTGTCCATCACTTCCTGGCCAATTCCTGCAGTAGCATCCCTTGGATTTTGTGGTCTGGAAATTCCAAGTTTTATATTGAAAGCTGTATTTTTATATTGTATTTTTGTACCACTTTTTCAGAATGTTTAGCAAAGAATTTGCTTTTTGATATATAAATAATTGTAAAGTAGAAATAAATATAATAAAAATAGGATTTTTTGTCTGGATTTGGGAAGGGATTAAAGATAGGATGGCAATTGATGGATATCCCTGATTTTTCTGGAAATGTGCTGAAATTTTTCCTTACATAACTCATGGAAAACATCTTTTGTCCATCATTTCCTGGCCAATTCCTGTAGTAGCATCCCTTGGATTTTGTGGTCTGGAAATTCCAAGATTTATATTGAAAGGTGTATTTTTAAATTGTATTTTTTGTACCCCTTTTTCAGAATGTTTAGCAAAGAATTTGCTTTTTGATATATAAATAATTGTAAAGTAGAAATAAATATAATAAAAAATGTTATTTATATAAAATATAAATTAATATGTTTGTAAGTTTATATAGAACCTCCAGGAAGTATCTTGGGTCTACATTTAGTTGAAGGAAAAGGGAAAATCTGAAATAATTTTTGTGGGGCTTTAGATCTCAAGCATTTAAAGTTTTTGCTTTAATTGATATTTAATCACCTAATTAAAACCAACACCTCACCAGCTTGCTTCACTTTGAAATAAAATCACTCCCTTAGTTTAAGCTGAACCTCAGTTTTAATTCCAAGATTAGTGGTGATATTAAAGCCAAACTGAGATTTTTGTGATAAGGGAATCTGGTATGGAGAGAAACACAAGCTTGGAAATCCTTTGTGCAATCCATGGGATGATCAAGATTATCTTGGATGCCCCTGGATCCCTGGAAGTGTCCAAGGCCAGGCTGGATGGGGTTTGGAGCAGCCTGGGATGGTGGAAGGTGTCCCTGCCATGGCAGGGTGGGACTGGATGGATTTTAAGGTCCTTTCCAACACAATCCATCCTGTGGTTTTAGGATCCTGCCTAAAAATGTGATTTCATCTATCTTCTCTAACTCTTCCTTTGTCTTTGTCTTTGTCTTTGTCTTTGTCTTTGTCTTTGTCTTTGTCTTTGTCTTTGTCTTTGTCTTTGTCTTTGTCTTATTTATATCTCAAGCATTTAAAATTTTTGCTTTAATTGATATTTAAACACCTAATTAAAACCAACACCTCACCAGATTGCATCACTTTGAAATAAAATCACTCCTTTAGTTTAAGCTGAACCTCAGTTTTAACTCCAAGATTAGTGGTGATATTAAAGCCAAACTGAGATTTTTTTTGTCATAAGGGAATCTGGTATGGAGAGAAACACAAGCTTGGAAATCCTTTGTGCAATCCATGGGATGATCAAGATTATCTTGGATGCCTCTGGATCCCTGGAAGTGTCCAAGGCCAGGCTGGATGGGGTTTGGAGCAGCCTGGGATGGTGGAAGGTGTCCCTGCCATGGCAGGGTGGGACTGGATGGATTTTAAGGTCCTTTCCAACACAATCCATCCTGTGGTTTTAGGATCCTGCCTAAAAATGTGATTTCATCTATCTTCTCTAACTCTTCCTTTGTCTTTGTCTTTGTCTTTGTCTTTGTCTTTGTCTTTGTCTTTAACCAAATTCATCCTGTGGCTTTAGGATCCTGCCTAAAAATGTTATTTCACATATCTTCTCTAATTCTTTCTTTATTTATCTTTATCTTTATCTTTATCTTTATCTTTATCTTTATCTTTATCTTTATCTTTATCTTTATCTTTATCTTATCTTTATCTTTTATCTTTATATTTCATCTTCTCCAGACATAATTTTCCCAGAAATTCCAAGATGTCCCTTCAGCTGGGACTTGCAATTCCCATGACAGTCACCCAGCATTCTATCCATCTTATCTTTATCTTTAATCTTCTCCAGACATAATTTTCCCAGAAATTCCAAGATGTCCCTTCAGCTGGGACTTGCAATTCCCATGACAGTCACCCAGCACAGGGATATAATTTCCCTGCTCGTCTGTTGTTTTCACTCCTCTTTTCCCTTTGATTGCTTTTCCAAAGGAACCTGCTGATCCCATTCCCGATTCCAGCCACCCTCCTCCCACGGTGACGCCGCTTTGCTGCCATGGGGACGGTGACATCACGGGGACGTGGGGCAGATGTGACATTCCAGGTGGTGACAATGTGGTGGAGACCTTTTTGGAACTCAGATCCTGTTTGATTTTCCATCCCTGCTCCGGATGGGAATTGTGCATTGTGGAAGAAATATCCCACTTTGGATAGAGAATATTCCTGCTGAATTTCGAGGAGTTGCTTCTGTCCGCAGGAATATTCTTCAGGAAACCACCTAAGAAATTTCAAAAATTATAATCTATAATTCCATGATAATCCATGTGCAGAACCAAATGCAGAACTTTCCACTCAGGGAATATTTGTGGAATTAAAATCCATAATAACAAAGGCTCCAAGCTTTTTCCAAAGTGACAAATCCATCCATTGTGTTACAGGTGCCACTGGAAAGCTCTCCCAGAGATAACATTCCTGTCAGATCTCTAAACATTTCTCTTTAACCCCCTGCAGATGAGCTTGTTCACCCTGGGCTCCCTTTGCAGGCCATCAAGGGATTTATAAAGTAAGATTCCCTGGATTCATCCCAGATTTCCGTGTCTGGATAATTTGCTCCCTCCTTGACTCCATTTCTGTATCTTCACCAGCACAAGGAAATCCTGTCCCAGTTCATTTGGCATTTCATTGGAAGAAATATTCCATGTACACCTGGTCTTTGCAAAAAATTCTCCCATATTTAAGACATTTCATTAATTAATTTTTCTATATTTTTGCTTCCAGAATAATTTTTCTTTCCTTCTGCCCATGATCCCGTGTCATTTTTTCATATCTCTGAGCAATTTTGCTATACCCCATTCCTAACTGATCCCAAAAGTGTGTTAGAGGGAAAAATAAAAATGTGGGTCAGAGTGACAGCAAAGGGACATAAAATATAATGAAAAGGCCAAAAAAAGGTGATTTTTTTGGATTTGGCTGGAATCTTTCCTGGTGGTCTCTTCCATAGGAGCCACCTTTGGCTAGGAAAGATTTTCCTTTCCTCAGAAACCCCTTTAACCCTTGGCTTTTCCACAGAGGTTGCCAAGGAGCAGCTCCAAAAGGGCAGGAATGATTTGGACAACCAAGAATCCACCTGGGAAGTGTCACCAGCTGATCCCTGTGGAAGCCATCAATCCCAAACCCTCTTGGATCTGGCCTTCCAACACTGCTGGCCCATTCCCATCTGGGAATTGTTGACCCAGGAGACTGGATGGGACTTAAATCCCATTTTCTGAATCTTGGGTTTGGATTGTTTCGTCCTGATCCTCCCCGTTGGGATCCCTAATTGAATTATTTGCTCCGTGTGGAGCAGTAATTAGGGAAGAGCTCCCATTCCCTGGATTTTGGCTGAGCTGGAGCAAACAGGATTAGAATTTTTCTTCCCAGCTCGGCAGTACAAATTAAATGTTTATTCTTTCATGGAGGGGAAATGTCAGCTGCTTCAAATTACCTGGGAAAGATCCCAAAGGATTGGGGAGTTTGGGAGATACAAGCCCGAATTCTGGACAAAAATGTTCTGCAGGTTTGGATTTTTTCCCCACTTTTTTTTTCTCTCTTTGGATTGGGATCAACCTGTGAACTGCGAATACCGAATTTATGCCTTTTTTTTTTCTTTTCCTTCATTTTGTAATTTATTTGTTGAAGTCAGGAAGGTGCTCGAGTCAGAACTGATCATTTTACTTTTATATCCTGTAAAATTCCAGCCTTACAAGGATCCTGTCAAATCAAATTTGACTCCAAATTAAATTTTGGGCTGGGAAACAAGAGATGTAGATTCTAATCCCAGTGACCTGCTGTGTGACCTCTCTGGACCTTGGAATTCCTCAGGATAAAATAAGAATATGAACCTTCCTCCATGACCTTTATCTCCCAGGATAATCCCACAATTCCAGGCACCACGGAACAATTTTTCCTCCTCAAAGAAAGGGGAAAAATGGGAAAAAAAAAAGGTTGTTTAGTAGTGAAAGAAACAGGTTTTGGAGTGCCTTGGAGAATTTCAGGGTCAAAGTTGTCCCTTTTGAGCTCTGCTGATGCCAAGTGCTGCTGAACGGGATCCAATGTGTACATTCCACTTCCTGCGCTGAAACGCGGCCAGTTGGAAAACTCGTCCCAAAAAAAACCAATGCTGGAGCTCCACCTGCTCGGGCAAGTCCTCTCACATCCTTATCTGTGCTCAGCCCAGCTCTGACCTCACACGATTTTGGAATTGGAGAGGCTGTGGGGAGGAAGGAGCTTCCTGAACATTGCGAAATCCAACCTCTTTTTCCAAATTGTCCCATGCCCTGTCTTGCTCTCAGTTCCAGAAGGGACCCATGGAGAATATTTGATTTTATTTTGGGAATTCTGCTGCACCCCTGTGAATCTGTGTCTTCCTGGAAGGGCAGCTTGGAGGGATTTAAAAGACCTGTGGATATGGCACTTAGGGATGTGGTTTAGTGGTGGATTTGAGCACTTGGGACTCCATGGATTTAAAGGTTTTTCCAGCCTAAAGGATTCTGTGATGTGATGATCCCATGATGGTGCTGCCTCTGAGAGCAATTTGTTTTTTTTAGGGCTCTAACAAAGCAAAAACTTTCTCCCATTTCCATTCCATAAATGCAACTTTTCTCCTGATCTGTAAATCCCACCTGGTGCCTGCCTGAAATGGAGGAAGTTTGGCACAAACCGGTGATTTCCTCACATTGGAATTTGGCTTTCCATGATCCCCAGGGCTGGGCAGGGATGGGGAATGGTGACTTTGGTAGAAGGATGGGAAAAGAACAAGGGAGAAAAGGGTCTGTGCCCCTCTTGTGGCAACTCGGGTGATCATGGAATCATGGAATGATGGAAGGGACCTTTGAGGATAACTGAGTTCCATGCCATGGGCAGGGACACCTCCCACCATCCCAGGCTGCTCCAGCCTGGCCTTGGATGCTTCCAGGGATCCAGGGACAGCCACAGCTTCTCTGAGAATTCCATCCCAGTTCCTCCCTACCTTCCCAGCCAGGAATTCCTTCCCAAAATCCCATCTAACCAGTGGGAAGCCATTCCCTGTGTCCTGTCCCTCCATCCCTTGTTCCCAGCCCCTCTCCAGCTCTCCTTTAGGCACTCAAGGGGCTCTGAGCTCTCCCTGGAATTTTCTCTTCTCCAGACTGGGCACCCCCAGTTCCTTTCCAACACACCTCATGCTGTTTAACCCCTTGCAATTCCTCAACCCAAAGAATCCTGAGGGAGTTCCCATCCCAAGAGTAAATCCACGCCAAATACGCGCTCAGCTAATCCGTGCTGAACCCCCTGGCAGCCGTGGCTCAGAGCCAAGGCAAGGCTTGGCTGGGGGTTATTTTACGAGCCCTTCCATGTGGGGCTCTTTTCCTGCCCCCTTTCCTGGGAATTACGGGGGGACAGCCATAAATTTGTGCCACATCATCGCTCCCATTCCGGGCCGCGCTCAGCTAATCCGTGCTGCATCCCAAAATTCTGAAACCCCTGGCAGCCGTGGCTCAGAGCCAAGGCAAGGCTTGGCTGGGGGTTATTTTACGAGCCCTTCCATGTGGGGCTCTTTTCCTGCCCCCTTTCCTGGGAATTACGGGGGGACAGCCATAAATTTGTGCCACATCATCGCTCCCATTCCGGGCTGAATCCAATATTCCCTCGGCGAGGCTTCATTAGGAGGAAATTCATGCCTTAAACACCTTGCAGGCTGCACTTTTGACAAGTCATCACATTTTTGTGTGCCCTGCTTTATTTTAAAGCCCCTCTCTAATGACATTCCTGAGCCGGGGCTGCTTTGCCGCCTCTGGAGGGGGAGAAGGAAAAATGGGACGTGGAATATTTATTACAATGCAGGGGGACAACCTGTCGGGTAATTTCAGCTCCTCAGACTGTCCCTGTTTGGCTCAGGACAGGAAGAAAATTCCATATATTCATTCAGGAAATCAGCAGGAAAATAAGGAAATAATCAGACATGAGCAGGGGTTGAAATGTGAATTAAAGCTCATGGAAAAATGGGAAAATTGTCTTCAAACTTCCCATTCCACTTTGAGTTTTCATTGAAATGTTGTCTCCACCCACCCAACTTTCCTCATAGGTACCTCAGGTGAATCCCTCTAGTCTGGAAGTCTTCAGGATAACCTGGGAGAGCTTTCCATGGCTTATTTTATTATTTTATTTTATTTTATTTTATTTTATTTTATTTTATTTTATTTTGTTCTAATATTTTATTTTGTAAAATATTTTATTTAATTTTTAAATTTTATTTTTATAAAATATTTTGTTTTATTCTAATATTTCATTTCATTTCATTTCATTTCATTTCATTTCATTTCATTTCATTTCATTTCATTTCATTTCATTTCATTCTCCCAGCTTGGATGACTAAGGAGAGCTGCCCAATTCCATGTGTGGATATCAGAATGAATGATCCTTGTGGAAATCCTGAGGGTGTTCCCTGACCACTGGTTTGATAAGAGATAAAAAAAGGATTTTACTTTGGGTTTTACCTCTATTAAACTCTCACACAAATAAAAAAAGAAATAAAGATAAGTCGTAACTCCTAAATATTCATTATCCCCTAAAAATGCCTTTATCCAAGATTCCACGGAGGAAAATCTTCTTTAACAACCTGAATTTCCCTGCATTTCTAAAAGCACAGAAATCTTCCATGTCCTGAAGGTTTAGAGGAGTTGTGCAGCCACTTTTAATGATTTAATTGACCTTTTCCATCTAATTAATTTTAGCCAGAATCACTTACAGTGAGAACCTGATGGGTTTTGTGAGTGTAAACTCCAAGAAATTTGATTAAACTGGTTAAATTGGGAATTTAAAATAAATCAAATGGATTTTGGACTGAAAAACCCCAAATGTGCTGACATCCCAATAAAATAAATAAAATTATGTAGCTGTGCTATGAATTGGATTGGTGAGTTGGGATTGGAAACTTCTGGGATGATCCAACTCCCCTTTTCCTGCTGAATTCCTTCTGAAAAATCATTAAATGACAGGAAAAATGTAAAATCTCCCGAGTTTGGGTGAATTTTCACCTCCAGCCAATTCTCTGATCTTCCCGGGGCAGTGGACCAGGACAACGAGAACACAACCAAGGATTATTTCTCCTGCAGGATGGACAAGGATGGGAATTCCAGGAAGGTCTCAGAGGGTCCCTTCTTTGTTGTGCACCCTCTGAAGGTCCTGCAAAGGGATCTTTTCAATTAGTTAATTAAGGAATTAATGGAGTTCCTAGAGAATCAAAGGGTGAGGTTTTGTGCTCCATGGGGTGATGTTTAATCCCAAACCCCAAGAGTGCCAACTGAGCTGAAAAATGAGACTGGAACTCCTTAGGGACTCCTAAGGTCAAAGCTCAGCTCTGTCCTCGCGGGGTTTCCTCTCTGGTCGAGATGATCCCGAGGTGTGTTAAAAGTCCTTTATCCCCAGCCCAGCTCTCCGAGAAGAAATCAGAAGACTTAGGCTGTCATTCTCAGGGTTGTTTATTATTTCTTATGTAAAACATTTTCTGTCTGGCCTGCCAAGGTCTGTTCAGAAGTCAGTCTGAAGCACACTGCCCGCCCACAAGGCTGGTGGTCTCTTTTATACTACAAACCACGTATTCGATATTTACAGTTATTTTCCAATACCATCACCCAAGTTAGACAGTGACTTTCTACTCTACACCAATCCCAAAGTGCCACCATCACCAAGAAGATGGAGGCCAGGAAGAAGAAGGGAGAAGAACAGGACAACGCCCAAATTCCTCCATCTTGTTCCCCTAGAATAGTCAAATTCTTCAAAATTTCACCTTTCACCCTGTGACAACTACTGTTATGCTACTTAAACTTTTACTTAAACTTTTTACTTAAACTTATGTGACCTGTAATTCTTCATATAAAGTTGGTAACTTGCTCCATGGGTTAAGATCGAATTCCCAAGTGTCTGTGGCTTCCTGCCAGGATCTCCAATCCCCCTGCCAGGATTTTGAGCCATCCAAGGCATCCAGAGCTGGGTTGGCCCACCAGGCTTAGCTAAGCCAGAGCTCATCATTCACTTGGAGATGCTGCAGATGGGCAGAGACTAAAGCTGAGCTTTAAGCTATGAACTCATCAGGCCACTGAACTTATTTAGAGGTCATCTCCCTGACCAAAGAAAATAAATTTATTGTCATTCTTTATTGATTTTTATCTCCACATATCTTATTTTTCCTATCAAAATAATTTCTGCTATAATCAATGTGCTGTCTAAGTTTCAAATTCCATCTTTCTCTGGTGGTCTGTTGTCCATTTGATGAGTGGAAAATTGGGCTGAAATTTTACAGCTGTGCAAGGAAAATTTCACTCTGGAAATGACCCATTCCCCTTCAAGGTGAATCCTTCAGGATTTGATTTTGCAGCGGGAGAAAGTTTGGGATAAAAACATTTGCTGAGATGATTTTCCTTTGATATGTGATCACTGAAATGAGGGAATCTGGAATAAAATAAAAGCTGCTGATTGCAAGTTCAGGGAGTTCACTGGTGCTGCCTGTGGAATATCTGCAGGATCCTTTATTTTTTGGGAGACTGAACAAGGGTAGAAATAATGGAAAAAATAAATATTTTATTTAGGTTTCCGGTGGGCTAAAAGGGGGGAAAGATTTCTCAGTCTAAATTCAGACTGGAAGCTCACAGGGATCTGTCCAGGAGTATTTGAGCACCAGGAGTTCCTGAAGGCCAGGGGGAGTGGGGAGAAAATTGCTTAAAAACTGGGCCAGGAATTGTCCTGTGCCGATGCTTCACAAAATCCAGTGGTTTCCAGGAGACTGGTTATTAATTATGGATAAAAAGCAAGGGCAGTTATTAGGAAGAAATCAGCTAAATTTGGGAACAGGAGTGTCTTGAAATTGTAGCTTAAAAGCTCAAAGAAAGAGGAAAGAAATCTACCTGAAAATCCAACATCTTCACTTTGGGAGGGATTGCAGTGATCAGTCTCTTCATTTCCATGAAATGCATGGAAAATATCCCTGCAAGGTGGCTGGGCAGGAGCAGAAGGTGACAAAAGCCACCTCTGTACCTTTTGTCACCTCAAGCTGTGCCCACATTGCAAAACCACCTCTTTTCCGATCTTTCACTTTTCCCTGCTTGGAGGTAAATCTTGAAGGTTGCCTGAAATATTTTATTTTCTCTTTGAAGACATTTTCCTCTTTGCTTTCCTTCCACTCTGGGGATTTCTCTCCTTTCTGTCCCCTCAGTCCAGAGGATGGAATAAATTAACGAGCAGCATGTGAAGCCCTGCTCTGCTTTAGTTACACCTAAATACGACTAAGCCTATTAAGTTTATTCCTGGAACTGTCCTGGGCTCCCACCCCCAATAATTTTCCGTTCAGGAGATTTCATTCCCTTTGTTCTGACTTAATTTCCCTGCAGCCAGGGGCTCCAGAAGCCAGTCACAAGCTGGCTGTTAATTAGCTGGCACTAACAGCCTCTCGTTAGTCGGGAGGCTTGGGGAATGTTTGCTGGGAGTCACATGGTGGGACAGCCTTTAACAACAGCCATCCTGGAGATTTCTGCTTTTCCTTGGGTCCTCCTCGGGGTGTCCAAGCTGGATCCATTGGGGGTGGTTTTAGAGCAGGTGGAAAAGGAGAAGAAGCTCTTTGGTGACACTTTTTTCCTGGAGGTGGCTTCTGCTTGGATGTGTCCGGGATGAGGTGAGGTGTGGATGTCCCCACAGAAGGGAAGGAGGAGCAGTTCCCTCCCTCTCTGCTGGGCCAGGAGGTTGCTGGTGCCCCCCTCATCCTGTTTCCTGCCACCACACATCCCTCCAGGAATCCCTAATCTGGGAATCACCACCGGGCTCCCCTCTTCTCCCCTGTTCACCATGATTTCCTCAGGGCTGGGGATGGATATTCCAGGTCTGGATAGGATTATCCACCTCTGGCCCATGGTTTTCCCAATCACCTCCCCACTGTGGGCTGGGGAGCGGGGTCCAGGATGTCATCCCACCCCGTGGTGTATCTGTAAGATGGATTTTGGGTGTCGAACTCCCAAACCCCAGAGGTTAGGACACAACCAGCAGGCTGGAAAGAGCTACAAACACCCCAGCTCCTGTCCTGCTTTCCAGCAGATCAGGTGGTATTTTTCCTGGCAAATGGAGAGGTCTGGTGATCCAGGGAGCCCAGCAACCATCCTCACACCCTCCCCAAAGCCCAAAGATGCAACTTTTGGCACTTGCCGGGCACCAGGTGCCTCTTTTCCATCTGGGCAAAACAGGAAATGAGTCAGGCAGGGGAACAGACTCACACGAGGAATTGCCCGCAGAGGCTTTGGGAAGAGACCGCCCTGGAGGTGTTTGTTATTCCTGGGCAAGGAGGGGACATCTGGACACCATTCCTTGAGGTGCCGTGGCTGTGGGCAGGCAGGAAAGGGGGAGGACAGGTGGGAAATACTGGAATCTTCTAGCACTTGATTTACTCCAACCCTTCTGGCTTGTGAGGATTCCTCCAAACCCCTTTTCCAACAGCCAGTGCTGGAGGTGCTTTGCACTTCCTACAGGCCTGAAAGAGGGGACAGAGCTGCAGCTTGTGGAATCCTGGAATGGTTTGGGTTGGAAGAGACCCTAAAGGTCATTCAATTCCACCCCCTGCCATGGGCAGGGACACCTTCATCTATCTCAGGTTGCTCCAAGCTTCATCCAGCCTGGATTTTCATGGAACTTCCCCATCCCAGTGCTGGCACCATCCCTCAGAGGTTCCAGGATCCTTCTGGGAGACTCCAATCTCTCTGAGGAGGAACAGCAGAGTGGTTTTGAAGGTCAGCTCTTCTCACAGAGGGAGGCAGCGCCTCTGGGCTCTGCCTGGCACCACACGGGTGTCCCTGGCACCATGGCCTGCTTCTCCCCCTCTGTTTCTGAGGGAGCAGAAATTCCTGGAGTTGTGGCCATTCCAGCCTAGGGGGACAGAGCCTGGCAGTGGTCAGGCTCAGGTGGGATGAGCTGGATCTAAGCTGAATGTGCTCAGATGTGACAGAATCATTCCATGGACATGGCAAATCCATTATTTCAGTTGTTATCTGCATAAGGGAATGGAATTTGTCCCAGACCTAATTGGCTTCCAAAAGAAACCATTAATTCTGGGAAAAATGCCTAATTTTTTAACTAGGGACATTCTCTGGTGGGAATGAAAAAGCTTTTCTGTCCCTAAATTTTTAGGGTGCCTGCATTGGGTGTGCACATCTTTGCCAGCTCAAGGGGACGCATCTAGGCCACATTTCCATGGCTTCTCCAAGCTGGATTTAAGTCATATTTTGTTAAACTCTTGTGACAAGTTTCGACCTTTCTGAGGATTTCTTGGATGTGAGGCAATGGCTCAGAATTTCCAGGTGGCAGCAGGAAAAGAACCTAGGTTGTTATACAATCACCTCTTAGCAAAGAATGGTAAAAAAAATCAGGAATGGGCTTTGAAGGTTGTATTTTCTGACTGTCTTTGTTCACTATACTGGAGGTGGGACCCATCCTCAAAATTACTGGACAATGATGGAAAATTTTACTGGAATTTCATTCCAGATTGCAGCAAATTAAAGGAAAAGCTCTGACCTCAATGGACTCCAAACAGAGGATTGCTTCCACGGAGGAGTCGTGTTTGGCTCTGCTAAGAATTCCAATATTTTCCTTGTGTTCCAAAAAAATTCCACCTCAGAGGACCCAGATGGGCCTGAAGATCTGGACATTTGGCTCCTCAGTTTGAGTGACTGAGCAGATCAGTGACAGCACCTTCCTGTGCCACCTCCTTTGGAAAGGACTTCCCACTTGGATTGACACTGAATCCATAGGAAATTATGATCTGAGGAGAGACAGGAGGCAGCCTTGAGCTTTCTTTGGAAAACCATTTGTGTCAGCAACACTTGGTTATGTTTCCCGAGGTGTGGATGAGCGCCAGGACAAAAGTGGGCTCAGTGAACGTGTGTGGGCCAGGGCAATTAATTTCCTTAGGTAAGGAGATATCCGAGCTCCTGGGATTATCTCCGAGGCATTTCCTCCCATTGTTTAGCCCTTGGCTTTTTGCATTCTCCCGTCCCTCCTACCCGCTGGTTTTCTGGGATCCATCCAAAGGCTGGAGCGTCATGGAAGTGGCACCTAGAAGGAATCATGTCACACCAACCTGTCACCAGATCTCTCCTTCAAACACTTCATAAACAGCCTTGGCTATGGCTTCCAGGTCAGGGAATTTTTTCTGTTGCTTTTCCAGGAATTTGGTATCTTGTCCCTTTCCTTTTCCGTGCTCATGAGGCCTGATAGCACTTTGACATTTCTTAACCACGGGAAGAACATTTTTGAGGAATCATTTCATCGTTTCTGACCCTTTTCCCTTCCTCCCTGGGGGAATATCTTGCACATCTCCTGGTTTTCGTGGTTTGGAGTTGCACTTAACTCCTGCCCAGGTTCCACTCCTGACTCAGCTCGGCTCTGATCCGAACAGGACCCGCTCCTGGTTTGTAAAACCATCTCAGCTGACAGTCAGGGCACTACAAAACAGTTAAGGGAGTCCATGAGCTGAAAAATTCCATATTCGACCAGTCTAAAGATGGATTATCACAATTTATGAATCTGTTGAGGAAAAATAATCATATTAAAAAAATCTTTATTTTCCTGAACTGTTTTAAATGTCCACTTAAGAGCAAAAATATTTGTCCCTGTTGATTATACAAAGCTTGAGATGAGCCTCTCATGGAATCCTGGAATTTTTTGGGTTGGAAGGGACCTTAAAGCTCATCCAGTGCCATCCCAGCCATGGCAGGGACACCTCCCACTGTCCCAGGCTGCTCCAAGCCCTGTCCAGCCTGGCCTTGGACACTTCCAGTGATCCAGGGGCAGCACAGCTGCTCTGGGAAGGAATTCCAGGGTGTCCCCACCCAGCCTGGACCAGCCACCTTCTGGTGCCCCAGCTGACACCAAATCTTGACCCCCAACCTGTCCCCATTCAGATGGCAGCACTGGGCTGGGAAAATTACAAGCAGGAAGAGTTTTGGGGGAATCTCCTGCCCAGGAAATCCCCACAACTTCACATTCACCCCAGAACTGGGAAAAAAAAGACAAACTCAAAATTAATACATTTTCCCCCCCCTTTTTAAGGCCCTGGGAATGCTGGATGTCAATCTTGGGTATTTCAAAGCTTCATCAAAACAGGCAAAGCTCAGCCACAGCTGGGTCCAGCCCTTGGTGCAAAAACACGTCCTAGGTGGGTGTGGGGAGTGGCTGTGACTTAGGGACCATTTGTAGAGGGTAGGTGACAGTGTCCACCTTATTTTGGCAGCCAGAAAGTGTTTTCTGGGCCACAAAGTGGCCACAGGAATTTGTCCCAACCAGTGGGAGAAGGAAGTTCTCAAAGTTCTTATTTGATGTAAATAAGGAATAAGAGAATCACAGAAACACAAAATCCACAATCCAGAAAAAGCTGAATTGGGACAAATAAATATTATTGAGTCCAAGCTTTCCCCAGGAATGCCAAGGACATCTCTTGTCCCCAAGTGCCACATCAACACGGCTTTTAAATCCATTTAGACAAGGACAAGGGGAAAACAGGACCTAGGTAAATGCTGGATGCAGAAGCAAGGATAAAATTGGATTTGGAGGCAGCTCCCAAGGGTTTGCTATCCAAAAGGAAGGATGAATCCAGCTGGGACACGCTGTCCTCTGTGCTGGTATTCACACTCCCATTCAGGGCAGGGGAGGTGGAAAAGGGAAGGATCTGTTCTGGACTTCAAGGTATGTCCCAAACCAGGATTAAAATTCAAATGACCTTGGCACAATGTAGTAAAAAAAAAAACAACCAAGTGAAAAAATACCCTGAATTTGGGATAAATTTTCCCTTCAACTTCCATCTGGGGCAAAGGGAAACATTCCACTGCAAAACCCAAAAATTTAGGGTTCAAAACCCACAAAACAAGGGGGTTTCTTATTAATATGGGGTTACTCTGGGTAGTGAAGAGGTGGAACTCCCTGATCCTGGGGTTTTAGACACTGAAAGTGTTCCTGAGTTCATGGGGAAGAAAGAAAAAAAAAAAAATCAATGACATAGAAAGCCATTAAAATGTGCAGAAATTGTGTCCAAATCAGGAAATCCCAAAGGCAGGAATTGTTATAGACTGTGAGAGGATTTGATGGAGGCATTTCCATACATTCCTTGCACTCATTTGGGATTTGCAGCTTTAGGAAATGGGATATTGTGTGAGGCAGAGGTTTGGGCTGAGCCACTCCGCTGGTTTTAGGTCCTAAATCCCCCAAAATTCCAGACTTTGGAGAAAGATCTTCCCCCAACAATGAATTGAGTCTGGCTCACCTGCAGCTCACATTTATAACCCGACAAGTGTCAAACAGGAATTTTTTAACTCCAGTGGGAGGAGTTGCTCAGGTAGGGAGCAACAAAAAGTCAAATTTTGCGAAGAATCAGAATCTCTTTCTCTTTCTTTCCCCTCTCTCAACACCTTGGCTCCAACCCAGGGTATTTGATGGGTAGGCTGAATGTCAGGTTTATCAGAGATTTGATGTCACGTTTATCAGAGGTTTGGTGTCAGGTTTATCAGAGATTTCTGTGTTCCTCCACATCCAGTTTTGGGGAAATGCAAGATAATTCCCCACTATGAATTCTTGCCACCCCACACCTCCAATTCTTTTCCAGAGGATGATCAAATATTGAGGAATCTCAATCCTGAGACTGCTGTCCAGATAATTTTTTTAGAAGGAGGAACAAAAAACACTTAAAAAAGGATCACAGCCCCTTTTGCCCCAAATCCTGGAAGTTAGTGCACTAAATCTGGGATTGGACATTCCTTTCTCTCCTCTCTGCTGCAGGGATGGGAAGGATGGTGCAGACATCATAAACCATCACAGGAAAAGAATTCTGACACTGATTCTCCTTCTCTCCATGGTGGGCTCTCCTTCCAAAGCCAAAATAAAATCACCTTCCCAAAGTCCTTATGGCCTGAGGATAAAGGAAGGAAGGTTGAGATGGGATGTTGGAAAGGAGTTCTTGTCTGTGGGGGTGGTGAGGCCCTTGAAATCTTTGATATTCCGTTGATATCTATTCAAGGAGATAAAAAAAATTAAAAAGGGAAGTGGATCAAGAGAAAAAAATATTTTAAAACTGTTCTTTGAGCACTTCTGTGCCACATAGAAATAAATGAATAGGTCCGCACTAACTCATGTGATATGGGGACTGTGCCCAACAAATCCTGCCTGTTAAGCCTGGTTTAAAGCCCAGATGGAGACCTGGCCTTGGGAGAGGAGGAATAGGAGCTCCTAGCTTTGTGCTAGACTGAATTTAATCCTGGTTTAAAACGCAGATAGAGACCTTGCTTTGGGAGAGGAGAAATTGGAACAGCAGTAGGAACTCTTAGCCTTGTGCTGGGCTGAGCTTTTTGGTGGTGTTAGTCCTGGCTGGCCATGAACCTGACTTACTCAAGGTGTAAAAGAACACCAAGGAGCCCTGACGGGTGAGAGGAGCTGGGTTCAGCCCCTCTGGGGTTGTTTTCCTCTCTCTCCTCAATTTTTAGGAGTTTTGGGAATGATGTGTTCACGTGTTTACCACAGCTAAGCTTGGCTTAGTGGGTAACGAGGAACAAATAACGCTGCCAACTCATGGTAAGTCTTTAGGGAAGGGATTCTCTGGGATTCTCAGGGATGCACTGAGCTTTCAGCACATAAGAAAAAGGATTTTCTTCACCATGGGAGCTGATGTTGTGCAAGGCCACCCTCTTTTTGTAGGTATGGCTGTTAAACAGCTGCCCGTGGCTCCCTGGACTTGGCCATACATTTCAAGTTGCATCTAATTCCTAAATATTCTGAGGATGGAAGATTCTGATGAAATTCCATAAATTGAAGCAATAAATACGACTTGCTGTGATATTCTGTTTAATTTCATCCCAGAGGAGGAGAGAGACAAGTGGTGCTTTTGCCCAGCAGAAGGAGCTGCAGACTGTCCCAAGGTAATTTCCTGCTCCAGCAGCGCTGAACAAGCTACTCTAGGGGCTGGAATTTCCCATTCCTGATCCATCAGCACATTCAGTAGCACTGGATGTGCTGGAATTTCCCATTCCAAGTGCTGTAATTTCCAATTTCTGATCCCTGGCCAACCCCGGAGCTTCAAGATCCACTGGGTTGTTGCTATCAAAGAGGGCTGGTCACTTTGGGAAAAATGTGTCACTTGATCCTTACTCAGATCCCCAGGTCCTGGCAGATGGGGATGGAAAGAGAAAAAGAGGCCTGGAAATAAAAGAGGAAAAGTGGATTGAGGCCAGCAGCTTCCAAGGATGTGAAAAGATTGGGAATGATAGAATCATGGAATGGTTTGGGTTGGAAGGGATCTTAAAGTTCATCCAGTTCCACCCCACCATGGGCAGGGACATGTTCCACTATCCCGGGATGTTCCCATTCCCATCCAACCTGGCCTCCATGAAGAAAAATGAATAATTTTGGGATTCCATCTTTAAATTCCTGATTAAAATGCTATTTCTGGTGTGTGACCAGATTTCATTGTTCCTGCTATTCATCCTGCCAACACGGAGCCCTATTCCTGCAGATAATTTCTCCTCATAGTTTAAAAACCTTGTTTTCCCAAATTGAAATAATAAAACAACTAAAAAGAATAATAATTTTTCCCATCTCCCTAATATTCTACAGGCACAAATTCCCTTAATTTGTTCCCACTGGGATCCTATTCCAGCATCCTTTAAACAAATATTTTGCCTCGGGGTGGGGGTGAGTCGCAAATCTGCCTTTACAAGACCTCAGCTGCTCCAGCTTCAGTTTTATGGTGCTGAAGTAAAAACTGAAGCCTCAAACGAGTGGCTTGGCCATTCCAACGGCGTAGGAATTACCATTCCCCAAGGAGAAAATACTTCAGCTGGGATTTCTGCCAGAGGGAAATTTCAGGAGCCCTCTCGAGTAAATTGAACTCGAATAAATTCAATTATTGGGTACCCGTAACTTTAGGAGACACAAGTTGCTTTTCCAGGCTTGGTGTGGAAATAAAGACAGGGAATGAACTTTTGGGACAACTCTACCAAAAATGTGGCCACCTAAATCTTTGGATGTTCCCATTGTATCTTCCATAAATTTTGTGTTGGCATTGCCAAAATCCGAAGGGAAAAAATCAGGTGTTTTTTTTCTGCTCACTCCAATCTCGGAATGTGAATGAAAAATATGAATGGAAAAATCTCAAATTGTGGAATAATTTGGATGGAGATAAAAATAATCGGACCTATTTCATCCTCCCTCATTTCTCTAGAATACTGTTAATGCCAGCTCCAAACTTCAAGATTTGGAGCATAATCTAATCAGCCTCAGAGCATTTGTTGATTTTCCAAGGATTTTTCTAGGAAGCCTGGGGATGTAGGGATGAAGGAGACAGAGATGTGAGAAAAAACAAATTTAGGATCACTTTTGCTCATCTGGACTGGATATTGCTGGAAAAAAGGGCTGATTTAAAGATGATGTCCAGAATATAAAACATGGAATATGTTTTCCTATCTTTTTTCTCCCTGTTTTAGGAAGAATGTCTTCTGTTAAATCAATTTGCATAATAACTACTTTTATAATTACAGAAATTAAGCCATTGGTGTTTTATTTCAGATGGACTTTGACAAAATAATTCAATTCTATGATTATAATATCTGATAGAATATGAAAATTTAAAGGAATATTGAAAATTTAATATTTATGGAATAATGCTCAGCTTGGGGGGGCAGCTGCCTTCAAAGTTAACATTCCTCAGCTACATGGCAGTGTCCTTCTCCAAACAGGGATGTTTGGCCCCGCATGGAATTGTTGAAGGGAACAATATTCCAAGTTCCCCAAGGACACCACACTAATCTGGAATCTCTTCTCCACTGTTTGCACAGAACAACTTCCAAGGAAAACAAAACTTCATTTTGCCATGATTTTCCCCTAAATTTGGTTGGAATAATACGAATTCTAGGGGATCATTCCTCTAGACACCTTGGTCTCCAAAGCTCTCCCAGTCCAAGGATTTCCAAGCTATGGAGTCTGGACGAATTCCCAGATGGAAGATGAGTAAAATTTTTTCTATATGGATGCACTTCCCAATTTTTGCTGCATGAAACAGAGATTCCAGAAGTTCAAAAATCTCCAGGGAATATGAGCTCACAATCTGAAACTTTTCAAAAAAACTGGAACAGAGCAGGACTAAATCCATCTCTCATTCCCACTGTTTTTTTTTTTTTTTTGGAGTCCTGGTATTGCATCCCAAATACAGTAAAACCAAAACTCCTGAGATCCATTTCCTTGTGGAACTTCTTGGGATCCATTCCCTTGGGGAATGACTCAAGGAAGGGGGGATGTAATTACCTTAAAACACAAGGAATGCTCAGCTTGGAGAAAGGAGAAGAAAACCATTGAAACATGGGAAAAGCAAATTATTTCCAACAGAACATTCCCAAGACCATCTCTAGTTTAATTTAAATTCTAATTAAAATAGGAGAATGGGCATAGAGATGGGAAGAAAGGCAAAGAAAAAAAAAAAAAGAGGAGTGTTGATGACATCAATTTTCCAGCTTGGTGCTGACCAGGGGAAGAAAAAATTCCCCCACCCAACTCCTTTTCCTGATTAACAAAAATGGGATGGAAATTTCATGTTGTCCCAACTCCGAAACACTTCCTAAGCCACATCTGGCTCCACAAGCTGCTTCCAGCCTGTTTATATTCCCCAGGAGAACATTTTTTCCAGCCCTGTCAACAATTATTGTTCCCCTTTGAGGAGGGCAGGAGTTGTCCCTCACTTTTGGGTGATTTAAAAAAGCTTTGGCTTTGAAGTGCCTCTGCTGTTTGTTGGTGCATGGAATGAGGATAAACATGGAGAAAACCTGGACCACAGCACATGGGAGGAGGTGCTGGATGGAAAAAGGATGGAATCAAGCAAGGGATGTGTTGGAACCCTGGCTGCTGAGAATTCCAGACTTTCTGTGCTGCCAGGCACTGACCCCCAAGAGAACACTGCATTGACCTGAGGCCGTGGAGAAGCTTCCAAAATGGAATGACAGAACTGGGATTGTGGGTGTGGAGTTTGAATAGAAGTGTGTGATATCACAGGGTGGAAAACTGAGAGTTTAAGGGTTTAGAATACAGTAATATAGATAAAGCAAGATGGAGGTTTTGGGGTGGAGGTTGGTTCTTCTTCTTCTTCTTCTTCTTCTTCTTCTTCTTCTTCTTCTTCTTCTTCTTCTTCTTCTTCTTCTTCTTCTTCTTCTCCTTCTTCTCCATCTCCTCCTTCTCCATGGGTTTGGGTGGTTTTGTGTAATTGGATAAAAAAGCCCCCATTGCAGCCACGGGTGGTTGGTTATTGGTTAAAAATGAAAATAATTGAGGTGTCATTCCTTAATTGGACAGTTGATCCTTCAAAGGCCTTGCAGAGAGAGAGATGGGGCTCCATTTTTAGTTTGTCAGAGTGCAGTGCTGCAGAACTCAGGGTTTGTGAGAGTGTGACAGAGATAAGAACTGATAGACATCCGAGTCCCAACAAGAAATATCATCTTGTGCATTTAATCCCAGCCCTGGCAAAAAAGAAGCAAAGACTCTGCAGGGATGGATGCACATCCCACCTGGAGGGGCCCTGGTGGCTCCTGGAAATGCAGAGGGAGCAGCAGGAATCAGTCAGAACCCTGGATTTGGAGATTTTGGCTCCTCTTTGATGTCACGGTTTGTTGAAGGGTTTCATGGGCTCTCCTTGAGCTTGTTTGAATTCCCAAGGGATGGAGGGAGGGGAGGAACAAATCCCAACTAAGCCTCCAAGGAGGCCCAAACTGCAGGTGAGTCCTCAGAAATGAGGGAAAATCAGGCATATTCCTTTCTTGGGGAATAAGGAGCAGCTCCAGAGGCACAGCCAGGCCCTGTCCAAGCTCCTCCAGCTCCACAGGGGCAGGAAGCAGCTCCTGGATCTGGTTGTTCTCCTGCTCTGATCTGCTTTTTGTACATTTTACATCAACAGCAAGGCAAGATCGAGATTACATTTATGCTTTTCTTATCCTTGGTAATAGCTCCAAGAAATTCTGACTTGCTGCAATTCTTTCCTTCTTTCTCCCCAAATTATTTTTGCACACCACAGTTGTTCCTCAGAACAAACCTAAAATCAGTTACAGGCTATTAAACATATTTCTCTATCCTGCCTTTTGTGTATTTTACATCAACAGCAAGGCAAAGAAGCATCTAGAAATAGGGATTAAATTTATTCCTTTCTTATCTTTAGTTGTGGCTCCAAAAAAGTTTGATTTTCTGTAATTTTCTACTTTGTCCCCGAATTATCTGTTATTCCTCAGACCAAACCTAAAACCACATGCAGGTTATTCTGATTTTTAAATGAACACAAAGCCCAGCAGAGAAGGAGTGTTTATTCATGTGAAATATCCCTGTTTTCACACCAATCCTGGATGGGACGAGCTCTGAGTTCTCAGGGCTTTGCAATATCCGTAAATCCCTGGGTGGGGAGACATTGTCATTTTTCTTTGTGGAGAAGCAAAGGCACCTGTGGCTCAGCAGGATGTTAACGATGAGTTTCTATTTTTTGCAGAACATCCAGGCAAGGAGAAGTTCATTAATGCCATCTCCATCCTGTTCCCACCTCGGGGTAGCCAAGCAACCCTGGCATCCCTGGGTTATATTTAGAGGAGGTAGGAGCGCGGATGTTCTCCACCCGGGAAATGATATTGTGCTGATAACTCTGTGTTTGCTTACCTGCCTCCTGCTCCATCCATCCACCCACCTCCTCTCCCACCCCCTGCGTGTCCCACGGTGATTAATGATTTTCCAGGGCTCCGTTTTTAGCCATCGTTGGCTCTGTTAATTAAACAGGAGCAAGGTTTGGCCTGGAGGCTCAAACTGGGCGTCACTCACCCCTTGGTTCTGGGGCTCCTTTGACTCATTTTTGCTTCTGGTTTTAAATTATTTTTCTCCTGCAAGGGTTTGGTTTGTTCTAAATGTGTGACACAGAATGAAAGCTTTGGTGAACAGGAAAGTCTGGAGAAGGGAAGGCTCCGTGGAGAGCTCAGAGCCCCTGGCAGTGCCCAAAGGGGCTCCAGGAGAGCTGGAGAGGGTGGGACAAAGGATGAGGGGACAAGGGATGGAGGGACAGGACACAGGGAATGGCTTTGAGCTGAAAGAGGGAAGGTTTAGATGGGATTTTGGGAAGGAATTCCTGGCTATGAGGGTGGGGAGGGGCTGGGATGGAATTCCCAGAGCAGCTGTGGCTGCTCCTGGATCCCTGGAAGTGTCCAAGGACAGGTTGGACACTGCAGTGTGGATCCACCTGGGATGGTGAGACGTGTCCCTGGCCATGGCAGGGGTGGAATGGGATGGGCTTTAACCCCTTTCCAACCCAAACCATTCCATGATGATTCTGTGATTTGAAGTCAGAATTCCTTTAAAACCTGCTCCATTTGGAAAGCTCTTTTAGGTTCCAAACCTCTTTTAGGTTACTCCAAACAGAGGGAACTCTTTCTCCCAAAACCCCTGGCTAGACCTGTTATGATCCATAAGTGTTAGAACCAAAATTCCCTGCAAACCCCTTTTATTTCTGTAGCACAAAATTCTCCTCATTCAGCAGCCACAGGGAAATAAATCAGATTTTTTTTTATTTTTTTTACTCAGCACTGAAGATGTTGAGCTCTGACAGCTCTTGAATTTAAGTGGTTTTAGTGTCTCTAAGCCCCTCTCTCCTCCCTGTGATCTTCTGATCCTTCACAGCCCTCTGGGAGCAAACGGTCTCAGGCAAATCCTGGAGCTTTTCCAGGTTTCTTTGCTCCCAGTTTGAGCAGCAGCCAGGACAGCTGGATCTTGCTTCTCCCCTTGGAGTAGGAGTTGATTCTACACTTTTGAAGCCAATTCACAGCTCTGGATAAAGAGGAGTTTGTTTATCACTTCCAGGACAGTATAAACTCATCCCTTTATCCTGGGATTGATCCTATTTAGCTCTGGAGTTTGTGCAAGGAGTGCTCGAAGAGATCAGTGTTTAATCCAAGGTGGAACTGGCTCAGAATATAGGGAATTCCACATATCTGTCTGTCTAGTTGGTGTGTCAGGTTTTTACACCATCTTCATTTAGCACAGAGCAAAAATGTCCTTAGAAAATCCCTTTTTTTTCCCCCCAGAGTATATTCCCAGCAGGTGAAATAAAGGAGGAAAATCCTCCTTTACAAACTGAGCATCTGCAGGAGTTTCCCGCCCTTTTTATCCCACATGCGGGGCAGGAAGGGAAAAAGGGTCTTGGAAAAGAAGATAGATCTCTTTAAAATGCGAGTTTTACCCTTAAACACCTCATTCCTGAAAATCCTTAGCTGCAGCCAGATGAGAAATCAGGAGACAGGGAAGAAACAGATGGAATTTGCCATCCTGGGATTCCACAAAACACATCCCTCTAATTGGCAGAGATAGGAATTAAGGCATCATTTCAAGAGGTCAAATGGGCTCGGATGGATTTTCCGCCTTATCTGGCATGGAATCTTGCTCAGTTTGATTTTAGCCAGGATCAGAAATTAGGGAACATAATGGGATTATCTTGTCTAGACTAAAGATGTCAGAGAGCAGGGAGGATGCGCAGGAGGGGAGGAGGGACTGGGATAAAGAATGTTCAATATTCCATTATCAAAGTCCCTGCTGGGATTCGGGGCTTTGGGTCAAAATATCCCTGAGACAACTCAGAGCCTGTTCCTGACTTTGGAGTCTGGATCCATGAGGAAAAATTATTCTCATTTTATGCCTTATCCTCTGCTTTTGATTTTTCAGGGGAATGATTTCCTGTTTCCATTCCTATGTTGTCCCAGAGTTGTTCTCCTGGTTTTTCTGGCATGAGGTGGAGTTAAAACAGGGTCTTACTGTAGGATTTTGTTTTTCTCCCTATCCCTCCCCACATCCTACACCTTGGAGTAACAGCCCCTTAGAGTAACATTCCCTTGGAGTAATTCCAGTGATGTCACAGCTCTGGGATCATCCAACTCCAAATGAGCCTTTCCCTATGGATTAGATAAGAATAAGGTGGGAATTTTAAGGGAACTCCCTGACCACCAAGCTCCCCTCAAGGTATTTTCCAGATATGATCCCATCCCCAAACCCAGAATGCTCTGTCTAGTTACCAAAATACTTAGATTTTCCATCCTATTCCTCTTATCACAACCTCTTCCTCCTTTCTCACTCCTTTTTAGAGGAGTTTGATTTTTCCACTAGATTTTTCCAGAATTAGTGTAGGACTTTGGTAACCCCTCTTGTTCCTTGAAGTTCCACCACAACATTTTTCCCTGCTGCTTCCCAACTCCTTTTCAGAGGAGTTATATTTTTCCATTAGATTTTTCCACTAGATTTTTCCAGAATTAGTGTAGGACTTTGGTAACCCCTCTTGTTCCTTGAAGTTCCACCACAACATTTTTCCCTGCTGCTTTTCCTTGGCCAGGCTCAACAAACCAAAGCTCCATGAGGTTTTTTTTTTTTTGTTGGGGGTTTTTTTATCACAGCAGGAGATGTTGTCCCTGTATAACTCATCATTCCTGACTCCAAGCTGGTCCATTCTTAAATCATCTGGGTTTTTTTCCAGTTCCAAACCCATGATTCGTCATTGATCCAGAAAGGAAAAGGCTCTTCATGGCAGCCACAGGGCTCCTAAAAAATATTGATTTTTCCTGGGCCAAGGACTCATTTCCAGTGGATTCTCCTGGATTACAGATCAGATGAGTTGGCCAAGGTCATCCTAGGAATCACTGGCAAGGTAATGTTGCTTTTTGGGATTTTTGAGGGGATGGTTTAGGTTTTTGGGTTTGCTTTTGATTTTGCTTGGGTTTTTTTTCCCCTCCAGTGTTTTACATATTTTTATCAACACAGTGCTTGGAGCCATCCAGAATTTCCAAGAGAAGTCAAATTAACCCAACCCAGGATATTTTCCCTGGGAACTAAAATTTTGTAGGAAAGAGGGAATAGTCAGAGCCCCACTTGCTCTTCTTTAAGTCTCTGCAAACCTGGTCCTAAAATTCCTTAGGGAATAGGGAGTACTCAGAGCCCCAGTGGTTGTTCGTTAAGTCTCACTGCAAAGCTGGTCCTAAAATTCCATAGGAAAGAGGGAATTCTCAGAGCCCCAGCTGCTTTTCCTTAAAGCTCTCTGCAAACTATTCACTGGATATAAAAGCAAGAAAAGCAAGAAAATTGGGATTTTTCCTTTTTTTTTTTTTTTTTTTTTTTTTTCATAACAGACTAAACTTGAGCCTGCCCTCAGAGCAAGGAGTCAAACACAGGTTCCTGTTTTGTTCCTTAATCTCATCCTTTTTACAGAGAAAATTCCCCCTTTCCAGCTGAACCCGAGTTCCCAGCTGACCGGACCTCTCCCTCCTGTACATCTGCACGGAGGGAAATGACAAAATATTCCAATTTCTCCCAAATGTCAACTTAAAAAAACACACAAATAGGAAACAGCTGCCCCGGGGCAGCCTGGGAGATGTAAATTTAATTCTTGGAGCTGTCTCCACATCCCTCATTGCCACTTCCATGGTCCTGCTTTCACTGGAGAACACCTGGGAGCTGCTGGCAAGAGGCCTCTGGGGTGGGTGGGTGACTCCCAGTTGAAAACAAGCCATGAAAAAGCCTCTTCTATCCCAGGAAAAAAGGTAAACATGGAAGGAGGCACTCCCTGGAGTTGAATCAGATCCTGCCAACTTTATTCCGCTTGGTGTTCGCCCATGGAAGGTCTGAGCCGTTATCTTTGGAAATAGGAGGAGCTCCAAAACATCTCCTGCAGATCCTGGTGGCTCTGCTGTTCCATCTTCCCACTCCAAAACAGGAAGAGCAGATTAGGTCTGGATAAATCCAAGTGTTCTCCTAAAAGAGACTCCCACTTTCCTTCCTGTTGTATTCCATCCTCAATTTATTTTCTTTCCATTCCTTCCCTTTCCCATTACACATTTCCTCATGGATCAGAGGCAGAACTTGCTGGTGGAAAGAAACCTGAGTTCAGCTCAACTTCTCTGGGGTTTTCATTCCCAAGAATTCAGAGTTGGATAAATTTTTCAATGATTAATGCCTTTGATCAAGATTGAGGACCCTGATAAATTGTCCAAGGCCAGGTTGGATGGGAATTGGAGCAACCTGGGATAGAGTAAAGTGTCCCTGCCCATGGCAAGGGTGGAAATGAGATGAACTTTAAGGTCCCTTCCAGCTCAAGCCATTCTGGAATTCTGGGATCCTGGGATATAAGACCTGCCCTAAAATTTCTTGAGTCATGGAATTGTTTTGTTTCAATCCTACTGATGGGTTTCAAAGAAGGAAGTGGCATGGAATATAAAAGTGGCACGGACATTAAAGACATAAAAACTTTAAGGAAAAAAAAATAGAGGTGGAAATGAAATATCAATAGGATTGGAGATACATAAAAAAAGGAGGGGTGCCCAAATCATGGAATCACAGAATCCCAGGATGGTTTGGGTTGGAAGGGACCTGACAGTTCATTAATTCCATCCCCTGCATAGGCAGGGACACCTTCCACTGTTCCAGGCTGCTCCAGGCCCCAATGTCCAGCCTGGCCTTGGGCACTTCCAGGGATCCAGGAGCAGCCACAGCTGCTCTGGGAATTCCATCCCAGCCCCTCCCCACCCTCCCAGCCAGGAATTCCCAATTCCCAATATCCCATCCATCCCTGCCCTCTGGCAGTGGAAGCCATTCCCTGTGTCCTGTCCCTCCATCGCTTGTCCCCAGTCCCTCTCCAGGCTTTTTGCAGGCACTAATACTCCCTGGAGACAGGTCCCATACATCCCATAATCCCTACATTTCCAGACAACCTTATCTCTCCATCTCCTTCCTTCCCTAACACACATCACTCATTAAACCAGAAAAGCTCCAAGGCTTGGTCACCAATAATTCCCTCAGAAATCCCACCAGGAACCAGGAATCCCATGAGGGATAGCCCTGGAGATTTATTTATTCTCCCAACCTACACTTCTTTCTGGAGAAGCATCTATTTACCAGGATACCCCACAGTGTCTCAAATTATTTGGGACACCTTCATTTATTTTCCTAAATTACCAGAAACTGAGGGATAGGAAGGGTTTTAAAAGGAGCAATGAAAGCTTCACCTGAGACCAGAATTCTTATGAAGGGTTTGTAGGAAAAAACACAAGAAAATATTCATGTACCAAGAAATTCCAAGTGAGACAATAAATTCCTGTGATGTGAGGAAGCTGGAACTATTTATACCTGTAGGTTGTCTTAATTCCAGCCCCAAAGGTGGAATTGGATCCCTCTGTCCCTCTTAGGTCTTCAGGTTTCACCTGGTCACCCTTTAACAAGCCAAAGGAGTTTTGTTGGAATACAGAATTTTGGTCCTCAGCAAAAAAAACACATTTAAAGGGAGGGACAGGAAAGTTCAACCTCTACAGGGAACCTGTAGGTGAATTATTTCCTAATTGTGTTAATTATTATAATTATTTCAGCAGGCAAAATAGGGTTGCTGTACCAGGAGAAGCTGAAATCACTCTGAAAAAAGGGGAAGTAATTCCAAGACATGGTCCAGAGTGTGGCTGTGAGCCCCAAAGCTGTGTCTGCTTCTAGGGTTTGGGAATTCTGATGCTTCATCAGCATGGAAACCCAAACACCATTCCTTGATTTCACAGAAACCTGGAATGATTTGGGATGGAAGGGGCCTTATAAAATCATTTAATTCTCACCTTCCACTGTCCCAGGTTGCTCCAAGCCACATCCAGCCTGGCCTAGGACACTTCCAGAGATGAAGCATCCACAGCTTTTCTGGGAATTGCATCCCAGCCCCTCCCAGCCAGGAATTCCTTCCCAATATTCCTTCTATCCCTGCCATCCTTCAGCTTAAAACCATTCCAGAAATCAGTGCCTTGATATAACCACACAATGCAGAACATTTTCTCTGCCTTCTGGAGGTAAAAAAAGGAGGAAAATTTTTAATTTATAGAGAAAAAAGGTCAAAATATAACTTCAAGCAGATGAAGTTCACCAAATGTTGTAAGAGATGGAGTCAGGTGATGGAACTGGAAGGTGATTCTCATGTCCATATCCTGTGGGAATGCAGAGAAAAACAATCCAGGTCTCCTTCTGACCTCCTCTTTGGTTGCAGCCGCACTTTCTCCACATTCCGTCCTTTTTCCAAAGTCTGAGCGTGTCTTGGATTTTCTGGAGTTAAATGCTTCCTCCTGTGCCATGTGAGCCATAGGGTTTTTCCCAGGATCCTCCAGAAATCCTTTTTAAAATAAATATCATTTAATGACTTGGAATAATAACGGTTCTCATTGCTCTCCCCACCATTACTTATTATTACTTATTAATTATTCACCAGGAGAGGTTAAGATTGGATATTAGGAAAAAAAAAAACTCCTGAGGGAAAGCGCAGTCAAGCACTGGAATGAGCCGCCTGGGGAAGTGGTGGTGTCACCATCCTTGGAAATGTGGAAAAAAATGTGTGGATGCGGCACTTGAGGACATGGTGGTGGTGCTGGTTGAGGGTTGAACTTTATGACCTTAAATATAGAAATAAACACAGAATTGAGGAATTGTTAAGGTTGGAAAAGATCTCCAAGATCATCAAGTCCAACCCTCATCCAGCACCTCCATGTTCACTAAACTCTGCACTCAAGAGCCACATCCACGCATTTTTTGAACAATTCCAGTGGTGGGGACTCCAATTCTACCCTGTGCAACCTCTTCCAAGGCTTGACCATCTTTTCCATGAGGAATTTTTCCCCTGATATCCAATCTAAGCTTGTCCTGGCTGATGTAATTTGAGGCCTACAAGATGCTGTAACTTGAGGCCTACATGAAAACACGGTGCTAAATTTATCAAATATGTGCGAAAATCTTAGATCAGGCATAAAACCCTACAGCTCCAAGAAGGAATAAAAGTCCCATAAATTCCCCCCAGCTCAATGTAAATGAAATTTGCATAATATTCCACCTGAAGACAATTTCTTCTTCCACCCACTAGATGGGAGCAAACATTAATTTATGGGATCGTGCCAGCTCTGGGTATTGGATGTCTGATGCCAACGTGTGTGGTCTTGTGGCTTGGAGTTCCCTTTTTAGTGCTGTTTAATGAGGGAAATGTAGAACTTGGAGCAAATGGATTCTCGGACATCATAAAAAGTGGGGGTTGGCTGAGGGCCAAGGGATCACTTCAAAAATTCCCTACAAAAAAATCAAGGAGTGGAAACCTGGAGTGTGTTTGCCTCCAGACCAAATCAAATATTCCTGTTTGCTCACGAGGTGGTTTATTTTTAAGCCTTGACTAAGCATCTGCAAGGAAAATATTTGGGATTTGGATCTCTCCATGTTCATTCCCTGCCTTCACCTTCTGACCAGCAGGCCGAGAATAAAAGTGTGTGTCATGGAAAGCTGAGCCGTGGAGGTTAAACAATTCCTAGAGTTTTATTTGGTGTAGGGATCAGCTTTCCAAGAATTGTCCATTAAGAGCAAGGAATTTTTTGTCACAGCAGGGAGAGGTATGGAGAGAGGTATATTCCTAATCACTTTTCTTAAGGAATTGTTGATGAATAAAAATGTCAACATAGCAACTCCTGAGTATCCAGAAATTGCAAGAAATTCCAGCAGAGCTCCTTGTGAGATTTGTATCCTCTGATGTTTGCATAAAGGTTTCTTCCCAAGCCAAATGCCCACTGTGGGGAGGGAATTGAAGGGCAGAGGGAGCTCAAATCCTGGGATATTTTCCTAGAATCAGACACCCCAGCCAGTCCAGTTCCTTTAGTGGTGGTGAATCTTGAAGGTTTGCTCTGTAGTGAACATTTTTAGGTCTCAGTCCCTCAGTTTTTGGGAGTGCACAACAAATTATGACTCTTTTGGCCTTGGATTTTCCTTTGGGAGTCCTGGGAAAATCCCTATGGAATATTTGTATTTTCCTGCCAGTTATGAGGCAGCCTGAAATGACTAAATTTAGATTTAGACATTAAAATTTGTAAAATTAGGGGATATTTGTGGCCCAGCTCGGAAGGAAGGAAGGAAGGAAGGAAGGAAGGAAGGAAGGAAGGAAGGAAGGATGTTTTTCTGACAGTGTTTTCCAACCCTTACTACTGGAGATATGAGAGAGCTCCATCGAGGGAATCATCATTTCATGATCCATTTTTTCCAGGTGGTGGCATCGGGATGGAAGAACATCAGGGAATGACACTTGAGGAAATTTGATCCCTCTCAAAAGTTTGTAAATGAAATCCCACAGTCCTGGTTTGAGCTCTTTGCACAGAAGCTCCTTGTGGATCAATCGTCAGCACTCAACATTCCCAGCATCCATCAGGGAATCCTGGAATGGTTTTGGCTGGAAGAGACCTTAAGGATCATCCAGTACCAGTCCCCTGCCATAGGCAGAGACACCTTCCACTACTCCAGCCTGGCCTAAAAAGTTTTTCATCAGATACTGATGCAGCTCCATCATTCTCCCCCCTCATTCTCATGTCAGCCCCAAATACATCCTAAAATTCAGGGAGTGGAAAAGGAATATTATTAACATAAAAATAATAGTAAGGAATGTTATTTTCTCTTGTTTCCTGATATATAAATCCTCTGTGTTGGTAAAATCTTGTTAGTGACACTGAACTCCAGCTGAGTCATCCTCAAAAAAAATCCCAAAGAGAAACCCCGATCCCACATTTCTTTCTTATTTTAATGAGAAGAGCAAAGCAAAGGGCACCAAACATAAACCAAGGGAGAAGAATCACTTTGTTTTAATTAAAGCTGAACAAAGCCTGGAGCAGCTTTGCCCAGGACATGGAAGTGACAGCAGAGAGTGATCATTATTCCTAAGGGAAGAGCTGCCAGGAGAACACTGAGGGAGCTTTAATTTGCCGTGGAAAAAGCCTGTTAATTACAGCTAACGAGTTTTGAGCAGGGTCTGTAAAACAGTGGCCCCTGAGTGAAGAAGCCTCCTCCAGAATTAACCTTGTCATGGGCCCTGACAGAGGCCAGAGCAGCTCTGGGGACTCTCAGGAGGTGACGGGGTCTCCAGGCTGCTCCTTTAATTAGCCCTGGGATAGCTCCAGAGAATTTCCTGCTGCAGTTCCTGGGGGGACAGGGCAAAGGCCTCTGGGGCAGCCCTGCACGGAGGGCGGGATGTTTGTGCAAAGAGCTGACCCCCAGAGTCTCTGGGCTGGCCTCAGCATGGGGGTCAGGAGCCCAAAATGGCCTGTGGTCATTCCTAAATGGGAGTGGGGGTGGGAAAAAGGATGGGGAAGCAATGCCAGGAGTGTGGAAATGGTGTCCAAACTATGAGGGAATTTTTGAGGTCCCTCCCAACATGAACCATTCTGAGATTCCATGAATGTGCCTTCTGCAGGGTGATGCAGGACCCACATTTTTCCTACCGTCCCTTTCCAGGAATTCTCAGCAGCACCATGGAATATCCAGACATCCCTCAACACTTCCAAAGGGGAACAGCCCTGGGTTTTGGACTCGGGAGAACCACACAGAGACTTTGGGTTGTGTCTGTAAAAGCAGAGAAGAACAAATTTAAACCTAAAGGTTTTTATTTCTTTTCCTCTCCGTTGATGTTCTCTACATACAAATGTTCAGGGGAATCAGGAGTGGATCTCTCTAAATTCCAGAATCCTTGAATCCCAGAATGGTTTGGGTTGGAAGGGATATTAAAAATTCCCCAGATCCAAACTCTGGTGTGTGTTTAGGTTGGATATTGGGAAAAATTTCTTCATCCAACGGGTTGTCTGGCCTGAGGGCAGTGGTGGAGTCCCCATCCCTGGAAGGATTTAAAAGGCATGTGGTTGTGGCACTTGGAGACATGGGATAGTGGTGGCCTTGGGAATGGTTGGACTCAATGATCTTGGAGATCTCCAGCTTAAAAAATTCTGTGAATCTATGAATCTCTCATTAAATATATCTCTAATTAAATCCCTAATACATCACTAATTAAAAATATGAACATATTTTTTGATAACCCCAGATCCAAACCCTGGTGTGTGTTTAGGTTGGATATTGGGAAAAATTTCTTCATCCAACGGGTTGTCTGGCCTGAGGGCAGTGGTGGAGTCCCCATCCCTGGAAGGATTTAAAAGGCATGTGGTTGTGGCACTTGGAGACATGGGATAGTGGTGGCCTTGGGAATGGTTGGACTCAATGATCTTGGAGATCTCCAGCTTAAAAAATTCTGTGAATCTATGAATCTCTCATTAAATATATCTCTAATTAAATCCCTAATACATCACTAATTAAAAATATGAACATATTTTTTGATAACTTGGGAAAACAGAGTGGTATTGGTCAATCATCAACTTCCTTATCTCCATGGATCATCTCAAGTGCTCTCCTGCCAGGTTGACAGGATTCCACATCTAAGGAAAAGAGCTGACACTTGGTTGAAATTCACATTTTCCAATGAGGAGCCATTGGATAAAGAATGTACATGTTCTAAATTGATAAGAAAACTGATAAGGTCCCCTTTTGTGCTGAAAGATCAACAAAAGCAGGAAAGATGGTTCTTGAACTCTGCTTTGAGAGGTTGCAGAGGATGGCACAGATGGAGCTGTTCCCTGTCCCTGGAAGTGTCCAAGGCCAGGTTGTATGAGGCTTGGAACAACCTGGGCTATTGGAATATGTCCCAACCCTTGGTTTCAATGTCACTTCCAACCCAACCATTCCAGAATTCCTTGAAGATGAGCTCCTGATCCTCTGGGAAGTGGCAGCTCTCTGGAAAAAGGATTTGTATTAATTTGTTTCACATTCTATCTGCACTATGCTGGGAATTCATCCCTTGTGGCATCCCCTGACTTCCAGAGTCTCTTACCCGTTTGTGGAGGATGAATTTCTGTGCTCTCCATTCCCACTGCCCTACAGAGATTCCGGATTCTTTTTCCTCCAGAAGCTGAGAAAAGGGACAAAGGTCCTTGTCCTCTTCCTGGACAGGATGCTGGGCTGAAGTGACCTTTTCCCTGATCCAGGGCAGCTGTTCCCATGTTCATTACCAGATCCAGAGGTTTTTAACAGCTGCTGCAGCTGCTCCCAGTTTTAGCTCTGGAGGATTCCAAGAATTCCTTCTGCACCTTGGCATGACGATCGTGATCCCAGCCAACCTTGGGATGCACTTAAACCCAATGGCACAGACAAATCCATGACTTTGCAGGAATTATTGCCTCTGCTAAAAATGTAATTGGATAATGCAAGTTTTGATGAAGATTCCCACATGAACAGGGTTGGTTTGGTTTTTTGTTTTTTTTTTGGGCAGATCTTTACTCAAAACACCCCAGGCATGAACAGGGTTGGTTTGGTTTTTTGGTTTTTTTTTGGGCAGATCTTTACTCAAAACACCCCAGATCCTGAAGCAATGGGATTATATCAGATAATCTGTGAAGAAAAATGCATTTAAAAACTTATTCCTACAAGGATTTGATGATGTTCCACTACTGGAATGTGTATGTGCCTGGTCTGACTCCACTGCCCTCATCCACTAAAAATCTCCCCAAACTTGCTCCCTGGGATATCATTCCCAGCTTTCCTGAGCAAGGCTGAGCTGTGTGGTCCAACCTCAGCCCAAACCAGGACCTTGAGGGAGCAGTAACGATGCTGCTGGCCTCGGAATGCCAGGCTCAGGCTGTGCTGGGATTTCCCTGGCCACATCCCTGTGATCCTGAGGGGAAAATCTGGGATAACACTTTGAGGGGACACCAAATGTGGGGCTGTGACACATAAAAAAAAATAATCCCACTTCATTCACCCTTCCGTTTAAAAGCTCAGCTCCCGTTTTCATGTCTTTGGGATTCTGTGGGCATCCAGTTGAATTGGGAATTCCCAAGAGCCCTTTTAAAGGCTTTCCTTGCCTCCATAAACCCACAGCTGTTTTGGCTGGAAGTCTCCTGCTCTTGGCATGGGATTAAATTCCCAACTTGCCACCTATGGAGTCTGAACATGTCCAGCTTTGAGGTTCCTGCTGCTGGAATGAGGGATTTTTTTCCCAACTGTTTTTTCATGGAGCAGCTCAGCATTCCCTTAACTTTTTTTTTTGTTCCTTCTTCCCACAAAACCATAACTATCCCAGTAATTGACATCCCTAATCCCTTTAGGATTGGCTGTGCTGCTGTTCCCGTGTTGACAAATCCAGAATTCCCTCTCCCAGTTTATTCCAGCAGCTTCCATCATTCCCAACTGGTTTCAAGCTCCAAGTGCTGGGTTATGTCACCAGTAAGGCCTATCAGTCATAAAGAAACAAATTAATTTGCTTATCCAGAGAATCCTGGAGGATCCAGGGACAATCCCTTCAGTATTCCATAAGGATTTACAAATTCCAGGTGTTTTGTCTCTGTAATAATCCCAGACTGTGCTTTCCTGTGAATCTCAAGTTTTCCAGGTTTTTGGGGTGTCCAAGATCAAGGAGTGAAGAACGAGGGGGTTTCACTGAAATCCAGGAATGACTCTGAGGGAGGAAGAGTTGGGAGATCTTCAGAATATCTAAAAAAAACTCTCCACACTTCAAATTGTCAGGAATCATGGAATAATTCAGGTTGGAAAAGAGCTCCAAGATCATCGAGTCCAACCATTCCCTCACCACAAAACCATGTCCCCAGATGCCACATCCACACATTTTTTGAATACTTCCAGGTATGGTGATTCCAACACTTCCCCATTCCAATTCCTGACCACCCTTTCCATGAGAAAAATTTCCCTAAATATCCGACCTAAACCTCCCCTGGCACAACTTGAGGCTGCTCCTCTCCCCTTGGATAGAAGCAGCACGGTGAGTGTGTCAGTATTTGCCTTCTGAATTCCTCCTGCTGTCATTCCAGGGACAAAAATCCTGCTGCCAGTGCCTGAGAACATAATTCTGGGAACGACATACATCCCTGGTTTTCCCAAACATTTATGTACATGGATGATTTTATAAACGTTTCAATTTTTGTGGAGCAGTTTTTTAACATATGCTTAAATATTTCCTGATTCCTGGCTGATTATTTCATGGCATGTGCCATGGATAAATTAGGAAATCAACCATCATTTCTTAGTTCTGAATCTTTATTCCTGAAAAATTTCTCTGGCTCACCTGAATCCTGATTGGAAATATTTAAGTGACTAATTCCAGGAGAAGTAATTGATGAGGATGTGTCTATAAACTTTGGAATTTCATTTGTTTGGACACTCACATAATTCCATTCAATAAAAAAGGAAGTATTCCTTCATCCATGAATCCGTGGGTTTGGGGTTTTTGTTTTGGATGGATATAAAATGTTGCCAATATCCCACAGGGAATTCCAAAGTTCACCTCCAGGCTGTGTGGATCATTCATTTCCTTACATTATAGATTTTATTGGAATAAACTCTCACTCCTTGCTCATTTCCCCTTTTAACTCCTGATTTTATATCCTTTGATCGTATCCAGCATCAAAACTTTCTCTTCCTTGCTGATTTCCTGGTGTGTCCTTCGTTCTTTGGGAAAACTATTCCATATGTTCAATCCTTCTAGGAAACTTTTTGTCCATTTGCTGCCACTGATTCTTCCTGAAGAGGGAACCAGGATTGAAAAGAACAGGAACTCTCTGGGAAGAGCATCTCCATCCCTCAGGAGCCCAAAAATTCCTCTTCTCCCACTTTCGTCCTTTATTAAGGAATATAAACTCCCTACAAACATAAATTTGTGGGTTTTTGGTTTTGTGTCGTTATTGTGGTTCAAACTCATGGTTCAAACTGAGAGAAAGACAGTGTTTTCCAGCAAAAATGATTTTCCAAAGCAAATCCCTTCTGCCAAATCCCATCGTGCTGGCAAGATAATGGCATGGAGCTGTGCCAGAGGGATTTGGGTTGGATATCAGGGAAAGGTTCTTCCCTCAGAAGGCAGTTGGGCACTGCCCAGGCTCCCCAGGGAATGGGCACATTCCCAAGGCTACCAGAGCTCCATGAACATTTGGATAACTCAGGGACAGGCTGGGATTGTTGGGATTATCCTGGGCAGGACCAGGAGCTGGACTGGATGATCCTTGTGGGAATCTTCCAGCTCAGGGTATTCTATTCTACAATTCCCACTGGAGAATTCCCAGTCTCCTGTGTGCTCATTGAATGGACTATCCCAGAATCCACTAATTAACATGGATTTCTCTTCTGATCCTTCTTCCTTCCTCCCTTTGCTGTGTCCTGGGGCTCTCCTCCTGGGCAGGAGAGGATTCCTGCAGGACCGGGTGTCTGAATTCCCAAGGGTTTAAGGCTGGAGAATGGCAGGTGGAATTCAGGTTGTGGTTTGGAGAGAAGGAAGAATATGGAAGAAATTCCAGGAGGGGAGAAAAGGGATTTATGGTGTTTGGGTGGAGACAAAAGGGATCACAGAATGGATATCCAGCCTTGGGTGGGCTCAGCACCTTGGGATAACAGCCCTAATTTGGAAGGGGACGTGGAGATGTGTGGGAAGGTGGGATTTGGGAGACAGGGAATGAGTCCAGCAAGAGTTAACACAGCCAGCCCCCGGTGCCTCCTCTCACCCAGTGCCTCCCACACTTCCCAAATCCCAGGCTGTGCCTTCCTTATCAGCCCCCGGTGCTGACAGTTTGCCCAGGGATGTTTTCCGAGGGATATCAGTGCTCCTGCTTCCCTTCCCAAGGGCTCCTATCTCTCCCTATTTCTCAGCAGCTCTTCACTAGGGCAAGGCCCAGGCAGCGAGACTTTGGCTTGGTTTGGAAAACAAAACCTCCATTACAAGGAAAACAGACCCACCCATTTTTCTGAGCCTTTTTTTTTGCAGGGATTGTAAAAAAATAAAAAATAAAAAAAAAATCCCAGGAATGTTGATGTGCTGTAATTAAAATGGAATCGTGAGGTAAAATGTGGATGTCTGTATATAAATAAATCAAAACTTGGGCAGGAATGAATGGCACATTCCTCATTTTGCTTTTCTTTGAAATAAGTTGTGCTAAAACAGGGAAAGAAATGTCTGGGATTGCCAGTTCCCCCCGGAATTGGAGTGGTTGGAGAGGACCACCTTGCTCCACCTGGCACAAGGTGACTTCAGGCCTGGTTGTGACATTAAATCACTTTTGTGACACCTCAAGGCCCCTCCCTGCCCTGCTCGAGGTGTTGGTGACACCACAGAGTTGCACGGAAGGGACAACTGTGATCCTGACCCTTGGCAGTGGGAATTTCCTTCCTAAAAGGATCAACAACAGCAAAAGCAATGTGGAAAAAAATCCCAGATAATCCCACATTTGTGATTTCCTGCTCCTTATAATCCCAGGATTTTGGAAGCCTGGATGGTAAATATGGATGAGTGGTGAATGGGGGGCTGAAAAATGAGGGATTGTTTCCCACAGTTTTACCCTCTGGAAAAGCTGCATCTTACCTTGGAGGAATTCTCAGGGAGAACCTGAAGCATGGTAGGACACAAGGGAATGGATGGAGCTGTGTCAGGGGAGGTTCCAGCTGGATTTCAGGGAAAGGTTCCAGTTGGATTTCAGGGAAAGGTTCCAGTTGGATTTTAGGAAAAGGTTCCTCTTCCAGAGGGAGGTTGGACACTTCCCAGGCTCCCCAGGGAATGGTAACATTCCCAAGGCTGCCAGAGCTCCAGAAGCATTTGGCAAATACTCTCAGGGATGCACAGGGCGGGATTGTTGTGGTGTCTGTGCAGGTCCAGGGGTTGGATTGGATGATCCTTGTGGATCTCTTCCAGCTCAGGTTATTCCGTGATTCTCTGATTCCATGGCCTGGGAATGGAATAGGATGTTCAGCTGGGATTTAATCCTTAGCACCAAAATCTGTCACAGCTCTTGTGTTACTTCAATATGATAATTAATAAAAAAGAAATACTTTGAAATTATTAAATTACAAAAGAGTTTCATGACAGAATTTTAGAACTTTTTGGGGCTTTTATGTATTTTTTTTTTACTTTTGTTAACTGAATGGAAGATACTAAATAAAAACTAAACATAGTTTTTCAATGGATACAATGGGTCACGGCTGGGAAATGCCTTTCTTAAGTTTCTGTACATAACCCAACTTTTTTGGGCACAGGAAAATGGAGCAGTTATCCCTGATTTCAGACACCTGCTGTGGAAAATGCCATTCCTTGGAAAAGCCAGGGGAACTCCACAATAAGAGAATTAGGACAGTTCCAGGATGTCCATCCACTCCCTGCTCTGGGGATATTTTTGTGATAACCTCAGTTGTACCTGTTCCCTCAATCCCAGTTTTTTGACATAATAGAGGGTTTGCTCTGGTGAGGATTTGGGGGATTCTGGGAATCACAGGATTATTAAGGTTGGAAAAACCCTCTCAGCTCATCGAGTCCAAACAGGAACACAGCACTGCCAAATCCACCCAATCCATGTCCCCAAGTGCCGTATCCAATTAAAAACCCTTCCAGGAATGGTGACTCCACTTCCCTGGTCATCCTGTTCCAATGCCTGACCACCCTTCCTGTGGAGAAATATTCCTTAAAATCCAATCTAAAATTCCCTCTGGCACAACCTGGGGTTGTTTCCTCTTGTCTGTCCATTGTTCCCTGGGAGAAGAGACCAATCCCAGCTGGCTCCATCCTCCTTTATGGGATTGTGGAAGCAGGCAGAGATCAATCCTAAATGGAAAACACTAATGCCAGAACTCAGAGTGAAAACACAACGGATCAGCTGAGATCAACTGAGTCACAAACCGTAAAAGATTTGCCTCAGTCTGGATGTCAAGAATTTGAGAAGGATCCGGCAATTCCAGGCAGGAATTCTCTAGGCTAAGACTGGATTCTGGATTTCAGGAATTTGAGAAGGATTCAACAATTCCAGGCAGGAATTCTCTAGGCTTAGACTGGATTCTGGATTTCAGGAATTTGAGCAGGATCCAGCAATTCCAGGCAGGAATACTCTGGGCTAAGACACCCCAGCAGTGGGAAGTGTGTCCATAACTGCCCCTTCCAATCCTAATAAAATAAACTACAATAAAGGATAACATTTAAGGAAATCTTAACCAAAGGAAATTGAATCAAAAGATTTTTTTTCTCTTTTTTTAAAACTTTAAAAAAAAATTTCCTTCAACAAATTACTAATGAGGGAGTGGCAGCCCAGGAACTTCCAATGAGTTCAGTGCGAGCTGGAAAAGGCTCCAATCAATTCCATGGAGAAGGAATCACTCTAGAGGCTCCTTCAGACAGCAAATTCAGGGAGCTGTTCTGTTTCTCACTGCAGCTTTGGCACTTCCAGGGTTTTATGCTGGAGGTTCTTCCAAAAGCTTTTATTCCTCCTCACTCTGTTCTCCAGCTTCTTGAGGAGTTGGGTGTTGGGGGATGAATAAATTTGGTTTTCAATGCCCCCATTTTGCCCTCATTAAAATCAATAACACAAATCCCAATAATTCCAACAAACCACGGACAGAACTGGAGGCTCTGGTGCAGAATTTTGAAGATTCTTGAAGAATCAAAGCTCAAAACTCTTCAGCAAGTGGTGACAAGGACGAGATGGAAACACAAAGCCACATTTTTGACAAACCCAGTAATTTCCAGAATTCAAAGCCACCAGTCCTGAAGAATTAATGATTTTAAAGCAGGAATAACTCAGCTGCTGGGTGTGGCAGCACATAAAGCTGTTGTAAAATACTCACTGAGTGTGGAGAGAGTTCACTGATCACAGCACCCAGGGCTGAACCTCTGGTCATAAAATTAGTGCAGGAGTCAATGGAAATGGAACAATTTTCCTTGATAATTCCAGTGTCACTGACCTGTTTTTTTGTGATAATTTGAGTGTCACTCACCCAGTCGTTATCAGAATAAAAATCCAGTTGGTCAAGGCCACCAGTACTGGAAATGAAAGTGTGAAATTCTGAGGTCAGAAACCTCACCAGGGACAGCACTGACAGCAAAAATATGAGGAATGGTTTGACAGGACCAGCTGCTGATGGAGTTTTTAGGAGAAATTGGGACTTTGCCCTGAAGAATTTGCTCAGCTGAGCTTGGTTGTGGGGTAGTAAAAATGAGTAAAATGAGTAAAAAAATAAATATCTATAAAAAACAATTTAATTTTATTTTTTTCTAACTTGATCAAGTTGTAGGGGTGCAATAATAGCCTTGTTTTGCAGCCCGTGCTTCCAAAAATGAGTAAAAAAATAAATATCTATAAAAAACAATTTAATTTTATTTTTTTCTAACTTGATCAAGTAAAAGATTCCCTGCTCGTGGCAGGGGGAGGTTGGAATTTCATCTTTAAGGTCCCTTCCAACCCAAACCATTCCAGGATTCCATCAGTCTTAATCACTGACAACAACAGCATCCCTTTGATTTGAGTTTTGATTTTGGGGGCTTTAGGATATTATGTTTTCAAATGTTTATTTACTCCTGAAAGGAAAAAATATGATTTTTGAATAAAAACAACAGTCTGAGAGTTCAGGTAATTCATCTAACTGGCAATTCAGCAAATAAAGGACAAAATAAGGCACCACGTGCAAAAAAAAATAAACCTAAGAGTGATCACAACCACTGGATTCTCACGTTCATGTCTGTTGTGACAGCAGAATATTTTACAGCTCCTAACCAGAAAGAAACTAAATCAAAATAATCAAGAAAACTTTGCTGTCTGAGCAGTTCTGGTTCACCAAAAGGTAGCACTTCAGTCACCCTCTTTTATTCAGAAATCACCTTTATTTCCCTCCTTTGCCTATGAAAAATCCTTTTACTCATAACCCCAGGGATAAAATATCATTTGCACGAGGCCTTTGCTGTGCAATTTGCAGCAAAACCCTTGGTTGGCTGCCAGGCTCATAATCCCAGCCCCTGCAGAATGAAATGAAGACATTAATATCAGTTTTTATTAAGCTGGTAATAAGGCAGAGTTTAAAGCAAATGCAGGTGGAGGAGATTCGATGCCAAGGTTTTAAACACATGGCTTGAACGCGGCCAATCCCAGCTCCAGGCAAGACATTTGGGAAGGAAAAGTGGAATTCCTTCTTTTTTAGGTGTGAGGCTGCAGCCACCCAGGATCCCAGGATGGGTCAGGCTGGAGGGAACAACAGTGGGATCACCTGGAAGCAGCTCCCTGCTCCAGCAGGGCACATGGGAAGTAAATCCATAAAATATCGACGTCTCCCCTACCCAGGGTAATTCAGACATTTGCCAGGGTGTTCCTAAACCCCTCTGTGTTCCCTGGAAGCTTTGATTCCCTTTTGAGACCCTCCCTCTGTTTTTGGGAGCCCAGGGGGTGAGGATGTTCCCCCTGGAGCTGCCCCGACACGCTGCCCTCTCCTTCTGGGTTATCTGCAGGTCATGGGAAGCACGAGGGACATTCCAAACCCACCAGGTTTGAATCCCTCAATCGCTCCAGGGAGGGATTTGGCCAAGGGGAATTGTCACAACCCCCTAATCTCCACTTAGGAGGTTGATTTGAGCTCCTGTTTCCACTGCTCTCGAGGTGCCACTGTCACTGTGGGACCAGGTCACAGGATTTCTGTCACACCCCACACTCTTCACGTGTCATGGAAACGGGCTCCACCATCTCCTTCCAACCCCTCCTTCCCTGAGTTTTATTTTTTCCTTCTTTCCCCCCGCCCCCATCTCCTCCTGCTTTCCCTCAGCTCGTTTTAGCTCAGATTTTAAATAGAAACACCCTCAGCACATCCCCGGGCTGGAGAAGATGTTTCAGGGGGTGGAGATGGAGCTTCCTGGATCAAGGGCCATTTTTGGCAGATAATCGTCCTTTTTTTCCAGGGAATGGCCCCTTTTTTCCAGGGAATGACCATTTTCTCCAGGGAATTCTTCAGGCCCAAGCAGGACTCTTCTGCCTGGGAGCAGAATGAGCAGTTTAATTAAAATCCATTCTGGGAAGCTCCTTTGGGAGGAAAGCAGTTGCAAGCATCAAGAGAAGGCTGAAGCTTCTCAGGTTGAGGGTTTATGTGCCCAGGGCTACTTGTGTCAGCTCAGTAAAGCCCCTCTGAGCTGGGTGGACAAGAGAATCACAGAATTCTGGAATCACTGAGATTGGAAAAGATCTCCAGGATTATCAAGTCCAACCTGTGCCCGATGCCCACCTTGTCCCCAGCCCAGAGCACTGAGTGCCACCTCCAGGTGTTCCTTGGACACCTGCAGGGATGGGGACTCCAAACCTCCCTGGGCAACTCCAATGCTTAACAACCATTTCCAGGAAGGAATTCCTCCTGGTGTCCAACCTGAGCCTCCCCTGGCTCTTTCCTCTCCTCCTGGAAGCAGAGCCCGACCCTCCTGGCTGTCCCCTCCTGTCAGGAGTTGTGCAGAACCACAAGGTCCCCCCTGAGCCTCCTTTTCTCCAGGCTGAGCCCCTTCCCAGCTCCCTCAGCTGCTCCTTCAGGACTGAGTATCCAAAATTGTGCCCCAAGCTGCAAAACAACCAAGGAATGGCCAGAAGATTCACCTGAATGCACTGATGGAAATGAAATTATGGAGATTCTCATTTGTGACCTTTTGTGACAGCTGAGAAGTTGGATCAGTGCTGTTTCTTATTTTTCATAAGGACATGAAATGGAAATGGACAGAAACTGAAGGAGGGCAGAGATAGATGGGATTTTGGGAAGGAATTCCTGGCTGGGAGGGTGGGAGGCCCTGGCACAGGTTCCCAGAGAAGTCATGGCTGCCCCTGGATCCCTGGAAGTGTCTAAGGCCAGGCTGGACGGGGCTTGGATCACCCTGGGACAGTGGAAGGTGTCCCTGCCCATGGCAGGGGTGGCACTGGATGAGCTTTGATGTCCCTTCCAACCCAAACCATTCCACGATTTTGTGAATTAATATCTCTGCTATCTGTTTTATTCATTTTTAAAACAATCCTCTCATTCTCCTCCCCTATATTTTTTGTTAGCCTCTCTCTAAGGATCTTTCTAATAACAAACCATGATTTGTTCTGCACTTCTTGGGCCCTACCTCCTTCAAGGAGGTTCAAAATCCCAGGATCTTCTGCCAGGTGGAAAAGACAGGTGATGGACAGAAAAATCTGACTTGGCAAAACATGAATAAACTTTCTGCTGTCTACCTGAGCAAGAGCTGACACAGATTGATGCTCTCAATGGGCTTTTGCTGGAGAAGAAGCCATAACAATTAAAAATAAGAAAAAAGAAGGAAAAGAAAAATGTTTGGATTCACTTGGTTTATCTCCTTTGTGCTCCTGTGTTTTTCCTCTCCATCCCTATTAGCAGGGATCTGTTTAATTCCAGGCTTTCCATGATGTTACTGTGCTTTCTGTGTGGTATTTTCTGAAGCCACTGAGTTCAGAGGGAACTGATTCAATTCTTTATGTGCTTGGCTGGGCTAGATTTGGTCTATCATGAAATGGAAAACATTCCTTCTCCTCCCACTTGGAAGCAGGAGATAGCAGGAATCTACTGGTGTATTTTAAACAAGTTTTTGTGTTGTCCCAGTGTGAGTAAAGACCCCAAAATATCTGAGATCCTTAATTGCCACTGCATGTTATGAACTCAGCAGTTCTTCTCCACTACCCTCATTATTATCTTCCTTTCCTATAAAAAAATACCCAAACCTTAGAAATCCTAAAATCCTAAATACCTATGCCTTGAAAAATCCTAAAATCCAACTCTTCAGTTGATGCTGTGAACACTGAAACATCTACGAGACAGAAAACTAAACAGAGATGATGGTGCTGATACAAACAGACCATGACCGTGATCCCTACAAAAATCCAGTTTTAGGGAGGTTTAGGTTGGATATTAGGGAATATCCTTCCTGGGAAGGGTTGTCCAGATCTCCACAGGCTGCTCAGGGCAGTGGCGGAGCCCTCATCCCTGAAGGAATTTAAAAAATGTGTGGACAAGGTTTAGTGGTGGCCTTGGCAGTGCTGGGGGAATGGTTGGATTTGATGACCCCAAAGGTCCTTTCCAACCAAAACGATCCCATAAGGAACTCCCAGTCATACATTTAATGACAG
Source organism: Passer montanus (assembly GCF_014805655.1). Taxonomy (NCBI): domain Eukaryota; kingdom Metazoa; phylum Chordata; class Aves; order Passeriformes; family Passeridae; genus Passer; species Passer montanus. The sequence continues at coordinate 1,549,083 of NW_024370926.1, forward strand.
TCAAAGAGCAAGGAAGAGTGAGGAGTGAGCTGTCCCCCTCCTGAGACCTGGAAATAAATGACAAAGAAGGAAAACACCTTCTAAAATAAAAGTCTTCCCCGTTGAGAGTGGGGTTTTTTAACTGACTTTGACCCCAAATTTACAAAGCTCTGGTGCAGGTGTAGCACCAAAGCTGCCCCAAACTCTGCAGCATTGTTCTTGACACTTTTGTGTTTGGAGGTTCTGGATAACATCCAAGAAATCTGGATGGAAATGAAAGGGCCTTGAGGCAGAGGGAGTGTCCTGGTGATGTCCTGAAGGTCCTGGAAGGGTTGGGAAAACTGTCATGGAAAGCAATGCACGCCCAGAGCAGTTTTGTCTTTCATTCCATCACAGAATCCTGGAATTGGAAGGGATGTTAAGGATCATCCAGTTCCAATCCTTCCAAGGGACACCTTCCACCAGCCCAGGCTGCTCAGAGCTCCGTCCTTCATCCATTAAATTTGGGAGCCAAACCCGGAGCATGCCCTCGTTTGACATCACCCTGGGCCAGACCAGGGGGAAAATAAATCTGGGACAACACTGATTTTTAGGGTTCAGTTTCAGCCTCTTCCCTCATTTCATCTCATGGATACATAAATGGGAGCTGGGAATGGGGCTGGCAGTTGGGAATGGGCGCAGCCATTGGAATCCTGTGGTAAAATCCCAACTTGCAGCAGGTTCTGGAGCATGGAAAGCTTCATCCTCCACTCACCAAAGCCAAGCTGGAGTGACTCTACAGCCAGGGAAAGGTTTATGCACCAAAAAAACCAGAAAAAAGTGTGGAGGTTTGTGTGTGTGCTTAAAACCTTTCTCCAAACATCCGGCGTTGGAAAAGTATCCGAGTCCTGCCCACAGCAAAGTAGATTTTCCATGAATCCGTTTGATCCCAAAGATGAGAAACGTATGGGGAGCTGATGCTTCTCTTTTCCTGGGAGGGGGACAAAACCAGCCCAGAATACATCTATCAAATAATCAGGATAATTACAAAATAAATACAAAGCAGCCAGTTGGCAAACACGGCCATTCAAGGGATATTTCCCACTAATAATTCCAGGACCACTGGGATAATGGTGTGGATTAACAAGAAACCAAACCACCACAGAGCTCATGTGACCCTCTGTGGCTGTCTCGTTGTAGAGAAAAGTTCCACATTTGCTTTGAATTATTCTGTGCATGGCCTGGAAAAAAAAAACCTCAAAAAAGTTTCTCCCCCCCCCTTTTTTTTTTTTAATGCATTGTTTTCTATGTGTTTCATATTCTTTTATGTTTCTTTCTGGGAATGCTTAATCCGTCTCCATGTCCTCCAGTCTTGTTCCAGGACAGGAATGGGCTGCTGAATTTACCTTTTAAAATTCAATTTATAGCCAGGCAACAAATATTCCTTTTTCCACCGCTCATGGTAAAGCAGCATTCCTGCAGAAGGGAATTACGGATAAAATCCGAGGTTATTTTATTTGCCTCGCCCTGGCTGCAGAGAGTTTTCCTCCTTGACAGCTCTCACATCTTCTCATTTAAATTTAATCTCAAAAAATGCAGCAACTTTTGTCATGTATTTTATAGGCATCAATAAAATGTTGAATTTTATTGTAACTGTATTTGTCCCCTGTCCTGGCTTCTCCCAGGAAACCTTTTCCAACCAGGTACAATAATCTGTCACTGAAAAGAAAGAAACAAACAAAAAAGGGGATCTATTAATTTATTAAACATTTATATTAATTTTAAACTTGCTCCAGGGGAGATTCAGGTCAGATGCTACCGAAAAATTCCTGACTGAATGGTTAAACATTGGAAGAGGCTTCCCAGGGAAGGGGTGGAGTCTCCATCCCTGGAGAGGGATGTTCAACAAACAGGAGATGTGGCATTTTGTGACCTGTTTTAGTGGCCATGGTGGTGTTGGGTTGAAGGTTGGACTTGATGATCTTGGAGGTCTTTTCCATCCTTAATGATTCCATGATTTTGGGTGGCAGCTCTAGAAGGACACAGGACCACACAATCAGTCTTATCCAAACACCCTGTAGAGGATTCCAATGGCACCAAGCACCCAATCCAGGGTGGAAATCCTGATTTTAGCGATGTCAGCAAACTGGGGGATCATGGGATCCAGACAATCGGTGCTGGGAATTTCCTTGTTGAATCAGAGTGTGATTTCACCTGGAAAAGCTCATCTCAGAAGCAACTGCTCAGCTGTCCAAGCCAGTTCCAAGGACCTGAGGATAAAAATTTTAGCTATTTGCAGGTATTCTGTGTGTTAAATAAAGGCACTATTTCTACTCGGAATTTCTAATCTCCATCCTTCTTTCGAAACACAACGAACAGAAATCACTTAGAGAGGTTTGGCTGGCACAGCAATTAAAATAATTGTAATAAATCCAGGGGCACAACGTCTAATCTCTCACAGGACTTTGGTACAAATTAATGCTCAGCCTTGGAATTAGATGGCCAATAATGGCAGCCAGAAACTTCAGAAACCTTGGTGAGCCTCGAGATCACTTCATATCCCTTCTCCTTGCTAATTCATCCCAGGAATCAGGCATGGCAAGTGGGATTTCATCTGTTTCCACATGATGAAATCCAAATCTCCAGTTCTGTGGTGAATATCAAACCATGGAAGGCTGTGGGATAAGCTGGAGAAAGAAAAAACTCTTCAATTTCTTCCGCTGTGTTCCAGATTTTCACGGACCTTTAGGAGGATTAGAAATGCGGTTTTGGGAAGGACAATTTCAGAGGCATCTGATATTATCAGAATGAACAAATCATGGAAATATTATTTGGAAGAGACAAACAGAGGTCGCAGAATCCCAGGTGGGATAGGACTAGAGCCAGCTGTGGATCAGGTCAGCCTTGGTTGTGCCTTGCACACCCGGAAGGATGAGTGTTCCAGAGCTTCTCCTGACTAACAGGGACCCTGCTTAAGCAGGACCTCCAGTGCTCCTGATGCCTCAGGGTTTAGCTTTTATGTTTTCAGTTTCTGTGCTGCTTTAGTGTGTGGGTCTGGGCTTCACATCAGGGCATGCCATGGGATTGTGTGATTCCCTGGAATTAGCCACATTATGGTGTGATTTGCCTGATTGACAGTGGGTGGCCTTCAGGTTTATTCCCATCCTGTGTTCCCCTTGGCACTCAGTGTTTTTCCCAGCTCCTGCTCCAGGTTTTGCCTTTTCCGTCTGCACCCAAAACCCAAAATGTTTCTAATTGAATACAAAGTTAAAAGACTGCATTTGTTCCTCTCTCTGTCTCAAAAAACCATGGAGTTCAGGTGTCTTTTGTCCCACCAAATCCCCAAGGATTTCAGTATGGAAAAAAAGAAACTTCTTCCTTCCCAAATGCCTCACTCTTTTATGACCAAAGCCTCGCTTAAGTACTTTGGAAAATTTGATCCCAGCTTCACAAAAACCTGAGATCAGCCCTGATATAATTTCGAGGCAGAGGGAATAAGTAAATAACAGGACTTTGCTGTTTGGAAGGAGAAGAGGGGGATGGGAGAAGAGGACAATTAAATGGGAATTATTTGGCTCTGTGTTGATCCCAAGGGACTGCTCTGATTCCATAATCTAACTTAAATGTTGACCTTTACGTTGTCAGTGTAAAACCCAAACATATTAAACATGGCCTGGGGTTCCTGTACAAGATACTACAAATTGAGGAAGAGAGGGAGAGGGGTGGAATATCCTGGAGCCAAAGGAAAGACCATGATTGATAGATGAGGCCCTGGGGAGGGCAGTGTTAAGATTTCCTGTCTTTTCTGAAAACCTTAAAAAAAAAAAAAAAAGGAAAGAAGGAGATTTCTCATTTATGTGTGGTTGATGCATTCAGGTTTCTCTTTTCCTGATTCTTTTTTGTTTGGAAAGAGGTGGGGGGCGGGGGGGGGAAAGTCCCCCTCCAATTTTGATTGGGAATCTTGCCAGGCTTCTGTCATCACCAGGAAAATGGTTCCTTCAGCAGACACATCTGGGCAACTTCACGCCCGTTCCTGATGGGAGCTGTCAAATCCTGTCCTGGAGAGCAATGGGAATGGCTCCTCATTCACAGAGGGAAAAAAGAGGAAAATTTGCTTTTTTTTAACTGGAAAGTGGGTGGACTGGGAGGAGAACAGATAATTTCTTAGAGACAACACCTTCACTGCTCATCTCTTTGTAGCACTGGGGTGTTTTCCTTATTTTCCCATCTTCTACTACAACTCCCTTTTCCTGTTTTCTTCATTCTAAACCTGGAATCACATTAAAAAAAATTAAAATTAAGGTTTCTTGACCTCTCAACATAATTATGGGTTTGGTGTCTAAACTGAGGCACAAAAAGACACAAGGTAAATAAACATAAACAGTGAATTATGAATGGATATAGATATAAACATAGAAATACATTTTGGTGCATAATTTCATAATTTGTGTGTAAATTGTGTGACCAAATCACAGAGCAGTCCTTGGAAGTTCTTGGAAGGACCTATGGAGATCAGCTGAGGTTGCTCCAGGCAGGAATGGGAAAAGTCTTCCCAATCCTTCTGAAGAAGATGGAAAAGGCCATGGGCAGTTTGTGCCATCTATTTATGCACAAAAATATGGAAGCAGAGATGAACCAAACTTTCCCAAATTTTCTGCAGGTTTGGAGAAATAACGTTGAGTTTCCTGGCTGCAAACAAGCGACAAACAGTGGCGCCAGGTCCTTGTTCCCTCCTCTTCCCTATCCCGAAAAATCTCTGGATGAAGCCTAAGGAAGGAGATGAGCCTGGCTCTCATGAGTTGCAGGTTTTATTGATCCCTCAAATCCAGAGGAAGAAAAGAAACCCTGGAAAGGCCATGAGTGAGGACCAGGATTATCCACTGCTCCTGAGCCCCAAGGATTCATGGAGCCCTGGATAATTTTGAAGAAGCTTCTGGCAAAATCCCCTGGGAAACTTCCTCTCCTGTCATTTTTATCACTGCTGCCTCCTTAAATATTAAATTGAGATGAGTTATTGGGGAAAGTTTGAAAGCCCAGGGAAGCCTGTGGGGATCCTTGCCTGGGATTTTTGGGATTGAACCATAATCCTTTCCAGGACAGAGATTTGCCATGAAGCACCAGCATGGGAATTAAGCTGCATTTTTGAAGTGTTTCAGAATATCCCCCATAAAAAGGACAAATTCCAGCAGCATTGCAGATAAACTAAACTTCGTCCCAGGCTGCTGGAGCTCCTAAAATTCCTTCTTGGATAGTCCATAGCAGCCATAACTGGGATTATTGCCCTTGTAAGTTATTTTTCCCATCATTTGTTATGGTGCACTTGGGGTCCATAAAGTCATATTGCAATAAACTGTGGAAAAATAAAATCATAAAAATACCTTCAAAAAATCCTAGGACATAAAAAGTACAGGAAGAAGAAAGAGTTCTGCCATTGGAAAACAAAATGAAATAAGAGATGAATTTTAAAAAGCACATTATTAGAAAGGGTTCCTTAAACTGGAATATTAATGATTATGCATTAATATTGATGGGAAAATGGTATCAAAGTTATCAAAATTGTACATAAAATAATAGTAATAATACAATAGAATTACATAGGCTATGAATAATATACTATTTTATAATATGTAATAATTTATTAATAATAATAATGATTCTTCTTCTAAGGTACAGGAACAGTGTAGGAAGTTGAATATTTCCACTCTCAGATTTCAAAAATAACTTTATGCAATGAAACTTTGTAAATAATTATTAATCCTCCCCTATATTTTCCAGCTATTGAAGGGCCTCCTTGGAAGTTTTAATTCACTCAATTTCTGTGTGTTAATTTTTATTTAATTTTATTTTTTCTGATATTTATTGTCTTGGAGTATCACAGTGTTGGAGACAGGTGAGAAAGTTTCCAAAGTAAATCCCAATTATTTCCTTGTCTGATGTGCAAGCTAACCCGAGGATTTATTTTTGTTATTCCATAATAAGTAGAACAGATAAGGAATTAATTCCTGGAAAATAGTGGATTGTCCCCCCACACACGTAGAAACCCTCAATCTACCAACCTCCAAAAGACAAACCCTTATTATCGGTATTGTTCCAATTTTTCCGTGCAATATTCCGCCAAAATGAGGAGATCCTGGAAAAAGTGACAACCTTGGAGAAGCCAGTGGTGGCCCCAGAGCCTTTAGAGCTGAATCTCTCTCAAAGTTCAGGAAAATAATCAACTTTGGTTGTTCCCTCTCAGATTTCCTGGGAAGAAATCAAGAAACCTCTGGCAGACTTCAAGCGTTGTCTCCGTATTAAAAAATAAAGAGCATTTTTTACATTCTCATAAAGAGCATTTTTGTATTCTCACAAATTTCTCTGGGAATGAGAAAAATGTTCCTAACCTGAGTGTGCAAAAATTGGATCTGGAGTCAGCCAAAAGAAAATTCCTGATGGGTACTGAATATGAAGAACTGGAATTTTCAACTCAAGTTTTTGAGTGATCAGGGCAGGAGAGAAGATGATTTTATTATTATTTTGTTATTTATTTATTTACCAATACAGACATGGATTTAATAATCAAAAACTGGATTATTATTTAATTTCTGTGGCAATGACTTCCTCCAAGTAGAAATTACCTTTAGGGGGGATCCCTGCATGCCTTGCTGTAGGATTTGTTATCCCACCACCAATCCTGTGTGATCCAGCAGAATTTATGGAGAAGACAATCCCAAACTTCAATTGGAATAAATCCATTTTGTAAAACCAAGGTTGGTAGGAAAACCTGTGTGTGCCAGAGAAATCTCTTTACACAGCCTTTGTCCTAAATATTTGGGAGCTGAAACTCAAATCAAACTCCTTTTGTTTTTGGGGATAAACCAGAAGATTTTTAGGAGCCCATATTTGTTTTTTTTAATGAACTCCAGTCTGATAATCTGAAATTTTTGGAAGCTCTCAGGGGGTTTAACCTTGAAGTGGTGAAACTTCACAGGTTCACATGGAACACTTTCTACTCTTAGGAGCCAATATTCAAAATATTTCACTCTTGTTGAATTTAAAGTCAGTTAAGATCCTTGCTTTAGCCTTCAATGGCAAAAGCAGATTATTTTATCATAATTCAGATTAAAACTTCTGAATTAATTTGAATTTGCTGTTTCACTCAGTTGTTGTTATAAAGCCTGGTTCTGATTTATATTGAGACATTTTTCTGCAAAGAAAGGGAACCTTTGAGCAGCACAATTATGGGATTAAGCCTGGAAATCCCTGAATTGAAAAACTGGAGGGTCCTGGTTGCCTTCAGCGCTCCTTTGGGTTCATCAGTGTCGCTGTGTCATGGATAATTTTCCCTTTTTTCAACACCCTACAAAATTCCTTTTAAAAATGCATTTTTGGAGAATGTCCAAATTTAAATACTTACCTACCTGAGCATTTAAATTCTCTTTTTTTTTTTTTTTTCCCAGGCAGGGAGATGTCTGAGCTGAGCTCTGAAGCCCCTGAGCAAACCAGGAGCCCCCAGGTCATCCCAGCACCTGCAAATTCCAAAACCAGGGAATTGGAAACTACAGAACTTTCCCATCGTTTCCAAACTAACTCCAATCCTTGCCAATGGAAAACTTTGGATTGAGTCAGTGGATTTTTGACCAAAAAAATGAGCTCTCCTCAGCTGAGAGCTGCTCTGACCCCCAGGTGAACTTCATGCCCTGGTTGAAACCTCTCCACTTGCCACGAGTGTCTGCCCATCCCGGCTTTGCTCAGCCTCCGGCGCGGAATTCCTGCTTCCAATGGGTCAGGAAGAGAAGTTGTGTGGTTTTCCAGCTGCTGCCCAGTGCTGGGTTCAACCTTTGAGGGCCCCGTGCTGGAAATTCATCGCCGCTGAATCACACCCATGAGCTCAGCTCCTGCAAGACTTAACAGCTGTGGAATTTCTCAAGGAAATTCTGGAGTCTCCATCATTTTTTGTCATTTTTAACCAGGGGGGTTGTCATTCCACTGTTGGACAATCCCAGGATCTTCGCCCACATTAAGGGGCAACTGGGCATTTGCTGCTCTCAAATAGCAATGAAAATATTCGTTAATTAAATAAATTTATACTTCCATATGTATTAACCCTTGTTTCCGTACATGATTATAATAATTTCCTAAACAATCACTGGCCAATCCTATTAGTTAGTCAAAAATATCAACAATAACTGCTAGAAATAAGAATTTTCTTTCCAACAGACATCGAATCTGTTGTCTCTAATGTCTCTAATGGATCTGTTGTTTCTCCATGTCTCTAATGGAGACATGGAGATTAAACCCTGCAATTTGTTAATATTTTTTAATTTCATTTTTCTTTTCTTTTCAGCCATTTCTCCTGTCATGCTGCATTCCTGGTGACCACTGACATTCCTGAAAAACCTAAAATGGAGATGATCTTAAACACACTCTATCCAGGTGAATGGCACAGGGAAAAAATCAAAAGGAAGAATCTCTGGAAGGAAAAGTCTCAGGATCCCTTTCTTAAAATTTTCTCCTGAGGATTATTGGAGGTTTGTCATTAGTCAAAAATATCAACAGTAATTGCTAGAAAGAAAAATTTTCTTTCCAACAGACATCAAATCTCTAATGGAGACATGGAGATTAAACCCTGCAATTTGTTAATATTTTTTAATTTCATTTTTCTTTTCTTTTCAGCCATTTCTCCTGTCATGCTGCATTCCTGGTGACCACTGACATTCCTGAAAACCTAAAATGGAGATGATCTTAAACACAATCTATCCAGGTGAATGGCACAGGGAAAAAATCAAAAGGAAGAATCTCTGGAAGGAAAAGTCTCAGGATCCCTTTCTTAAAATTTTCTCCTGAGGATTATTGGAGGTTTGTCCTTCAGTCAGGAGATAAACGCCTCTTCCACTTCTCCTGCTGCAGTCCCACACTTTGTGATCCAGGCTGAGCCCCACAATCCTCTGTGGCCAATTACCATCTAATTATCTCCTTCACTCCCAGTTTTTGGAATTCTGAGGCTCTTTGAATGCTAAGCTTTGAATATTGAAATATTTTAATGAAGCCTGTGGATCCTCCTGCTCCATTTCAGGAAGATGCAGGTTTTCCAGAGGTCCCATGCCATGGGTGAGATCCCTGTGCTGATGTCTTCATTAATATGGAGTCCCATAAGTTAATTTGGAGAACTTCAGCTTGCCTGAAGTAAGTTCACTTTCTGCAGAGGCCAAAATTCAGGTCATCAGCTCATAGATAACTATTTTGGGCTCACCTGTGTTATTCCTCAGGGCCCACCTGGCTACACTGAGTAGTTTCCCAAGGATTATAATGGGAATTTTTGTGTCCAGCTCAGAGGAACTTGCCAGCACTGAAAACTGGTCTTAGGGTTCTGAACAAGCATCTGAATTCCACCCCAAACATTCCCAATTAGTTTCTCCCTCGCTGTGCTGCTTCCCATTTGACATCTATATGTAACCAATAAATCCTGAACCTGATCAAATCATCCTCTGGATGGACCTGTCTCCCTTTATTGGCTCTCAGGAAACCCAAAAAACTGGTCCAGGCTCAACATTTGCCTTTTAGTGGGCTGACATTACTGAAATTCAATTCCACCTTAAACACACAGGGATGTTGTGAGCATTAGTTCATATTTTATCAATAACCATCTGCAGCTGAACTCCGGGGAAAATGTACATGGAAGAGCTTGGAGATTTATGGATATGTGGGTGAAGGGTCATAAAACGCACGTGGGTGTGCGTATTTTAAAATCTCTGTCTGTGCACATATTTATCTGTACCTGTATATTTATCCAGGCCAAGAGGGATGAATACTTTCCCTATGGTGCATTCCCTGGAATGAGAACATTTCAGAGCCAGTGGGATTTGTCAGGCCCGTCTGGCCTGGTGTTAAATGCAAGATCAGATGGAGATACAGGGCGACACCAGCAAAAATATTGCTCGTTTCACCATTTCTGTCTGCTCGGAGCGGCGCTGGCCCCGCAGCCGGAGCCGGAGCGATGACGCCTGTGCAGACAGCCGGGAGGGGAGGGATGTGATAAATGAGGGATTGAGAGGTGGGGAGGTTTGGCTCCTCACGCTCCCAGTGACTCACCCGGCGTGGAAGAGCCACCCCAGCGTCGAGGCAGGAAGCCTTCCATAAAAACATGAGCAGCAGCAGAGGCTGGGATCAGCCCAGGACTTCTGGCTGCTGGGTTTTTGGTGCTTCTCGTGGCTTGTTGTTGCTGGATGGTTGGGAATTGGTGCCAGATGTGCTGCATCTGCTCCTTGCAGCATGGGGAACCATTTCCAGCGGGTGTTTCTCATTATCCCAACATTAATTTTCTCTGTCCTACCCACAAACAGTCACACAACTTCACTGAAGCCTGCGGAAGGTCAGTCCAGTGTGGAAAACATCTCCAAAGGTCAACCAAGTTCTGCCACCCTGATCTTGTTTAGGAATCCAGAGGTTCAAAGGGAAGGATTATGAAAAGCAAGGATGTGGACTTCATTCATCCGGGCTGTGGAGACATTCCCAAACTCAGCCCTTAATCCTGGGCTCATCTGAACTCTGAGATGCTTCCCAAACCCAGTCTTAAATCCCTGATCCTGGGCTCATCTCAGCTGTGAGACACTTCCTAAACTCAACCTTAAATCTCAGATCCTGGGCTCATCTCATCTGCGAGGTCCCTCTCAAACTGAGCCCTAATCCCTGATTCTCATCTCATCTCATCTCATCTCATCTCATCTCATCTCATCTCACCTCATCTCATCTCATCTCAGATACTTCCCAAACTCAGCCCTTAGTCCCTGATGCTCCACTCATCTCATTTGTGAGACACTTCTTAAACTCAGCCCTAAATCCCTGATCCTGGGCTCGTCCCATCTGTAAAACAGGATAAAACAAACACCACCATTTTCAAAAATGAAAAATGATCAAATGAGGAGCTCTCTCTTAGATGTCTGTGTGGAGTCACATGTGGGCAGGCGTGTCTGTGAAGTGCTATAATAATATTTATATATATATATATATTTTATATAAATATATTTATATATAAATATATATATTTAAAGCTTTATAAAATTATATTTATATGTAGGTATATGTCTATTTCTATTTTTATTTCTATTACTTTCTATTTTTATTATATCTATATTTATAATATGTTTATATTTGATTTTTATATTTGATTTTTATATTTACATTTATATATATATTTATATATACATTTATACTTACATTTCTTCTTACATTATTTTTATTTTTATTTTTATTTTTATTTTTATTTTTATTTTTATTTTTATTTTTATTTTTATTTTTATTTTTATTTTTATTTTTATTTTTATTTTTATTTGTATTTGTATTTGTATTTGTATTTGTATTTTTATATATTTATAAAGCAATTTGTGTGGGGCCTCTTATGAAGCAACCTCCCTTCTAAACAAGCACAACTTAGTGACTTCTTACATCATGCTGATTTCACTAGGACATCTTCCAACACCTTCAAAAATTCAAAATATGACTTTTTTAATGATTTCTAGACAGAAAAAGCTGTGTTAAACACATAAAAGTTCCTAAACAGCAGGGCGGATAGTTTGGGAGCTGTGACTGCTGTCCCAGGGGGCTGTTTCTCCTCAGGATGTTTGGGATGCAGAGTGACAAGCTGAGGACACCCCAGGTCACCGTTATCTCCCGCACCGTTATCTCTGCCCTGAATCCATGGGGTTGCGGATCCGGTGGAAGCGGATGGGCACCCTGATCCCGGTGTCAAGAGCAGGGAGTGAAATCCTAGCGAGCAAAAAGATGCTTCAAGTAATAAGCAGCTATAGTAAAGCTACGAAATGCAAAGTATTTAATAAATGACATGGTTGCAAAGGTTGCTTTGTAGGTGAACTGAGAGGGCGAATTGTGGGAATCCGTAAAATCAGAGTTGGTGATTTTTACACAGCCCCAGCCCAGCAATATTTTCCACCCTCCTGGGATCTCCGGAGCCTCCATCCCAGCACATCCCTGCCTGCTGACAGCACCCTCCAGGCTTGGCTTGCACCCTCCTGCCAGGAGGCTGCGGTGCTGCTGGCACCTGCCAAAGGATGGAGTGGGAGCCTTGGGGCCTCTGGAAAAACACTCAGCCCGGGAAGGTGCTTGGGACAGGGTGTTCCAGCCGTCAGGAGCTCCTGGGCAGATTGGGAATCCTCTCTGAGTGCGCCCAAGGTGCTGAAGATGAAGCAATTTCGACTTGAGGCTAGATTTTCAACCTGAATTGAAACTTCCATCCGAATCTCACAGCCTTACCCTTTAAAACATAAATTTTGAATTAAAAGATTAGAATTACATAGCTACAATTTCCTGGTGGTGTTCCTTTTTTTTTTTTCCTTTTCCCTGAGAACTAATGTTCCAGTTTCATTCTGAAACATAAGTAGAAAAAAGAGAAATCTTAGCAAGTGGTAAAAAGGGAAAACAGCACACTGCTATTATTTTGCTACAGGAAAAAAGTTGTGCAATAAACCACTTTTTTTTTTTTTTGTTAAATCAGTAGGAAAATGTCACAATAAATGCCAAGGAATAGCAGAGATCGAGGACGGGGGGAGGAAGGTGCCAGCAAGGACAGTGTGACAAGTGGGGACGTGATTGCTCAGTGAAGGAGTTGTTTTGGAGCTTCGTGGAACTGCAGGTCAGAGGTGGCGATTCCGTGCTCAAGTGGCTCTCCTTGGATAAAATCACCTCTCACATTTCGTCAAATTCCCTGTCCTAACCCTAAAATATTCCAGTTATCAGGGCTGGGATTCCTGGGCCTTTTCTGTCCCCACACAAACAAGGGGGCAGCAGCAGGATCAGCCTCTGGAGGCGTCTCCTTTTCCCTCCTGGAGATGTTGGAAAAGCTGCAGGTGGCTGGAATCCTTATTTCAGTTCAATGAAATTAATTCAAATAAATTCAAATGAATCCCAGACTGGTATGGGTTGGAGGGGACCTTTAAGATCATCCAGTTCCATGGGCAGGGGACACCTTGTGGGCCCAGAAAATTTAATTGTGGATGTGACTAAGGAACACAAAAATAAAGGAAATAAGGTGGGAGTGGCACCTGTTTTTCAGAGGGATTTGGTGCTGAGTTCAGGAAGTGTCTCAGCAGGAATTGTCCAGGAGTCCTTTGCACAGGCACCACCACACCCATCCCAGAGGAAAGAAATCCCCTTTTCCACTCAGGATTATCTCCTTCCCATAGACCAGCTGGATGTTTGGAAAAGTTCTCCTGGTCCAAAATCAAGGACATCCAAAGCTGGCGGATGGTTTAGATTGGAAGGGGACCTTGAAGATCATCCAGTGCCACATTCCACTGTCCCAGGCTGCTCCAAGCCCCATCCAGCCTGGTCTTGGACACTTCCAGGGATCCAGGGCCATCAAGGACATCCAAAGCTGGTGGATGGTTTGGATTGGAAGGGGACCTTGAAGATCATCCAGTGCCACATTCCACTGTCCCAGGCTGCTCCAAGCCCCATCCAGCCTGGTCTTGGACACTTCCAGGGATCCAGGGCCAGCCACAGCTTCTCTGGGAATTCCATCCCAGCCCCTGCCCCATGCTCATAGCCAGGAATTTCTTTCCAAAATCCCATCTAAATCTATCATCCTTTATCTTAGTCCTCATTTTTTCCATCAGGAAACAAAAGAGAACAGGAAAAAGAAAAAGGCAATATTTTTAGTTCTGGTTTAATCCAGACCCAGAGTTTGTGTGCTCAATGATTTTAATAAAATTCATAAAATTCAGCATTTCAGCGATGATTTTATTCCTGCTGGTTGGTGATGGGTGAAGGATGCTGATGGTAATCCATCCTAATCCAAACCAAAAGGATTTGAGGCTGGAAAAAGGAGAAAATAATAAAGTTAATCAGAAAACAGCGACAAATTGAGAAGAGAAAGACAACTTAGAGCAAAGTGTGGTTAAACACAACTCAATTCTCTGTCAGGCTGAGAAACTCAAAGTTAATGAGCCCTGGGCTTTGTTGGGTTCTAGGGCACACGCTCCTGTCCATGAGCATTCCAAATAAAGTCATAATCCTTGGCTCATTTGCATGGAAAAAAACTTTCCTGACCCTCCAGCTGTTCTCGCCCCAGTGTTTGCAGTTTTATAACTCAAATATCAGTTTTTGTTCGCTGGCCAAGCCCAATGAAAACATAATATTTAAATATAAGCCCCATTTACCTTTCAAGGATTTTTCCTGTCCAAAAAATTCCTGGTAATTTGTGTCGAATCCAGGCCCTGAAGTCATTATTCATCCCTTCCCTGTGCCTGTTCCTGTTAATAGGCGCTAATTCCACCCCTGTGACATCATCACTGTTGCCGTGGCGACAGCCTGTGATGTCACAAACACAGGACAATAGCCCCTGGTAAGGAATGAACCAGTGGGAGAAATGAGTCAGGAATGAAGGGAAAGGGACTGGAGAAAAATATCCCGGGATCCAAACTTCCCACCAGTGTTTTCGCACGCGTTGCCACCTTGATTTTCCCGGGATTAGGGGCTGGCTGGGAGCATTGAGTGTGTTGGATTCCTGAGGGATAATGTTGTGTTAGGAGAGCGGGATTGAGTCATGCTGGGATCTGAGAGTTGATTTCTCCCAAAAATTTGGGGTGCTGGATCTTAAAACTGGAGCGAAAAATTTCCTGAGGTGAAGATTTCAGCCTGGACCTGTTTAAATAGGGGGAAAAAAGGAAAGGAAAAAGGCTGGAATGTCTAATTGGTTGTTTAATCTGCTGTCTTTTGTAATGTAAATAACGCATTACTATTTATATAAATTAAATATTTAGATAGATTAATTTTAGTTGAATATTTAGATAGATTTAGAGTAGATTTTAGGAAGGAATTCTTGCCCATAAGGGTGGGGAGGCCCTGGCACAGGGTGCCCAGAGACGCTGTGGATACCTGGAAGTGTCCAAGGCCAGGATGAACAGGGCTTGCAGCAGCCTGGGACAGTGGAAGGTGTCCCTGACCATAGGATGGGATGATCCTTAAGGTCCCTCTAACCCCAACCACCCTGGGATTCCGTGATTCCATAAATATGTTTCCTTTGACAGAAAATTCCATCAGGAAGCAGCTAAGAGGGAAGATGTTTTCTTTTCCCTGCCTTCCACGTACATCATTACCTGAATTTTCCTCCTTCTTCCTTGCTTTTCCTTAACTTTAATTATCCCAGTCCCCAGATCACTTCCCGAGAATCTTTGTTTCTTTTTTTCCTAAACACTGCTCAGTAAACCCACAAGTTTCTTGAGGACCTTTGCTGAAATTTTGGGATTGGAAGTTGAAAATGCAAAAGTAAGTTTTAAGTGTGGGGTCCTTCTGATGCCTCCTCCTCCCTAGCTTTTATTCCTTCACTCACATCTTCTCCTCTGCATCCATTTCCAGGTCTTCATCTGTAGCTTTTCATTTGAAGGGCTCCCAGTCCCTATTTTCAAGCGAGATCTTTGCCATCTGAAACCAATCCCGAAGAATTGCAAAGCAAAAATGTCCCAATCTCCAGGGCTTTCTTTGCCGTGCATCCCTGAAAAACTGGCTGTGAAATCAGGCCCTGGATTCTTCCTCCCTCTCTTGGTTTCCCCCAGAAGAATTGTCTTCACCTCACTGAGGACTTTGTAAGGTCAGGAAATAAACAGAGGAACCCTGGGAAGGCCGGGAAACATCAGCTTGTGGTTCCTGTGGACATCTGCGGAAAAAAAATCCCAGAAATTCCCATGGCTGCCAACAAATGGAGTTTTACAACACTCAGACATGCCAGGAAAAGGGTCAAAGATCATCCTGGATCCAGGTGGCCAACTGAGCTAGTGAGGGCTTCTGTGCCAGTTCCTGTAGCCAACAGCTCAGGAGGGAGTGATTTGGCCGGAATTCCGGACATCCGCCTGGAGCTCCGGAGCCCAAATGACCGGATACCCTCAGCAGCTGAGTCAACAGCACAAGTGCAGGCAAAGCTCAGCTTTACAAGGCTGGGGCTGGACCAAGATTTGGGCTGGACCAAGACTTGGGCTGGGAAGTCAAGGGTGGATGGGCCAGATGTTGGTGAGGTCCCTGGAATTCTCAAGAGATGGTTGATATTCCCTGTGTGTCTCCCTTCCTTCCTACTGGGAATAAGTTTTGGTGTTGATATTTGCATTAACACTCAACCCCCCCCCCCCCCCCCAAAAAAAAAAAAAAAAAAAAAAAAAAACCAAAAAAAAAAAACCCCAAAAAAAACCCCAAAAAAAACCCCAGAAAAAACCACCACTGCCCAGGGCAAAATGGGAAAAGTGTGAACTGAGCCCAAACCTGAAAAGGAATTTTAGGATGTTCTTGTGATTTAGGGCACAAGATGGGAGGTGTGCCCTAATTTGTGATGGGAGGTGTTATTTTTGTGGAATGTCCATGCTTTATTTCAATTTGGTTTGATTTTATTTGGCTGATCCATCCAGGTAATTCATCCCAGTTTTTAGTAAGATATGGGATACAATCAGATGAGGAGGATCTGGATGAAGTCAGGGATACATAGTAGAGTTTTATCCATGTGGAATAACCAATCCTCTTTTCCTCCATGGTTCCTTAAGGCTGTGGGATCATTTAGTGAAGCCCAGAGCTCATTAATTATTCTGAAATTAAATTTTTTTGCTTTTATGTTTGAAGATTATGAAATACTAATTTCTCCAGGGACATTTATGCTCCTGAAATTTAGAATTAGGAAAAAGAAATAAACCTTCATCTGAAAAAAACGCTATTGCATTTTTGGAAAGTAACTCCTAGAAAGGTGAGATAGATTGATCAGAAATATTGTGGTTATTCATCACATTCTTTTTCAATGCCTCCAAATCCGGCCAAAATAATTTAAAATCAATTTATTCTGATAAAAATGAATGGGGAGACATAACAGGTCAGACCTAAAAGCTTTTTAGGAAGAAACCTTTGGGAGATGCCTAAAAATAAACAAAAACATGGGCATTTCCTCCCCCATAATCCCTTTGATCTTCCATGGGAATTTCACAAAAAACAGGGCTGCTGATTTTGGCCATCTTTAATTTCAAATGGCCAAATATTTGTCCAGAACTTCTTTTTCATGTTTTAAGAACTCACTTTCCATTCTCAAAATCTGTCAGAAGTAACAGTGGAGGGGTGCTTTTTAGGGCTATCTGCCTTTTAGGAGGAAAAAAAAATATTTGGATGCAGTTTCTGGGTCAGTTCTAGGAATTATGGGGGGGAAAATCTATTTAAGGATGCAGCAAAACTTTTCAGGTTTTTAAATGAGCAGGGGATTGTTATAACAGATTTTAAATTTTGGATTAATAACAGGAGTGGCTGCCAATAAATCCCAGGAATTAGTCCTGCTTGACAAATTATTTGCAGGATTGGTCAGCTCCAGTTTTGGTTTGTTTTTTTTTCACCAAAAAGTTGATAAAACAGGGATGAACTCAGTTATGTGGCGCTTGGAATTTGGGTGAACAATAGAATCCCAGAATTCCAGGATTCCAGCTCATGCTGGAAGGGAGCACAGTGGGTCACTGATCCCATCCTCCTGCTCCACCCCAGAGCACATGGGACGTGTCCAGATGGATCTGGAATACCCTCAGGAAGGAGACTCCAGCCCCTCTCTGGTCTCTGCTCAGGGCTGGGCACTGCCCAGGGCAGAAGTTCTGCCTCGTGTCCAGGTGGAACTTCCTGGGATCAGTTCCTGCCTGTTCCTTGTGCCATGGCTGGGACCATGGAGCAGAACCTGGCCCATGCTTGGCAGACATTTCCAAACTTTGATAAGATCCTCAATTTTCTCTTCTTGAGCCCAAACAGCCTCAGGTCCCTCAGCCCCTCCCGGTGATGTTCCAGTCTCCTTGTTATTTGTGTCGCCCTTCACTTGACTCCACCCATGAGCTCCATGCCTTTCTTTAGAGAAATTAAATTTTCAGATAGTTTCCATCTAAAAAATTCTTGGCTAAAAGTCCCATTAGGTACATTTGGAAATTAAGATCAGAATGGGCTCCTTGGCTGATGGACAGCCCAGGAATGGGCATGGGGCAGATGAGACTTTGGGATGGAATTTCTCCTCCTGCGACATTCTGGGAGTGGTGCCAGAACCCGGGATAGTGCTGTTTTTAAATGTTATTTTAGGTGAAATTCCTACTCCTGAAGATATTAATTTCTGAATAATTGAGAGGGAATAGAGTTCATAACTTAGATTATAAAATGAATCAAACAAAGCTGGCAGGGCTCTTCCAGGCTCTTCCTTGACTTTGTTCCTCAGAGGAAAAATGGAAATAAAATTAATTTTTATAGAGTTAATAATTTACTAAGAGGAGATGGATCCTTGCTGGAGTCACTTGGATTTTCCATCGTAATTCCAGAGTATATTAGAGATAGTACATGATGAAACCCTCGTTATAATAATTAATTACACTGGGATAGTGGAAGCTGTCCCTGCCCATGGCAGAGGATTGGGATGAGATGATCCTTAAGGACCCTTCCAACCCAAACCAGTCTGGAATTCTGTGATAATTTCTACTGGGATCCAAAGGCTGAAGGGAATCACAGGACTTTATCAATTTTCTCATGTGAGGTCTGCACAGAAAACAGATTAATCAGGGCTCTTCTGGGGGAAATTGGTTTTTCAGTGTCTTTGTTTTTGTGGTTTTCCCTCCAAGCTTTGAGCCTGGATGGAGCAATCCCTGGCTCTATTTAAATTATCCGCTTGTATATTTTATTCCACGAATGCTGATTTGATTTTTCGGAATTCCGTGCTTACATTGCCTCAAAATCCCATTAAAGACGAGGAGTTTGATGATTTTTTTTGTTTTGTTTTCCTTTTATTTTCTTCAGTGTAAGACTGTGGTGGGTCTTTGAGGTTCAGATTTGGCTCCAAGAGTTCAACCCCAGTCAGCTCTGATGGACCCGGTTCTTTTGGCCAATGATTTCTCTTTTGTTGATTCGCTTCTGGAAAGGGAAAAAAAAAGGGAAAAAGTGGGGAAAAAATATAAAAAATAAAGAAGGAAAAATGTTGTATAGAGGTTCTAAAGCCTTCCCATCCATTGGATTCCTCACACACAAACACACTGGGAATGGAATCTGTCCATCCTTTGGTATCGTGAGTTTGGTTTAAAATGTTGCCAGGATGGGAAAGTTTTATAATCACATTCCCTGGCCTGAAGTTCTGTGGGAAATATCAGGTTAACCTGGCTGGAAGTGGATGCCAGAAAACACAGAAAATTCCTTGGGAAGCCAAACTTTCTACTCGAAAGTGCTTCCAAACATGGAATGTGTGTGAGGGTGTCTATTTATGCACTGAGAGAGACAAATAAATACACCTCTTTCAAAAGGAGACACACCTCCCCTCCCAAAATCCATTCCCACTGGGAATTTCATTGGCATCGAGGTGCTGATATGTGGGAGAAATTCAGACTTCTGTCTTAATCAACAGACAAAACATCTCATGCTGCATTTGAAGTTTAAAAAATTGGTTTTTTTTTGCACAAGCATTTTATGTTGGATAAAACACGGACCAAAATTTGGAAGAAGTGGATCCTCCTCCCAACAAAACTTTGGTTTCTCTCTCAGCTGACTCAGCTGCTGAGATTTCCTGTTGTCAACAAATAAATTGGGATGATTCAGAGCAGGAGCCTGGGGGGGTGCTGGGAATGTTGCTCCTCCTGCTCCCTCTCCTTCCCTTCCTTTCCATGAATTGTGGTGGAAGCCCAGGCAGTGAAAAGCTCCTTGGGGAGCATCCAGAGCATGGAAGGTGTCTGATCCCATCCCAAATGGGCAACCAGAGCCAGTGAAAAATGGCCAAGCTGATGTCGTGAACAATTTCAGTATTGGCACCTAATTACCACCTCTGAGTGCTGAAAGTCAATTCCCTTTTTCCAATAAACTATTTCCTAATTTCTTTCCTATTAAAATTCTCATTCCCATATTTTCTCTTTCTTAAAACTGGTATAATTGTTTTTTTTCTCTTTGCTACTGAAACCTATTTTTGTACTACTCAGAATATAGATTTTAAATAAACCAAAAATTTTGATAACTCCCAAAATGATTTTGAACAGAAAATACTTTATGAGTTGTTTTTCCATTAAAAACCATAATATTTTTATGTGAGTGTAAGAACACAAAGCTCCATAGTGATTACATTTTTGGCATTTTTTGAGTTAATATCTTGTTGAAAAAATGAAAATATCGACTCAAAATAACATTAAAAATATTAAATATATTATAAAGCAGTAACTCTCCACATTAAAGAGCACAGACCACCAATAATTCATACAGACCATTGTGGTGGTCCACAAAACAAACATTTGGGAAAGAAAGCAGCAGGAGATCCTAAGAATTTTATGGAAAATAGTCCAACAAAAGTTTTTTCTGCTATTCAACTCTTCATCCAAAGGAAAAGTGCAGCAAACCACAGCTTTGGGGGAAATGTTCCAGAGTGTTGGGAAATTTTTGTTTCTGAAAGGATCCCAAAATCTCTGCAACTGCCTCAGAGCAATGGGATGACTCTCAGGGAATTTTCTGTGGTTGCCACAGGGGTTTTTCAATCTCTTCTAAGCTGACAATTTCAACAATTGCCTCAGAATTAATTAATTTTTGATTGGACCATGAAGTGAAATTAAATTAGATTTTGGCCTTAAAGTCTTGGCATCTGCTGAGTTCACCAAACATTCCCAGTTCAGTTCTGGGCTCTGGTTAATGGCTTTAAACTGGCAGAGGGCAGGGATGGATGGGATATTCGGAAGGAATTCCTGGCTGGGAAGGTGAGGAGGCCCTGGAATGGAATTCCCAAGGGAGCTGAGGCTTCTCCTGGATCCCTGGAAATGTCCAACACCAGGACTTGGAGACACCTAGAATAGTGGAAGGTGTCACTACCCATGGCAGGAGGTGGAATGAGATGACCTTGAAGGTCCCTGGCCACCCAAACATCCTGGAATTCCATGATTCTATAAAGACAGAATGTGGCCTACATGCTCATCAATACATTGATCAGAATGAAATCAGAATTGATCATTGACTGTCAGATTATTAAAGAACATCAAAAACCCTAAAAGATCCAACACAGACTGACAGCAAATAAGTGGAGAGAAATAACGCCTGAAATTCCAGGAAGAGTGTGGAGCATGGAAGAGGGTGAGCAATTATTTAATGTCATTGTAGAGGGATAATTCCAATGGATGGGAAGAGACATGGAAAATTTGGATGGAGAACTGGGGACCTTAGGAGAAGTTTCCAACAAGAGCAAAGGGTTTCCTGGGATCCCAAAAGGAGCCCAGATGTTACAGCTGGATCCTTACTGGTGAACTGGGAAATCTCCTGGAATCCTGGAATCCTGGAAGGAGCCTGGATGTTATCAATGGATCCTTGGTGGTGAACTGGGAAATCCTCCAGGATCCTGGAAGAAGCCTGGATGTTACAGCTGGATCCTTGCTGGTGAACTGGGAAATCTCCTGGGATCCCAAAAGAAGCCTGGATGTTACAGCTGGATCCTTGGTGGTGAACTGAGAAATCTGGGAACCCAAAAGAAGCCTGGATGCTACCAATGGATCCTTACTGGTGAACTGGGCAATCTCCTGGAATTCTGGAAATAGCCTGGATGTTACAGCTGAATCCTTGCCGGTGAACTTGGCAATCACCTGGGATCCCAAAAGGATGTTACTGATGGATCTTTGATGGTGAACTGGACAAGATCAGGGGCTAAGACAAGAGTCAGAGTTCACATCCATAGGGTGGGATTGTCTTCCTCCCTGGATCAGCCCAGCCTGACATAATCCCTCCTGGTGGCTGAGAAACAAAAGCCTGGGAGCCCAAACTGATTCCTGCATCCCACAGGAGGTGATGCCAAAGCCAGGGCTTAAAGCCAGGAGCGGATTAACCCTTTTTGTCGGGGAGATATTTCATCTGTGCTCAAAAATAGCTGCTGGAGGCCACCTCAATCCCTGTCCTGGCTGGTGGGGCTGTATTCCAGCTCCTGGATCAGGGAGCTCCCTTGGATTTAAGCCGGGGCCTTATCAACAAGTCAATGCGGGGCCATTTATCTTGGCGCTGTCACTCAGGGCAGAGCTCCTTATCCCGGGACGGGCTGATAACGCCTCTTCTCACCCCGAGGGGGAGGTGATAGCGGGGCTATCTCGGAGCTTTACACCCAGTTCTGGCCTCGGGTGACATCCTCGCCTTGATAGAGGAGCCGGGGAAGGGCCATGCTGGTGCAAAGCCTCTGGAGCTGGATTTAGGCGGGCAGGGATGAAGGGGAAGATCCAAGGTGGCATTGTCTGGGTGGCTCTCACAGGAAGGGCTGTTTGTGGGAAAAACTGGGGAAGAATGGGAACAAATGGGGGGAAAAGGGGGAAGAAATGTGAAAATTAGGGTAAAATAGAAAAAAGAAATGGGGAAAGTGTGAAAAAAATGAGGAAATGGGGGAATATGGGAGAAAAGGGGGGAAAAATTTGTATCTATGATGTGTCTCACTCCCAAAGAGAGATATCCACAGCCAAGTTGCTCCAAGCCCCATCCAGCCTGGCCTTGGACAATTCCAGGGATCCAGGGGCAGCCACAGCTTCTCTGGGCACCCTGTGCCAGGGCCTGACCACCCTCCGTCCAGGAATTCCTTCCCAATATCCCATCCAACCCCGCCCTCTGGCAGTGGGAAACCATTAAGCGGTGCCCAGAACTGACCTGGGAATGTTAATCTGCTCCTGGAAAAACACAAGGGACTGGAAGAGCAAATCAGGTGCATGGGACAAAAGGTAATATTAAGGAAGGACAAAGTGTGGACTACCTGATACTGATAAATCTGATAAATCTCATAAATCTGACACCTTTTATGGCCCAGCTGTGCTGTTCACATCTGGTTTGCACCTGCAGACCCCAGACCAGGCTATTGGTCGGTGTGTGACTGATTTAACCCGTGCCAGAATTCCCAGGAAAAGCTTGGAAAACATCATGTCCTTCAGTGTGATCCAAACCCATCCCATCTCCTCAGCTCTCCCAGCGAGAACCAAGCTCCTTCTTCCTGGCTGGATCCCAAATGTTTCCAATGCAGACATTTGCAGACATTCCAAATGTTGGGAATGCTGGAGCACAATCCACTGGCTCCACATCTGCTTCCCTTCACCTCCCCTTGCTTCCTGCATTAAATCCAGAGGGGCAGGAAGATTTCAGTTGTAGGATCCTCCTAGTACCCAATGGAAACCAGGATTTTCTCCCAAACCACATTTATCATGTAAGGAAGAATTAGAAAATACACATTTTAATTTTTTCCCAAGACCCAATTTTGGAGATGAAAAGAACAATTATTTCCATGATCTTCTGAAAATTCAAAAACTTAATAATGTCTGAAGCTTGTTGAAATTACTGTTTTAATTTTTTTAATGATTTCATGTTTGTTTTTCAAGGAAATTTCCAAAATGCTTATGAGTAAGCAAGATATGAGACAGAAGAAATAGTAACTTTAAAAATAAGGAAATTTTATCATCCTTAGTTGAAAATAGTTTCAGAAATGAAATAGAAAATAAAATAATGAGATTTTAAAAAATAATATAATGGGATTTTCTTCAGGGTGAGTAGAGGTTCTGAAGCAAAAATGAGAAGCAAAAATGAGGAGAATAAAGACAGAAAAAGTCAGAACCTGTGAAAGAAGAGGCGATTTTGTGTCCGTGTGTGTGTGCAAAACTTTTCCACTAGAGGAGAGCTGGAATTCCAGCCCCAAGGAACACTCCCATAAATTAACTCGGTTTTGTTTTCTCAACCATCCCTCAGCCCCACCACAAGGTCTCGGGGCTGTGCCATTTCCAAACCACTTTGGGACTGTCAGCCATAAATCCTGGGCTGTGGAAGCTGTGGGGCAGAGAGTTATGAGCTGGGCACAAGGTGCAAATTGCTCAGAGTTAGCGCCAGAATCCTTTTTTTCCCCTCCTTTTTTTGTCCCACTCTGTTTTTACCACAATGATCTTTAATTGTTATTCCCTTTTCTTGTTGTTTTGATTCCTTTATTTCTTGCAGTCTTTTCCCTATTGTCTGTTTTTCTTTTTATTTTTAATTAATATTTTTCTTTATTTTAAATTTTAAAAAAAATTCTTGTTTTTTTCCCTCCCCCTTTTAATTATTAACAGGAAGAATAAACAAGAAGAAATTAGGGAATAATTCACTGTAAGAAACCCTCTATTAGGGGGCTGCTCCCAGGGCATTCACAGAAAACTTCCACCTTGCCAAGGGAGATTTTTCCTTTCTTTTCCTTCTTTCTTCCCTCCCTTTCCCTGGTTTATTTTCTCTAACAATGAAGGTGGTCTCAGTCACACAAAACTCACAGCAATTTCAAGAATAATTGAAATTTCCATTTTAATAACAATTATTCCTTCCTGGAACGTAGAACTCTGAGAATCTGTGTCACATTGACTCTGATGCTCCCAGTGGATATTTTTGGTGGAAAAAACCACTGGATTATGAGAGGAGTTCTCTGTATGAGTAGAAATTTGGGCATTGGACAGCTCAAACCAAAGGCAACAAAACAAGTGAAGGAATGATTGAAAATAAAATCCATGACTGAGTTGGTGCAATTTTGTCTCTTCAGAGATGATGATGGATAATTATGAGGAGTTTAAACCAGATATTTTTGGATGTTAAAGATATATTGTGGAAATTAAAGATCATAAAACTTCCTGCCATCATCAGTTCCTGATCTCATCTCTGCTGGATCTCTCTTCCTGTGGAAAATGGGAGAATGTGGGGAAGGAGAAATGAAGATCCTGCTTCTCTGTCTGCCATGGCCTTCACTCCCTGGCAGCACCCACTGCTGTAATCCAGTCAGGAGATTTTGGATGCTCAAGAAACCAACCCTGAGGCTGTTATGCCAAAGGGGTTGGAGTTGGCCATGCTGTGGTCAGCCAACACAGTGTGTGAGAACCTTCACTGGGTCTGTGTGAGAACCTTCACTCATTATTTCTAAGGGGCTGGAGTTGGCCACTCTGTGGTCAGCCAACACATTGTGTGAGAACCTTCACTGTGTCTGTGTGAGAACCTTCACTGGATTTGTGTGAAAACCTTCCCTGGATACGTGCGAGAACCTCCCCTGGATTCATGTGAGAACCTTCACTCAATCTGTGTGAGAACCTTCCCTGGATGTGTGTGAGAATCTTCCCTGGATCCGTGTGAGAACCTTCCCTGGATCCATGTGAGACTCTTCACTGGGTCTGTGTGAGAACCTTCACTGGGTCTGTGTGAAAACCTTCCCTGGATACGTGCGAGAACCTTCCCTGGATTCATGTGAGAACCTTCACTCAATCTGTGTGAGAACCTTCCCTGGATGTGTGTGAGAACATTCCCTCGATCCATGTGAAAACCTTCCCTGGATCCATGTGAGAACCTTCACTGGATCCGTGTGAGAACCTTCACTGGGTCTGTGTGAGACCCTTTCCTGGATCTATGTGAGAACCTTCCCTGGATCCGTGTGAGAACCTTCACTGGGTCTGTGTGAGACCCTTCCCTGGATCTATGTGAAAACCTTCACCGGATCCATTTGAGAACCTTCCCTGGATCCGTGTGAGAACGTTCACTGGATCCATGTGAGAACCTCCACTGGACCTACATGAGAACCTTCACAGCCTGTGGATCTGTTGGGATGAATCCAGAGGAGGCCCCGAAGCTGCTCCAAGAGCTGGAGCCCCTCTGCTCTGGAGCCAGGCTGGGAGAGCTGGGAATGTTCACCTGGAGAGGAGAAGCTCCAGGGAGAGCTCAAAGCCCCTTGCAGTGCCCTGAAGGAGCTCCAGGAGAGCTGGAGAGGGACTGGGGACAAGGGATGGAGGGACAGGACACAGGGAATGGCTCCCACTGCCAGAGGGCAGGGATGGATGGGAGATTGGGAAGGAATTGCTGGCTGGGAGGGTGGGGAGGGGCTGGGATGGAATTCCCAGAGCAGCTGTGGCTGCCCCTGGATCCCTGGAAGTGTCCAAGGCCAGGCTGGACAGGGCTTGGAGCACCTGGGGCAGTGGGAGGTGTCCCTACCCATGGCAGGGGTGAAAAAAGATTATCTGTAAGGTCCCTTCCAACTAAAATCATTCCATGATTTCATGATCCAGGTGGCAACATGAGCTCCAGTGGATAAAGTTCACCACAGTGGGAGAGTGAAAATAAAAAAATCTCGAAGTAAGAGCAAATTTTGGCTGTCAAGGACACACAGACTGTGTG
This sequence comes from Passer montanus, assembly GCF_014805655.1. NCBI lineage: Eukaryota > Metazoa > Chordata > Aves > Passeriformes > Passeridae > Passer > Passer montanus. The sequence continues at coordinate 1,575,156 of NW_024370926.1, forward strand.
AGGGGGGCTGTTGTAAAAAGAATCATTGTTGATGGTGTGTGGGGATTTCTCCTCCTAGTAAAAAGGTGATCCAATAAAACCTGCCAGCTTGTTTGCATTCCCACTCCAGTGTCCCACGTGGAGAAATGGATCAAGTTGGAACTGCACGGAGCAAAGCATAAACAGCATTCTTCAGGAAGAGGCTCGGCTGCTTTAAGAGCATTTGGAGGTCTCCAAAGGAAAATATAAGGAGGGATTTGAATATAGCAGATGGAATGTTGGATTTTTCATGGCAGCACTAAAAGTCCCACTTAGAGGAGGGCTGAGCCATGAAATTCAGATCCAGACTATCCATATCTACAAATTCTGGAGCTTGGAGCTGGGTGTTTGCCTTGGTCCCTTGCAGAGACATTGGATCGCACTTAAAAATAAAGCCCCGTGTTTTCCTTTGGATCTCCTGCCCCGCTGGGAAAGCTCTGGGGTTTGGCATCAGAATTGTGGGAGGTGCTGCCATGAAAATTCATCCTTTGTGTCCCAAGTCAACAGGATGAGGGAATCTTTGGAAATGCTGCCACTAGAGGTGAAGATAATCAGAGGGAATGGAGCATCCATGAGGAAAAGCTGAGAGAGATGGGATTGTTCAGCGTGGGGAAAAAAAGGCTCAGGGAGAACTGACTGTGCCCAAAGGGGCTCCAGGAGAGCTGGAGAGGGACTGGGGACAAGGCATGGAGGGACAGGACACAGGGAATGGCTTCCACTGCCAGAGGGCAGGGATGGATGGGAGATTGGGAAGTAATTCCTGGCTGGGAGGGTGAGGAGGGGCTGGGATGGAATTCCCAGAGCAGCTGTGGCTGCACCTGGATCCCTGGCAGTGCCCAAGGCCAGGATGGAGCTTGGACCACCCTGGGATAGTGGGAGGTGTCCCCATGGCTGGATGATCCTTAAATTCCCTTCCAAAGAAAACTATTCTGGGAGTCTCCAAGGAAAAAAGGACCTGCTATTCCTAGGTCATTCCTAAGAGATACTGGCCCATACATTCCCAGATGCTCTCTTCCTTTGACCACAGGCAGAAGAAGTTGGTTTTCATTCAGTTATGACCCACCAGAAGGCCCAAAATCTTCCCTGCAGGCGTTCAGGGGAACCAATTTCTGAGCATCCCATATTTTGCAGAGATTTTCACCCCCACCTCCCCACACCCCCTTCTATTTCTCCTTCCTGACTATGACCCTATTGGTTTTATCTTGATAAGCAAGCAGATAATGGAAATTTTTTGTTGATCCATCCTGTTTTTACTACTATCAAAAAACTGAACTCTTTTCCTTTCTCCTACACTGAATCCTCAACAATGATGGCGATAATGACAATGATGAGGATGATGTTGGTAATGATGATGGTGATGATGATGGTGATAATTATTGTTCATCACCTCCCCTTATTCACTGTCAGACATTTCCCTTGCAGAACTCACTCACTATAAATTTCCATCTGTACCTATTTTCCCACTAGGTTTTCCAGCATTTTTTGCCTCCAACCCATGGTATTTAATCCATTCTATGTTTATTTCTGAGAATGTCATGTGAGACAGTGTTAAAAGCTCCAATAAAATCAATGTGTGCATTGGCAGCTCCTCCTGTAGCTACAAATTCGCTACTGTCTGTAGTGAGACATTTAATTGGTTTTATGTCAGTTTTGTTTATTTTATCTTTTTTTTCCTTGGTCTTTCTGGGCATCTGGGCTCTTTTTGGTCTGAATTACCCTTGTTTCTGTTTGAAACAAATAAATAGTCCATGATTTACCCACTTTTCTTGTTCTTTAAACATCTTAACTTTCTTCTTCCATAGCATAATTTGTTTTTAGTCTTGTCTCTTTAGGGAATAACTTTCTTTTATTCCCTTTGCTCTTAGACCACCTCAAAGATGATTTTATTACCAAATTCTCTCAGTGTCTTCGCAGGTATTTATAAAAATCATCTGGCACCACTCTGGAGGAACTTGGGGATAGATGAAATAATGGAGGAAAACTCCAGGAATGTTGTTTCCATGTGATCTTTGGGAAACCCAGCCTTTTATTAATAATCTCTACTGGGCGGTGAGAAAAGGCATTGACAGGTAGGGAATTCTTTTTTCTGCCATCTGGGAAGGAGAATGAGGGACTTTTGGAAATTAAAATATAGCAAAAATGATGAGCAGAGAAAGGGAAAAAGAGAAAAGAGAAAATAATGGATCCTACAGAGCCAGGGGATTTGTACACTCATAGAAATTGGAACTCAGGTTCAAATCCTCGGTTTTCCCTAATAAATCTGGAGAAGATTCAAGATTTTTTTCAAGGAATTAACATCTTCTCAAATAAATGAACAAAATATATTTGAGAATATCTTTAATCCCTCGGGGTTTTACTTCCAGATCTGTTTAAGAGTGATAAAGTTTTATTTCTTGCATCATTCTTCTGTCTGGTCCTGAAAACTCTCCTGGGTACAAAAATCTTTCTTATGTCTTTCCTGAATTTACAGCTTCTGTAATTCTTCTCAGAGCTTGATTTTTTAGTAATGAAAAGCTTGTAATGAAATCTTGCAGAGTACAACCAAGTAATATTTTGATTATTCATTTCAAAAATCAAAATAATTTAAATAATCAAAATAATTTATTTTATTCCTTCGTTCATTCCGACAAATCTTTTCCCCTCCTGAAAATGGTTTGAATGTCAAATCAGTTCAATCATTGGGTTTTCTCATTATTCTATTTTTAAAATAGAATATTTATTTCTAAATTCATTTATTTCTAAAATTTAGTTTTTGATGTTGAAGGCCCAGTATACAGAATTTACCACCAGAATGGCTCCTGGAGCCCAAATTTACTTTCCTCTCTGAAGTGTTCCAATAAATCAGCTGATTTTTATCTCACTGATATCTTTTTCATTCTCCTAACACTACAGAAGGACTTTTCCCATGAAGTCCACACATCTTGAGTTCTCTTCAGATCCTGTTTTCCAAGAACTCCCGGTCCTGGATCTTTTTGGAACTTAAAGAAACCACATTATCCTGACAAATTTGCTTTCTTTTCCATGCCAATAATTTATAAGTGGTTGATTGACAGGAGACTATAACTATATATAAATTATGTAGCCATGGATATCACCTGGGGGTTTTGAAGGAAATGGAATAACGGGTTGACATTGGATATAGGTGGGGTTTAGGCTCCTGCTTTTCTAGGATTAATGGAAAATCTCTCCATAACTCCGCAGGTCCAGTGGGTGGGATTTTCACAAGAACCTATGGAAGTCACAAAACCAAAGAGAGAAGCTGAAGTCATCTCTCATCCATTAGAAAAATTTCAGAGTAATTTCTTCAGAGCTCCTTGCAAAAAATAATTTTCTTCCCTTGTGCCTCCTGAATTTTGGAATTGTAGAATTGGTTGGAAGGTACCAGTAGAGTTCTGTGGTCCAAACTTCAATTCCTTGGAGAACCCAAGTGATGAGCAGTGCTAGACCAGGTCAGTGCTAGACCTTAAGATTTTGGTTAAAAAAACCCCGAAAATAATAATAAAAAGAAAAAACACAAACACATTTTTCACTGAAAATATTGAACTAAGAAAAAAAGTAAATTCAGGGTTGAGCATCAATCACCAGAAAATGTTTTCAGAAAGGGGAAGAAACACTGAGGAGTTCTTTATTTTTACATTTTCCCTAAGAAATCTGTTCTTTTTCCAGCAGCTCGTCCCAGATGGTTTAATGACAATGAATGTCAGGGGTTTCCAGTTAGGTCACCACCAGGATTATCCATGAAAAAGAGATATAAAGGGAGAAGCATGGAATAAATCCCAGAGGAGTGATTGTATCAGCTAAACCACTTTAAATACTGCATTTTTCCCTGTCCTGGAAAGATTCCACTCTGAGGCCAGAAGGGAATATTTGGATTATTGGGTCTTGTCTCCTGGAGCAACTCCTTCCTTTCAGCTCCTCTTCTCGCCACTCCCGTCCCCGGCCTGTCTCTCCTACTGTGACATTCCCTGGAAAGACACACCCGAGATTAGTTAATCTCCATCAAAACTCCATTATTCAGGAAAAACCACACACATCCCGTGTCAGGATCCATGGAAAGTCTGACCGAGGTGGCCGTGACCACCCACGAGCCTCCAGGGCTCGCTCAAAAACACCTCCAGGCTTATTTTTGTTGTTATCTTGGAAACCAATCCCAAACTTTTTTCTGGGACACCTTTTGTTGTCTTTTCCCACTCAGGGGAGGCCGGGATTGACACTGAGGAGGGATTTATCCCATGTGGCTGCTCCTCATGGCATCTTCCCAGGAAAAACCCAACAGCATTGTTCAATCCCTCCTTGTTTGGGTTGCAATAGGACCTGAGGGTTTAAGCAGGAGAAGGGGATCCTTTTGGATAGGTGTTAAATAAAATAATGGGGAAAAAAAAAAGATTCCTGCTGGGAATAATTTACAATTTAATAACAAATCCTGGGAATGGGGTTTAAAAATCACAAAACTTGCCAAGTTTTTTAATTGAAACTATTGCAGAGCTGACTAAAGTTTAGGAGCTGCTTCCCTCATTTTTAGCTGATTCATGGCAGCAAATCCAAATTTTTCTCCCTTTTCTAAAGGAATGAGTTTGTGTTGTGCATCTCTTGTGTACGGTTGTGTATGAAAAAATTCAATATACAACCATTGTGCCAAATGTGCCTTGTGGGTTTTTTTATTTCATGGAATTGTCCAGGATAACATGGACAAAAATCTGGGAAAAATATTGCAGGTGATGCTTTAAATCACTCCTAGGAATATGTTTTGTTTTTTTTAATCTAAAATAAATTATTTTAGGGATAAATGAGGCATCAGACATATTAAGATAAGCTCAAAAGCCTGATTCAAGCCCACCCTCCATATGGCAATGGGTAAAATACTAATTTTTCAAAGACCTAGCCAGAAATTTGGGATAATGGTAGATTTTTTATGTGTTTTGCCTATTTACAATGATGGTTTTCTGAAAATTTTTCAGTGAATGCGTTAAATGATTTGGTCTTATTTTAATCAAGGTGATAAATTTGAAAATTTTCAGTTGGCCTCTAAAACAAATGAAATTTATAAATTTTGTTTCTATATCACTTGAGATTATATAAATAAAAATATTCCAAGTAATTTTGGGATGAATCTCACGAATATTTTGTCTACAGGGGTTTTTTCATTGCCATTCCATGAATCTATTGGGATGAAAACCATGGGAAAGACAGTAAAAGAACAGGGGTTATTTATGATGGATTAGGATGGATTCCCCTTCAGGCAGGGGAAGTTCTGTGGATGGAGCAGCCCCATGAGTTTCATGAAGAAGCGGAATGCTTGGGAAGAGGAACTTCATTTCCAATGCACAATTCCCTGTGGTGAGGAGGAAAAAGAAATCCCAGAATCCCAAAATAGTTTGGGACCTTCAGGCTCAAGTCATTCCAGCCCCTGCCAGGGACAGGGATGTCATTCCCCAGATCTGGTTGTTCCGAGCCTCATCCAACCTAGTCCTGAAAACTTCCAGGGATGAGGCTTCCACAGCCTCTTTGGAACCTCCCTGCTGCCTTCCAGCAGCTTTGGGAGGGCTTCCCAAAATTTTCTACAGAGGTGGGATATTCACAGGATAATCACAATAATTCCATCTCCATAAATCTCTAATTTTCCACAGCAATTCCTATGCATGCCTTGCTGTCCAAGCTCAAAACGCCTCACTGAGCTCTGCTTTGCCAGGATTCCAGGAGTTCTCCAGTGAGATATGAGCTGAGCCATCCTTTTCCTTGGGCACGTAGGGACAGAAGGAGGCAGCTAGGAGGGCTGGAATGACCAAATTCCAAAGTGTCCATGGTGTGTGGTCCAGGTCAGCAGAAAGGGTGCAGTTGTAGGGTTCTGTCCTCCTTAAAATCCATGGAATCGCCGGATCCTGACGGAGTAGAGATGTAATATGACACCATCCCACTAAAAAGACATGGGAATAAGGCTCCAGTCTTTGGCTCCTCAGCTGAAAAAGCAATGCTCCTCTCCAAACATTTATGGTGGGAAATTTGAAAATGTCCCTTTCCAGGCAGCATCCTGAAATTGAACAGAAGTTTTTACTCTAATTACAAATGTTTTCCTCTTTTAGAAGTTTCTTTATAAAAGGAAATCAAAGAAAATATTCCTTAAAAATTAAATTTTGCTATGAAATATTACTTCCCACCCAACTTTTTAGTCAAAGTGAAAGAAAGTGCATTCTTTAGCTTCAAAATCCAATTTTTTAGGGATAGTTTTAGTTTGGATTAAAGAAAACTGACTTGTCATCCCTAAAATTCCATCACTCTTCCAGGTCATGGTGAATGATCAGATGTTGTCACTCATTTTTCCTTCCTCAGTGATATTTTCCCCAACTAAATGTTGGTTAAAAGGATGTCTGGGAATCAAATAGGAATTCTGAACACTGTCAGCAGCAGAAAAAGTTTTGGATTTGTTGGATGGATAGGGATGTAACATTTGGTATGTGGATGAATTCATTTTATGGATAAAAATATACAATAAAAAAAAACCCCTTTAATTCTGTCAATGAGTTTTATTTAAAAAAAGCCCAGTGCTACCCTGAATTGGAAAAGGGGATTGCCTTGCCTTATTCCCATTCTTGGAGTTATTCCCATAATTTATTCCCTAACTCTCCAAAACGTACAATGAATTTTATACAATGGTAGAGCCATCCCAGCTCCCATCTTTAAGCTAAAAAACATGTTTAAAACATTTTCAAACCTCTTATTTTTTGTCAGAAAATGTTGCTGTCAGTCTGTTTTAAAAATTTTTCAGTGGCCACTAAGGAACATGAAATCCTTGGGAACAGGGGGAATGCATGGAATGGTAAATATTTCATACAAAAAACCCCTTTAATTCTGTCAATGAGTTTTATTTAAAAAAAGCCCAGTGCTACCCTGAATTGGAAAAGGGGATTGCCTTGCCTTATTCCCATTCTTGGAGTTATTCCCATAATTTCCCATATTCCCTAACTCTCCAAAATGTGCAGTGAATTTTATACAATGGTAGAGCCATCCCAGCTCCCATCTTTAAGCTAAAAAACATGTTTAAAACATTTTCAAACCTCTTATTTTTTGTCAGAAAATGTTGCTGTCAGTCTGTTTTAAAAATTTTTCAGTGGCCACTAAGGAACATGAAATCCTTGGGAACAGGGGGAATGCATGGAATGGTAAATATTTCATACACACAGTTTTATTTTTATAAAATTGTGAGTACTTAAATCAAAATTTTAGCTGCAAGCTGCAGATCCCATCCTTAAAATCTGCAGAGTGGATACAACAAGCCTTGGGAATGACAGAAAAATCAAAGTGAGCTCGTCCTAAACTTGTTCCGACTTTATCCATATTAAATCTTCCGTGTTCTGGAGCTCCAGCCAGACAAACACAGATACAATTCCAGCTCTTCCCTGACTGGGTGGTGAGGCTGAGCTACACCAAGAGCGGTGCCAAGGTTGCCAACGTTCTTTTGCATTGTGTCACAGCCATAGATTCAGAAATTTATTCCCTTTCCACCTGGGAGATCCAAACTCCCATGATCCGATGGGATTCTGGAGACACTGGAATGAACTTTCCTGCTCTGGTCTGGGCTGCATCCATCACACACAAAGTGTCAGGAAAAGAGGTCTGAAAAAACAAAGTAAGAACAAGAGGGGATTTTGTAAGAATCAGAGAACTCACACCAAATAATTATGGATGATATTTAAGGAAAACACGGCTCCTGTTTAACGTCGTGGGAAGAATATTCCAACATGGGTGGGATACTGGAAAACCCTGCCTAGGATTAGATACTTTAAACCAGAGTGAATTAATCAAGCAATTAGTCTGAAAGAGGCTTAAAATGTCCTGCTGTGACTGGGACCATCTGGATTGAGGCATCGAGGAGTAAAGTGGACAAGATGCAAGTTAAAAATGCAGAAAGTAACGCCTAAATTTGGAAAATACAGGGGAACAAACAATGTAGAATCCCAGAAGGGTTTGGGTTGGAAGCGACCTGGAAAATAATCTCATTCCAACCCCCTGCCATGAGCAGGGACATCTCTCTGGTGGAGGTGTAAAAAATACCCCAGAAATCACAGCTCCATGAAAAAAACCACCAAATCCAGGTGCTCATGGAGATTTTATTCTGGGAATCTGCTCTTTGTGGGACCAGCTCCAAGGTTTTAGTCATTAGGAATGACTAAATTAAAATGTGGTCTTAGTTTGAGAGGCTTCTGAGGGGCTGGAGACAAGGATTTATCATTGCTAATTGCAAGAGTTTAAAATTAAGATTTTCATGACTAATTTGGGCACAGATTTGTTCTTCTCTCTAGTGATCACCTCCGTTAAAATACCTTAAACACATCTGGTTAGGATGAGAATTACTCCACTTTAAGAGCCCTAAACTTGGAATTTTGGCCCAGTTCTAAACCTTATGCTTTGAATAATTCACCTTTAAAGCTTTGATTGCCTTGGGGCTCATTGCAGGGAGAAATATTGTTTGCACTTTCTCTTGGGGTTGAGAATTTCTCATCAGCAATTTGGAGTTCTGTAATCTCTGCCCCAGAGAAAGCTCACCCCCAGCAGGACACATAAACCCTGGCTGAATTGAAACACTTGAGAAGTCAAAAAAATCCCACTGGAAAATTGAAACATTCCATCATTCATGCTATTTTCCTTGTCAGTTTAGATAAAAGCCACACTTCCTGTTAGGGAAAGGCTTCATCAGGGATAGCTTTTGACCAGCTGTATGAAAAGGGATCCTCAAAAGGAACAGAAGCTCAAAAGATAAAAACAAATTATTGCAACCTGATTTTTTTTGTTATTCAATGAAATTGTACATTTCCTTCTCAGTAGGTCAGAATTGAGTTTCACTGATCTGGAGCTTTAAAATAGCAAAACATAATGGGGGGTTTTGTTGGCTTTTTTGTTTCATTTTGACTTTTCATCTCCACTGCTCTAATTAGCATTTCAAGACATGATGTGATCATGACTTGCATGATGTGATCCTGCCTCCAGATCTAAATCCTTTAGCTGCATGGAATGGTCCCTGGATCTTTATCCCTCTTGAACCATGACCAGGAGTTGGTTTGCAAAGTGAAAGCTGGGCTAAAATCACACCAAGATCTTTTTCCTAAAAGTTCAAATTGTTGGGTTCCAGGCCACAAAAACTTCTCTTTCATTTTTAACTTTCTTGCTCATGACAGCTGTGACTTCATCAGGCTTTGAACAAAGCCCTGATTAACCTTGACCTGATTTCATTGATGATGTCCCTGCTCATTTCATTGTGTTTGGACTAAAAGACCTTTACAGGTGCCTTCCAACCCAAACCATTCCATGGATCTCTTTCCAAAGGATTCCATAATTCAATTACTCCCTGCACCAGCACTGATTGCCAGGCTGAGATAATTAAATTAGGATAATTAAATGAGGGAAAGCAACTTTATGTCAGCACAGAGGTGGCAAAGCAGGGCCATTGGAGCATCCCCAAAACTCCCACCATGTCCCTCTGAAGGAAGGTTTGTTTTTCCCTGGATTTTCGCCCTGCCATTATCTCTTGGCTGTTTCTGTGAAGAAAATGTCTCTGTGAAAGGCACTTTTCTGTGGAGCTGAAAGAAGGTGATGGTTCTCAGCCTGGAAAAAATTCCACGAAGCCAATGCTTCTATTCCCAAAATAGCCCCCAGGAGCTGCTGTGCAATGGATTACTCAGCGTTTTAAACAGAATCCTTTTCACAGGAAAGGAAGCTCCAGTAAATCCAGCAGCCCCTCTTCCCTGAAAGTTTATGCTAAAGCAAACTCCCTGCTGCACACACCAGAATTGCTGGAATTGCCTCTTGCAGGGGATCAGACATTTTGGGAGATAAAGTTCCCAGAGCTGCAGTCTCTGATACAATCAAGCCTTTTTCCATGAGTTTGTTGGTGCAGAAGAGCTGAGCCTTGGCTGCACTGACCCATCCAAGAATAGCTTCCAGAGGATGGGAGGAGTGAAAACCTGGCAAAAATGGCTTTTATGTCACTCATCCCCCATGGCTGTGGCAGCAAGGGACATGTCAGGACAAGTGCCAAGCACCACAAACCTGCTCACGGCTCTGTCTGGGTGAAAATCTATTTTTTGCTGCAGATGAGAGATGTTAGGGCAGGCCTGGGAGCCAGGAATGTTTTAGCAGAGTCAGGAACAGGATTCACCTTTTTTTTTTTTTTTTTTATTTTTATTTTTTTTTTTTTTTTTTTTGCCACATGATCATTACAGGCTATTGGAAAGGGGCTGGAATGTGCCCAAGGGAAAAGAGGTGGGGGTTTTGGTCAACAGAGACTGAACACGAGCCCAGCCGTGCCCAGGTGACCAAAAATGCCAAAGACATCCTGGTTTGCAGGAGAAGCAGCAGGAGAAGGGATTTTCCCCCTGTGCTGGGCAGTGCTGAGGCCACAGCTCAAATCCTGGGGTCACTTTGGGTCCCTCATGACCAGAAGGACATTGAGGGGCTGGAACATGTCCAGGGAAGGGAATGGAGCTGGGAAGGGGCTGGAGACCTCCTGAGGGAGCTGGGAAAGGGGCTCAGCCTGGGGAAAAGGAGGCTCAGGGGGGACCTTGTGGCTCTGCAGAACTCCTGACAGGAGGGTGGAGCTGCAGGTTGGGCTCTGTTCCCAAGGAACAAGGGACAGGATGAGAGGAAATGGACTTAAGTTGCACCAGGCGAGGTTTAGGTTGGACATTCAGGAAAATTTCTTCATGGAAAGGGTTGTTCAGCCCTGGCACAGCTGCCCAGTGAAATGGTGGAGTCCCCAGCCCTGGAAGTGTTCAAAAATGAAGGAAATGGATTAATGGTGACCATGGTGGTGGTGGCTGATGGTTGGATTTGATGATCCTAAAGGTCTTTTCCAACCTAAAAGATTCCATGATTCCATGTGCTGGGTATTGATAATATCAACATCCACCTCAGCTGCTTCCAGAGTGTTTTTGAGGATAAACACGTTTCCCAAGGAATAAGGGACAGGATGAGAGGAAATGGCCTTAAGTTGCACCAGGCGAGGTTTAGGTTGGACATTCAGGAAAATTTCTTCATGGAAAGGGTTGTTCAGCCCTGGCACAGCTGCCCAGTGAAATGGTGGAGTCCCCAGCCCTGGAAGTGTTCAAAAATGAAGGAAATGGATTAATGGTGACCATGGTGGTGGTGGCTGATGGTTGGATTTGATGATCCTAAAGGTCTTTTCCAACCTAAAAGATTCCATGATTCCATGTGCTGGGTATTGATAATATCAACATCCACCTCAGCTGCTTCCAGAGTGTTTTTGAGGATAAACACCAACCTCATAAACATGAGACCAATCAATATCCACGATTTTCTTCACGTGCAATCCATTTTCCACATTTCTTTCACAGTGAGCCACTGCAAATCTACTCTGCTCACATTTGCAGACGTTTTAATGTAATATCCCATTTATCCAAACATTTTAAGAGAGAATTTTTATTGTTCTTGTGGCAAACAAGGGCACAGAATCCTACAATGGGGAACAGAGGCAAAAGGAAACAGGACACTTCAGTTTCCAGCAAATTTTGAGTTTGGATCGAGGCTGCAGGACCTGAATTAATCCATCTTGAATGATTTTGCCTCAATTAGGAATTTGGGGGCTTCTCCACAGATGGAATGGGGATACATGTCCTGATTCATCCAGAGGTCTGTGTCTCTTTGACTTTTTGACTCAAGAGAAATTCTGATACAACTTGAGGAATTTGAATTCAGGTGAGACTGGTCTGATTCTTGCAGGATGATTTTTCATAACTTTTGTCATTTTTCAGCACTGTTTCAAGAAAATCTCTACTCAACTTCAACATCTCTAAGAGTTCTTGCAGTAAATCCAAGATCTTCTTCAAGAACTCAGCTTTGAGGAAAAACATAAATGTTTGAAGTCATAGATCAACATAGAATTCTGAGCATAAATGGGGGTAAAATGCAACTTCTCCATAGCTGCAATATTACATAATTTTCTCTTTTCTTTCCATGTTTTTAACTCTGTCTGAATTTTAATTCTGCTAAAAAATGACACCCCAAATATTGGTTTTAATAACAGAAGTCTTCATTAACCAACTCTATATATGATTCAGTCCTGCTGCCTGAATGAGTTAGAAATCCTGTGAGCAAGGAGGGAATGATTATTAATAAATGAATTAATAATACATAAACATAACCCCCAAATGAATCCAAATAAACATATTTATTAACTTTTGAAATATAAATAACCAGTCTTTCTCTGGAATTTACTGAGCTGCTCACCCTGGTCAGGCCAAAAATGTGAGACTGGCCCAGCCCAAGGTGTGAGCTGGAGGCCTGGTGCACAGATCACACTTCCTGAGCTCCCATTTCCTTTGGACAAAAATGAGGGAAGGAATTGTCCAGAGCTCCATTCCACCCCAGCAGGGAGCAGGGATGTGGTCATGGGATAGAATCCCATGACCTGGAGGCCAGGATGAGTTCCATGGGCCATTGCAGAGCTCTCTGTCAGGAGATGGAATCGAGCGCTCTGCCTTTTCAGGCCTGACTGAGTCACTGCACCTAGAAAATGCAGTTCTTGTTCCCATGGCCATGTTTACAGCTTTTATTTTGGAGTTCCAGGCTTGGCTCTCCTGCTTTTTCATGGTCCTGTCCCACCAAATCAAGCTGGAATTCACTCTGGTGGAGCAGCTTTCGCTTCGCCTCCAGCCTGGGAGAGAGAAACATCAGCCCTCACTTTTTGGGTGGGCTTAGGCTGGCCCAGTTTGGGGTTTTCTTGCATAATTCTGGCCCTAAGAGACTCAGACAGTCTGATGAGTGTCACTGGAGAAGAGGGAAAATGAAAACATTCTATAGATCCTTAAAAACCTTCATTTTGAGAGGAGTATTGGCCTGCACGGGCGGTGTAACGCGAGGTGGGTGTGACACGGAGGGAGACAGGAATGAAAACGAGCTCAGATGGGTGTGTTAGTCCCAAACCTTAAACAAACACCAGGAGCTGATGGAATGCAGTCACCTTTCATGTTCCTACAGCACAGGATCTTTGGGATCCCAAAGCCAAGAAGACACACAACAAGCTTTGCTCTGCAAAGGAAACTTTCAGGGAAACTTTCAAGAAATTTGCTTCATGTCTCTCAACAGCTTTGGGAGGAATATCCAGGAATAACAAGCCCTACAAATATGAAGCACTTAAAACCTTAATGCTTACATAAAACCCTCTGAGCCCATTAATTGCTGGTTCTTTCATGACAGTGGAGCTGTTCTTCATCTCCTCCACACAGAGAAAACGCCTGTGCTCCTCCACTTTAATCCCTGAAAAAAGAAAATGTGGCAAAACAGACATGGCAAAAGAAAATGTTGCTGCCTTTCCCCATTTTCCCTTCTGGGATCTCGTTGGAAATTGTGTCCTACACCTCTTTGCTCAGAGAATTTGTGTTCTTTCCAATCCTACCTGGGGAGCACAAGCTCAGCTTGAGGCAATTCCTGGGTTTGATTCCAGAGGTCACTTCTCCAGCTCCCAGAGTGCGTCCAGGAATGGTGGGTGTTGGTGCTATGCCAGGCTGGAAAATAATTCCAGGAAGGCAGCAAAGAAGCAGCTCTTTGGTTCACCAGATGTCCTCAGCCCAAAAGATGAACCTCCCATCATGATGTACAAATTAATTAAACTGCAGAAGCCAATTAATTTTTGCCTGGTGTCTTGAGAAGTTGTTAAGCATAATGTGAAATCTCACAAAGATTTGGGGTGTGACGTTGTGCAGAATATGGGAATTCATAAGCTTGGCAAGAATTTTTTCTTATTTTGGAAAACTGGGAACTTCACGGAACTTTTAAGTCTCATTTGCCACTTTATGTCACACAAACATGAGGTAAAACAGAAAAAAAATTAAAGTAAAATAAAGTAAATGAAAAATAAGATAAGATAAGATAAGATAAGATAAGATAATAGAATAAAATAAAATGGAATAAAATGGAATAAAATAAAATAAAATAAAATAAAATAAAATAAAATAAAATAAAATAAAATAAAATACAGGATTTAGAGAAGGGGATCCTCAAGCTTTAGTGAGCATCAGGTTTTGTGGAACCTCCTTGTGAATTCTTGAGCATGTTAAATAAAAAAAATTCCTAGAATCATGGAATGGTTTGGGTTGGAAGGGACCTTAAAGATCCTCCAGTTCCACCACACCTCTGGCCACACCAGGTCCCCTGTGGACTTTCCCCCAGGCTAATCCACAGCCACACTGCAGCTCCTGCTTCATCCCTTGCACTGGGGAGCAGAGCCAGAAAAACAGGATGGACAGGAGGAGCCTGGAAAAACCTCTGGAATGACAAATATCTGATATCCCATGGTTTCAAACCACCCTTCTGCTGGGGAAGAACAGAGATTGGCTTGTCTGCGCTTCTTCACAGGCAACTTCTTCAGAGGCCTGACATCATCTGGCGTTCCATGAAATCCATGGACCATGGGATCACTCCTTTCTTGCGGGTGACAACAGACATATTCCTGGTGGGTAATGTGTTTAATTAATATATCTGTCATTACTGCCAGACATTCTGTTGGGTTTGGCTCTTGGGAGGTTCAGGATTGGGGAGGTTTTAAAAATACCTGGGAACTCCTGACCCCTGGAGATGTTGCCTCCAGGGATTTGGGGAGTGTGGTTTTTCTGGAGCCATCTCTGAACCATTTAACAGCATCTCCTGCTGATTTCCTCTGGCACAAATAATCAGGGAGACAAAAAGGCAGTGTTCAATGCTGCCTCTGGAGAAGGCTTTCCCAAAACACATGGAATAAAGGGTTTTTGACTTTTAATCCAGATCCACTTAATTTATACTAAAAGAAAATAAAAGTGAAATATGAAAGAGAAAAAAAGTCTGTCGATGCTTAATTGGGGAAAAGCAGCAACCTGCTGCCATTTGGTAGAGAAGGACACAGGGAAGATTTAAAACTTAAATTATTTTTGACCTTCACAGATCACTGCTCATTTCCTATAGACCCTAATAAGCCAAAATTTGTAAAATGGGAATTTTCTCATTTTCTCCTTCCCACACTGTAGCAAAAGGGAGATGATTTTGGGAAGGTGACTTTGCAGCATTGAGATTTGAACAACTCCCACTCATTCATTGCCTGGATATCAGAATATCCTGAAATATGGAATAAAAGGGGAAAATCTAGCTAAGCTTTGGCCCTTCCCATTAATGCCCCCAGGCACTAAGGAAGATTTTTTGTGTAAATCCAGCTCCAAAGCTGTTCCTGCTCATGGTGAGGTCATGGGGTTCTCCACATCCTTGGAGAGGAAATGACACAGCCGGTGCCAAGCAGGGAATTTCATCCAGGATTTGTGCTCTGTCCAAGGGAAAAAAGGGATGACTTGGGGACAGCCTGAAGCCACCATCGTCTTAAGAGCAGGAGAAAAGGAACATCAGGGAATAAAAGGCCAAGGAAAGATTTGGAAAGAAACAGAAAATGTGGGCACTGGACACAAATAAGCTCAAGATGTACAACCAGGGTCAGACCAGTCTTTTACATGTCTCCCTATGCCTGATCCTTCTCTGCTTTGCTTTTTGGATCAATCACCTAAAATTATGTGAGACACAGATATGAAAATCCATCATCCCCTGTGTCCTTATCATCTGTGTGTGTAAAGAATCCCAGAATGTTTTTGGGTTGGAAGGGACCTTCAAGATCACCCAGTGCCACCCCCTGCTATGGGCAGGGACACCTTCCACTATCCCAGGCTGCTCCAGCCTGGCCTGGGGATTCCACAAGCTCCCTGGACAACCTGTGGTACCAGGAATGTTCAAACACTCAAATAATCTCTAAATTGGGACGATACTTAAAGTCTGAAGTTTCTCTTATAGACTGTTCCAACCACTTAATAAATTCCAGCACAGATGTGGTCCCACAGTTTAATTATTTTACAAATATATTCGGGTCACGTATTTGAACAAGAAAACCATTTTTGAGGACACGCTAGAAACCACCAAGGCTTTCATTCCAGCCTACAGCAGTCTTAGATTTCTTTAGCCTTCCATGAAATATCCTTCATTAATGACTACTCAGATCAACAGCCTGGTGTGACTCAGTTCTAAAGAAACACGGATTAAATTCCAGGCTGGCTCAAGGAATACACAAAGCAAGGTGTTGTTTCAAGCAGCAAAATTATCGTGGTGAAGTTGTCCATGGGCTGTGCCAAGTTTGGATCTCCCCAGGCTATGGAAAGGAAAGTTGGTTGTGGTTGTTGCCACCAACAAAATCTGTTTTTCCCAGCAACACCTGGCACTCCCATGAGTAATAATAATAATAATGATGATGATAATAATAATAGTAATAATTTTTTTCTTCCTTTCCTCATAAATTGCCCAGGAAGTCCAGCACAATGCAGGAGAAGTTTTGGAACTTGGCTATGTATGTTGTGTGTAAAATCTGGGCTTTGAGAGGAGCTGGGGAATGAATGTCCTAAAAACCTTGGGAATCTTAATTCTTCCATAAATGGCCATCCTCCTGAAGCTCGTGTTAATTAAATACCTGCTACTCCTTTGAGCAGAAAGACTAATTAGCAACAAATAATACTTCATGCGTCCTTTTTTTGGGGTGTGGACCCACCCAGAATTTTTTGGAAGCCACAAAACACTAGTAGAAAGCCCCAGTGAAGCCACAAACCTTGAACTTCCCACTTTTCAGAATAAAATGCTGTTCGCTATGGATGCCCCATGGATTCAGACCACTCCAAAAACACCACTTGGAAACACATGGGAAAAACCACTCAAACCTGTCCCCATCTCCCTGCTCTTCCCCCTTTCCCTGCAGGTGGGTTGGGATGTCTGACTCTATAATCACAGTCAGCAGCTGTTCCCAAGGGGGCTTTAGGATAAATCTGGGATGTGGGTGAGGATATCAGGGAATGCTGCTGGTGGGAAGCTGGACTAGAACCTTGGACAGGGCCTGCTGAGCTCTTCCTGCTGGACGGATCCTTCCCTTTCCCATCTCTAGGAAGCAATTGAAATGGAAAAGTGAAATTATTCAGATTAATTACCACTGTGGTGGCATTGGATTTTCATGGGCTGGCTAAAGGAAAAAATTACTTTTCCTTTATTTTCAACATTACAGGGGAAAAAAAAAGTAAGAAAAAAAATTTATATACTTGAAAATAAAAAAGTGTTGGAGATATTGCTTTTCTTTTTCATTTTCCTTCTCTGTCCTGTCCATTCCTCTCCCTTCCTTCCCCTCCTTCCTTCTCCCTAAAAATTTCAGATACAATTCTTCCAGCAGGAAAATTTATGGCTCAACAACGGCGCAGCTCAGCGAGACAATTCAGGTTCAGCACCAACTCAAGTGCAGCTACACAACTTCCAGATCCAAACCAGCTGCTCCACAGGGAAAGCAGCACAAAATCCAGTGGGCCGCAATATTCCCACTTCCAGCAGGAAAAAGGGAGAAGTGATGAAAGGTTGTTACCACTTGCAGGTTGTCTGGAGGTCTGGGTGACCTGAAATATGCGCTCAGATTTGTTCTGCTGCTCCAGGTCACGACATAATTCACATTTGAGGGCACTTTAGTGAGAAAAGAAAGGCATAAACCCCCGCAGGCTTAAAAAATTTAAGCAGTGGGACTTAAAAATAATTGGAAATTTAAACCTTGAGGCCAGTCTAAGCTTTGATGTCTCCAGCTTTAGGTCTAGGGAGAAGTTTTGGGGTAGCAGATCACTAAATTTCCTCAAGCCATTCCTAATTCTGAGTGGTTTGATATTTTTGTCTGCCTAGAGGAAGCATTTGGAAGCTGCTCTTTCATGGATCACTGGAAGACAGTAGTAGTTTGGGAATCTCTGTGCTTTTGGCAGATGTTTCCAGCTCAGGCAGCCATGGGAAAGGATTATTCCAGCTCTTGGCAGCAGAGATAAAAAGGGAGCCTTGGTCTGAATTACATAAAAACACTGGAGTTTTATCCCTCTCAATGCTGCAATAAATCAATATTTTAATCCCATTTTAATAATTGGGACTGTGAGGAAGAAACAAAGAAAATGCTCTACTTTCTTCTTGAAATATTTACAGCA
Organism: Passer montanus; assembly: GCF_014805655.1. Lineage (NCBI taxonomy): Eukaryota > Metazoa > Chordata > Aves > Passeriformes > Passeridae > Passer > Passer montanus. The sequence continues at coordinate 1,593,179 of NW_024370926.1, forward strand.
GAACCAAAAGGAAGATATCCCAAAGTTGGAAGTGGGAATCCACACGAGCTGGATTTTTTAAACTTGTCTGTTCAAATTAATCTGGTTTTCCAAAGGCACTTCAACTGATCTGCCAAAAATCCTTTAGGACATTATTTTATGACATTTAAATATAGATTTATTGAAATCTATTTCTATTTCTATTTCTATTTCTACATATTTATATTTATATTTATATTTATATTTATATTTATATTTATATTTATTTATATTTAATTTATTTAAGGGTAGCAGATCCTTCTGGCCACTTCTGGATCACAGAACAAGGGACAAGAGAAGAGGAAAAGGCCTCAAGTTGGGTATTAGGAAAAAATATTTCCACTGAAAGTGTTGTCAAGCATTGGAACAAGATGCCAGGGAAGTGGTGGGATCATTATCCCTGTCAGGGGAAGGTTAGGTTGGATTTAGGAGAAGGTCCTTCCCTCAGAGGGTGCTGGCACTGCCCAGGCTCCCCAGGGAATGGACACAGCCCCAATGCTGCTAGAGCTCCAGGAGCCTTTGGAAAATGCTCTCGGGGATGCCCAGGGTGGGATTGTTGGGGTGTCTGTGCATTAGTCCAGGGGTTGGATTGATGGTCCTGATGGATCCCTTCCAACTCAGGATATTCCATGTTTCTAGGATGGTTAACCTGGAAACTCCCTAAGGGCTGTCAGCAACTCGCCAACATTCTCCCACTGGAGTCTCCCAGTTTTTACTCTTTGAAATTTGGGATTGACGTGCTGAAAAGGGCAGAAAAATAAAAAAATGGGGATAGGGGAGTTTTCTCCCCTTCTTCACTCACACAGCATCCCATGGCTCTCACACCCTCCTGTCCCTCCGTGTCCCGGCCTGAGAACATGAATCCATCTCTGTGTCCCAAACCCAGCCCTGAGTGTCTGATCCTGGCACTGCTGCCTTGTCCTGTATTTCCCTGTTTTCCCCTTTTCCCCCTCCTTTTTATTCCTTTCCCCTCCCATGTTTTGAAAGTCCTCTTGTGCCTGTTTTGCTGGCAGGGAGAGAAGAGCTCCAAATCACTGTGGTGATCCCCCACCAGGTTGGTGATTCCATGAATTCCACTAGGACAGGAGACTTCCCAAACTTCCAGGCACAGGATCTGGGCTTATCCCTGAATAAACAACAAACATTGTCTGATATTGCACACTCCTGCCCTTCCAGAGCCTTTCTTGTGCGTTTGGGAATCTATGGGATTTTCTGTTTTTTTGGGAAATTGAGGCTGATTCTAAATTGGTCCATGAGAGATCTCTACAGGGATACTGAACCCCATGGATTTCAGCTAAAACAAAGGAGAAGGCTTTGCCCTTCAGACCTTGCATGTCACTGTTTCCTCCTGCTTTTTCTTTTCCTCTCACTCCTAACCCCAAAAAAGATCTCCCACTCCATAATTATCCATCCCATTTCTCCAGAGCCATTTTCCCAGCACATTTAAGTCCATAATTTGGAGTTTTCTGACTGTCAGTCCTTAGGGCAGAAACCTGAGCTGAGCCAAAGTCAACGGGAGTTTCCTCAAGCAAAACCAAACAAATTATTTGTTAAAACAAATAAAAAATTACCTGGTCCCTGTGGATGCCCACTTTCAAAGAACCCAGATTAATTTTACTGGGGCCTGAATTGACCTTTTATGAGATCTGGTCACATGGAATATTTTTCCATTGGAAAATACTTCCTCACCTTGATGAAAGTGAAGTGCTCTAGGGAAATGTGTTGGTTTTGTTGGAGCACTGGCAGGATATGAAACTTTTTGGGATATTTCCAGCTCTCCTGCCACCTCACCCATCTGATGCTTCTCTTGGAGCTGCCTTATCCTAAACTCCAGGGTGTAGGGATTTGGAGTTCCTGGACAACTGAAATCACCTCAGGAAGAGCTCCCTGAGGCCAGTCAGTCAAAAAGCAGTAAAGATGTTAAATTAGACACTCACTTCTTTATGCCTTCTCTGCTCAGAGCACCATTTATTTCTAAATCCACCTGACTTTTACACATTTAAAGCTTTAGGTTATTGAATCATGGAATATCCTGAGTTAGAAGGGAGCCACAAGGATCACTGAATCCAGTTCTGGCCCTGCACAGGACAAACCCAACATTCCCAGATTCCCACCATGTCCTTCACTGATGATCACTGGAGACCTATGATATCAAATCTGCAGACCAGTGATATCAAATCTGCAGACGAAATTCCTGTGCTAAGTCCCTCTTTTTGACTAATTTCTAATATTTGTAAGTGTTGTAAGCAAAAAGGATCATTATGCCCACATTTAATTAAAAAATTTAAGTAAAACAGGGAAATTTCTTTCATGCCAGTTTTTCCAACAAGACTTGCAGATGATGAACAGGATATGAAAAATTCTGAAGCACCTTCATCTCCAAATTTTTCCAATCCCTTAACTTGAAAAGCTTTTCAGATGCTTTTCCAGCCTGACTTAAGCATCTAAACTCAGGCCACACTTGCTGGAGTTGTAAAAATGAAGGACATGGTGTGGAATGGTGCTCTAATCCCAGACCCATAAATCCAAGGGAACTGGGAACAGCAGGTTAATCCAGGTCTCATCCACTCTGGATCGTGACCCTCAGCAGAGCCAGCTGAGGGGTTCAGTTTCCCTTAGGACTTCGCATGTCGACCTTCCACAAAAGCGGGAATTTCAGTGTATTTTTTATCCACTAGAAGAGACAGAATTTTTCTCTCTTGCAACATAATTCCTGTGAAACTCCAGTTGTTGGGATTACACCCAGTAAAGGCTGGACTTGCGCCGTTCTTCCACATATTCTGTCTTCATTTTGGCTGCTGATCCATCACAGAGCCAGGGGCTGCTCTCCTGACCTCCCACGCAGCAGAGGAGCCATATTCCCATCTTTCTGCTATTCCCAGGAGATGACATGTCCCTACCCTCCTGCATCTGCACAAGCCCACGGTTGTATGGAATATGTGCGAGCATCTGATACTCTGCTAAGAGCCTGAAGTGTTTTACACCACATTTTAGGTGATTTATTGCACTTTAGCACATTCATAAAACACATCGTGTTAAGCATATGCATAAAAATAATATATAGGTTACCACAAAATTTTTATGGCCTTAACCAGATCCGTCTTGGAATGTCGGCTCGAATGTTTCACTCCTGCAGGTGAAAAAACAGATTATTTCAACGGAGCTTAGGGAAAGTTGTTTAGTCAAGACAACAATATTGTGGAGAGAGCCGTTACCTAGGCAGCGCTTTGCTAATTTAAGGACTAACGAGCGTGGCTGGTTCCTGTCCTCCATCCAACACGAGGTGTCCATGCATCCTGGCTCTCCAGGCTGCGTTCCCGTTCTCCTGCTGATTGCAGACAATACAGAGACAGGGATTAGAGAAATGTGATGATGTGAATACCCTCTTCAATCCCCTCTTCAATCCCTTCTTCAATCCCTGGAGTCGGTGGAGGTTTCTTCCAAGGGATGTGACGTCAGTGAGGTGCCGGGAAAAGTGAGCAGGCTACAAATGTGACAGGAATTCCAGAATCCTGGGAAGGCTTGGGTTGGAAAGGACCTTAAAGACCATCCAGTGCCACTACTGGATGGGCAGGGACACCTCCCACTGTCCCAGGCTGCTCCAAGCCCCATCCAACCTGGCCTTGGACACTGCCAGGGATCCAGGAGCAGCCACAGCTGCTCTGGGAATTCCATCCCAGATCCTCCCCACCCTCAGAGGGAACAATTTCTTCCCAATCTCCCATCCAGCCCTGCCCTCTGGCAGTGGGAGCCATTCCCTGTGTCCTGTCCCTCCATCCCTTGTCCCCAGTCCCCCTCCAGCTCTCCTGGTGCCCCTTCAGGCCCTGCCAGGGGCTCTGAGCTCTCCCTGGAGCTTCCCCTCCCCAGGTGAACATTCCCAGCTCTCCCAGCTGGGCTTCAGTTCTGGGATCTGTTTCCTGGCTGGGGTCATTCCAACAGGTCCCTTCTCCCTGAAGCTTAGGGGTGGGAAGCTTTCTCTGGTGATGGCAGGAATGTCACCCCAGCTCCCTGCAGTGCTGGGAACTCCACCAAAGCAGCAATAATCACTTCAGGCCCTGTTTATCATGAATGTAGCGATGCCTCAGGTTTCAGCTTTTATATTTTTCCAAGGCATCAGCTGGGAAATGCACGTTCTGTAAGGGGAAGCCATCCTACTTCTATTCAATCATCCTAAAATAAAGTGAGTGGCATCTTCAATTCCATTTTCTATCTTGGAATTCAGCAAATTTTTAATTGCTGTGTCTTCAAAGACAGCGTAGGTTCTACACAGACTCTGTACTTAAGAAAGGCAGGGAAATGAAATTAAATTAATTCTTGATAGTTTTATTTTTAATGTCTGTCTTAAAAATGTCTGAGATCCCATTTTGATGATGGTATTCCAAACACATTTAATTTTGTATTCATTAATAGGCATTAAAATAGAATAAATCTGTTTAAATTGATGTGAATGAATAATAGAATTTTAATTCATTAATCCTCTCAGGAAACACAGAAAAGCTGGGAGAAATAAGAGATATAAAAGAAGGAGGAAGACCTTAAATTCTGATTTAAAAATTCATTGAACAGGATGATATTTATTTTTCTTTTAATGCTGACTTCCTCAGGATTTGTTTGAACACTATGAAAGCTAAAAAATATGTTGAAAATTGGTTTGTTTTTTGTTTTGTTTTAAAAGAGCTCATTTCCCCATATAATGACTAATTCCTTCAAGCTGAAACTGCAAGAAAAATATCAAATATTGTGAAGATTGGCAAAAGTGTTTTATCAACTTATTGCATCATCCCTTCCTCCATAAATAAGGATGGAAGTCTCAGATTTCACTATTCCTTTTTATAATAAAACCTTTACCAGTTTTATTTAATAATATTGCTAATATTATATGATAGTTATAAATTAATTATTAAGATATTGTTTTGTTTAATTTATTTAATATTTCTTGTGAATCATGCCTTTGTTTTTTTGGGGGGGGGATAACTTTTTTTGTTATTTTTGAAGATTTGGGGAAGATGACTGAAAATCTATTTTTCTTTCCCTGTTAATGGATGTTTTTCCCCAAAGGAAAAAGAAAGTCATCATGTCAGGTTCTGGGGCTTAAATTAATTAATGTTTGAGATTAGCAGCAACCTGATGAAGTTAAGTTATAATATGGCCCTGAATATTTCCTCCAGAATCCCAGAGTGGGCTTGGTTGGAAGGAACCTTGAAAATTATTTTTTTCCAATCCCCTGCCAGGAGCAGGGACACCTTCCACCACCCCAGGGTGCTCCAAGCCCCTCCAACCTGTCCTTGGGCCCTTCCAGGGATCCAGGAGAATATTTCACCTGATTCCTTTTCCACCCTCACCTTCCTCCTTCTCCGCTTGACCGCTCTGGTTACAGCTGCCCACAGTCCGTGGCCCCAGGAGACTCCGGACAGGAGCAGAAACCCAAAGCTGTGGTTTCTCCACCCCTCTGGGATCAGAAGGAGTCTCTCAGTTGCTTTTGGCTGCTCCAAGTGCAGCTTGGCTGTGGCCACATTTCCGTGGCTTGTTCTCACCCGCCTCTCTCAGCTCTGACGCCTTTTTTTCGCCTCTTCCCAGCCCACCTGACTTTGTTTTTGCCTTGTGGGATCCTTGCCCTGTTTGGACATGCAGAGGAGACGCTGTGGCTTCCCACTCTCTTGTCTTGCACTTGTTCTGAATCATTCCTTGGCTTCTCCAGTTCCTCATTTTGGCTTCTCAAGTGTCTGACTTGGCGGCCGTGTCCTAAAAATCCAACAGCCTCAGTGCCTCACTCACCCTCAGCACTGGCCAGAGAGGACAAACCCTCTGACCAGAGGAAACAGAGGTTTTGTGCTCCCCAAATGAAGGTGAGATGAATTCAATATGCAATCTTAGATGATCCTGATGCCTTAGGTTTGGCTTTTATATTTTCAGATTCTGTGTTGCTTTAGTGTGTGGGTCTGGGCTTCACATCAGGGCATGGTGAGCTCTCTGCACAGAGCAGGGAGACAAAACAATTCCTGCTCCAGCTGGGCACCAAGGACAAATGATCCAAATCTCAGCCCAGGAGCACAAACCCCGTGGGCTGGAGAGAGAAAAACAAGCAGGATGGGACTGCAGGGGCTGCAGCTGGGGTTGGACACTGAACTGCAATGTGCACATGGAGCAGAGCTGAGCCCAGGGAGAGACCCCGGCAGCGCTCGTGCATTTTGGGACCATTTGGGTTCATCCTGGGTGCAGCCCTGGCTGGGCTCTGGTGCTGCCCAAGGTGGATCCATGGAGGAGATCCTTTGAATAAATCCCTGCTTTATTCTTTAGCTCTGTCCAGCCTCTGTTCTGTTCTAGGGCAGCCTGCACAAGGCACATTTCCGGCCTCCCATGGTTGATCCTGGGATGTCACAAGATCATTGCAGGGATGAGGTCCTGCAAACCCTTCCCAAGCACTGACATACAGAAGAGGATGGTGAAAGAGAGAGAAATATTTGGGTGACCTCAGGCTCAGGTCAGCCCCTCCTCAAAATTACTGGAAAATTTTATATGAGAGAAAAGGTCCCTGGACTTTTTCTGACCCCTGAATTTGGAACCATGTGGTGAAAAGGATTCTTGACCTTCTTAGGCAATAAATCAGACTTAGACAGGGACCCCCCCATTTCTCATTGTTTTAATTGTAGAGTCATGGAATATCTGGAACCAGAAGGGACTCACAAGGATCATGAAAATCCAACTCCTGGCCCGTTTGGACCTAATTTGGTTCCATTGTAATTTAGCATGTGGCTACTCTCACATTCCTTCATCCATAACCTTCCAAAGAGCTCTGAGTGCTGCCTGCATCCCAAAGAGGTCAGGAGTGCCTCTGGAGCTGGGGACACCTCACACCTCTCCTTTCCTCATCCAATCCAAGACCATTCCATTAAATCCTGGAATTCCTTCCTCCCCACACAACCTGAAGTGGAGGCGCCACGCAAGGCACACCAAAAGTGGAGAATCACATTATTTTGTGGCCCCTCATCCAGCATGGATGTGATGATATCCATGAGTCAGGAAGAAGTGTGATTAGGGCTTTATATCATTCCTGGTTTTCCAATCTGCACGAAACCCATCCCGCAGGGCTCATGAACTGCAGGTGTAGGTGTGAACACAAACTCTGGCTGCAGTTCCTGTAATTCCCAAAGTTCCTGATTCAGTTTCCTTCGTGTTGATTTTGATGAAGAGGCTGAAAATCTGGAATTCCTCGGCTTTGCTCACACTCCATGTCAGAACAAAGCAGGTGTTCCCTGAAATTCCAGCTTTGCCTTGGAAATGGGAATCCTGGTTTTTACCCTGTGCTGCAACCCCCAATTTCCACAGCATCCAACTGTTCCTTTTCTTCTCTTTTGCACCTTCCAGTTGTGGGACACCAGTTCTGATTTCATGGAAAACTCCATGGCATAGAGGAGAAGAAAATGAGGAGAAAGAATGGCAATCCTTGGGTTCCTCTTATCCCACCTGGACAGGTGTGAGCAAGACACAAAAACTTTTTGTGTTGGGGACTGGGTGGGATCAAGAGAGGAAGCAGAGGGACAGGAGAAAGATGGGAAAGTAAAAGAGTGGAAAACTAAGAGCTACAGCTGCAAGATGTTTGTGATGGAGATAATTCTAAAGATTATGAATTTTTACATTCATAATATAAATCTATTTGATTTAGCCCAAGGTGTATCAGTTGAGGCCTTCTAATAAATTCTGCCTTTATTCTTTAACACTGTCTAGTCTCTGGCCTAGGTCAGTCTTCACAAGGCATCATGGAGATATTTTTTGGGAGGTGTTGAACAGGTGCAGCTTCCTCACAGCCCTCTCACTTGGCCTCTCTTTCCCTGTGGAGCTGCTGTGGTCCATGCCCAGCTCCAGCTCTGGTGCACAGCATCCCATGGAAGTGAGGGATCCCACCCAGAGGCACAGCTTTCGTTGAGCCACCACCTTTGGCATCAAACCACAGGTCTGGGAACTTCCCAGAAAGGAGATCCCAGTGCCAAGGACTCCAGCTCGAGGAATCCAAGGACGGAGAAGGATCCCAGCTCATCAAAGCTCATGGGAACAGAGCAGTGAGGGAATCGGACACCATGGGATCCACTTCACATCATGGCAACTCATGGGAAGCGAGGTGATTCCTTGTGAAGGCTGGCCTAGAACAAAAACTGTACAGAGTTAAAGAATAAAGCAGGGATTGATTCAAAGGATCTCCTCCATGGATCCACCTTGGGCAGCACCAGAGCCCAGCCAGGGCTGCACCCAAGATGAACCCAAATGGTCCCAAAGTGAACCCAAGGTGAACCAAAATGGTTACAAAATGAACCCAAATGGTCCCAAAATGCACGAGCGCTGCCGGGGTCTCTCCCTGGGCTCAGCTCTGCTCCATGTGCACATTGCAGTTCAGTGTCCAATCCCAGCTGCAGCCCCTGCAGTCCCATCCTGCTTGTTTTTCTCTCTGCAGCCCACGGGGTTTGTGCTCTTGGGCTGAGATTGGGATCATTTGTCCTTGGTGCCCAGCTGGAGCAGGAATTGTTTTGTCTCCCTGCTCTGTGCAGAGAGCTCCCCATGCCCTGATGTGAAGCCCAGACCCACACACTAAAGCAGCACAGAATGTGAAAAATATAAAAGCTAAAACCTGAGGCGTATCAGAGGCGATCAAACACCACGGGATTCACTTCACCTCTGGCAATCTGAGCCCTCAGGTGACCCCCGCTGCCCTCACACGACCCGCGCTCAGCTTCCCCTCTCCGGCTGTTTATCTACAAATTCCCAGAGGCCCCATCCCTCACTTTTCTCCTCGGAATCCTCCACATCCACAGCGGTGCTTTGGCAGCAGAGGGCACTGCCCCCTTGGCCATGTTTTCCCCCTCCCAGCCGCCGCTGCAGGGCTGGGCTCGCTCTCGGTGAGCGGTGCTGTCTGTCTGTCTGTCTGTCTGTCGGGAGTCTTGGATTTGTCTTGGCTGCCGGCTCTGACATGCCTGGGAAGGGCAAGGAAAGGAAATGGGTGGGAGCTCCCATCTAACCACGAACTTGTCTTGCCCCCTCCTCCTTTTCTCCCTCTCCCCATCCCCTTCCCTCGGCCACCCCAGCCAGAGGGAGGATTGTGCTGCACCGCTCAGAATTGCTCCGGAATTTGGGGTTGGGATTTTTTTCCCCCCCCTTTTCTTCTCTTTCAGCAGAAACACGCTGGGAGTTTCTCCCTTTTCCATGTTCTCCCAGGCAAAGGGGGTTGTTTTATGAAATTGTGTGGTGCAATGTGTGTACGTGGGGTGTCGTGAGAGGTGCTTTGCACATGGAGAAGGCAGGAATCAGACAGCTCTTGGAAATATTTCTGCGTTTTATTTCATGTTCCTGAAGATTTAATCTCAGTGTGATTGTTTATTATTTAAAAAACTAATTTCTTTTGCTGTCCCTGAGCAATTTGGTCCAGTGGGAGGCTGCCCTGCCACTCCAGATGAGGTTATTTGTCAGGTCCCTTCCAACCAAAGCTCTTTTATGATTCTGGAATTTATTTTTCACACTTTCTAAATTTCAGGTCCATCCTGACAAGTGATGATCCCACTCTAAGTATTACTATAAACACCTCTTAAATCTGTTTTACCTTCAATCTGCCTGCCTCCAAAACCTTGAGAGAGAACACCCCGTGGGGATGTGCTCCAGTGGCCTCTCTCCCTTTATCCAAATAAAATTGCAGCACTCGTCTGTCTCATTTATGGACATTGGGTTTCCCAGTGGGATTTTCTGTACTGGAGGGTGCAGCCTCATTTTATCCCAAATTCCCTCCTTTTATCCCAAACTCCTGGCTGCACGTTTCCCTCTTCCTTTCCCTGTGGAAAATCCGACCCATGGAATTGTGAAGACACCAACACAAATCTTCCCTATCAGTCCCTTCCAACCCAACCCATTCTGGGATTTTCTGAGTACAGGGATTCCTGTTTGAAGGAGAAAACCCTTGACAGCCCCATTTTGCTTTGAAATCTCTCCACAGCCAAGAGTTTTGATTTTTCACCTTGGCTCTGTGGCAGCGTTTGACAGCCAGTGCTGCTCTGCTGTCCTGCTCCCTTTGAAGCCACCTCAGAACACAAGGAAATCTGGGAAGCAGCTGGCCAAAGGTGGCATCCTGATAAAGGATGGCAAATGATAGGAGGGGAAGGTTGGTGCTGCACTCCCAAACCAAAACGAGACACAGGGGAAAGGAAGAACCAAACACACAAAATAATTTCCCCTGGTTTGGGAAAGGAAACGTGGAAAACTCCCAGCCCAGGCTGTGGCTTTGGGGGGAAGAATGCGAGCAGTCACTTTCTCATCCTGTTTCTGTCCTTCCAAGGCTTGTGTGAAAACGCTGATGCCGAGTCCCAGTCAGCCATAAAATAACAACAACAACTCTGCCCAGTGGCTGGGATTTGCCAATCCTGAGCTTTCCTCACCTACCCCGGGACTGGGAAGGACGGAAGTCTGCAAACCATCCCGGCTCCGAGTGCGGAATCCTCGCCGAATGTGATCTCACCCGCGGGGACAATCTGATGAACGGAGTGTTACTTGTTGTTCCAACACCATGGCAATGTCTCCAGGAGGAATACAAATCACTTGGAGCTGGGACGCAGAGCCAGCTGAGCAGGTACCAGGAATGTGGGAGTTGCTTATTACTCACCCAGGGGGAAGAGCTGCTGCTTGTTTTTTTAATTATATTTTTACTCGCCTCTACTCATCACCCCCACACAGCACCAGCACTTTTTGTAATGAAAATAATAAGATAGAGCCTGATCCAGGGAGCACTGAGCACATCCTGGTTTTCCATTGGATGTGTGAACCAGGTGGGACTTTGGTACTGGCAGATCTCCGGCCTCGTCAAATCTCAGTGGGTGCAAATCTGCTGAAGTCAGTGAGGGCTTCTCATCTATCACTTGTTTTATTAATATTGCTCTGTCTGCAAGTCCAGGCTCTCCAAGAACACATCTTTTATTTCACTGCCTCTCATCGAAGGCAACGTGTGAGTGCTGATTTTCCCGGGCTCAGAATCAGCTCCAGCTCTTTCATTGTTGCTTTTTTTCCCTCTCTCTCCCTCTCTCATTTTTTATGGCAGCGTTGGAATTGCTGTCAGGTTTACAGTGCAGTAATAATCACCTCATTATTATTAATAACCATGGCAACAGAATGGAAATTAATCACTCCACTTCTGTTTATCCCCATGGAAACAGAGCCAAAACAAACAAGCCTTATCCACAATGCCCATTCCTAGAAATCAGACATCCTGCAAAATTCCCAACTAAACAGACCAGCAGCTCCAACTGCCTGGGTTAGCCAGTAGCACCTATGGAGAGGGCAAGGATATTCTGCTGTGGGTGTTTCCTCAGGTTCAAATTATCAGGGGACAAATATTTTTAGGAATTTTGCTTGGTTTATTGGTTGGTTTTACTCCCCAGCTTTTGTCCTGGTGTGACTGAGTGCTGAGACACAGTGACAGCAATCCTTCTGCTTCCCATAAAAACTGGGCTTCCTAGATAATTTGGAAAAGGGTCTGGAGAGATAGGACAGGAGGAATGGCCTTAAGGTGAAGGAGAGCAGGGTTAGATGGGATGTTGGGAAGGAATTTCTGGCTGGGAGGGTGGGGAGGGGCTGGGATGGAATTCCCAGAGCAGCTGTGGCTGACCTTGGATCCGGGAAGTACCCAAGGCCAGGCTGGACATGGCTTGGATCACCCTGGGACAGTGGAAGGTGTCCCTGCCCATGGCAGGAGGGTTGAAACCAGATCATCTTTAAGGTCCTTTCCCAACCCAAACCATTCTGTGATTCCATCACAAGTACGATTAAAATTGTCAGGGATTAGAAAGGAGGTTTCAGAGAAATATTCATTGCTGAAGAAACTCAGAGGATAACACTTCTTCCCAGGTGCCAAGCACTGAAATAAAGTTCAGTGGAAAATTCAGGAAAAAGTTCAGGAAAACATTTAGGCAGAAAGTGAACACAAACCCAAAATTATCTCTTTGCACTGTCACCATCCTTGTTTGCAGGAGGAATGGAGGATGTCACACTCATTCCCTATGCACAGAAGTGATTTTTTTTCACAGGAAAATCCCTGTTTTTCCCCAGCCACTCCTCATTCAGATTCAACATCACAGCAGTCGCTGCCTGTCCCCCCTGCCCTGCCAATTACTGTGTTTTATTTAGGCTGTCACCAACAGATAATCTGAGCTTGCATCTGCTTTTTCCTGCGGCTTAATGACACACCCAGGGGACCACTTCCCAGGCTTTCAAAGGAAAGAATTCCTCCCTCAGACGATCCTTCAGTCCCAGTGATTCTGCTGACTCTTATCTGCAGATGCAGCAGCACAGATTAGGGGTGGTGAGGAAAGATGAGAGAGGCAGGGAAAGTAATGATGATTAAACCCACAACCCTCCCGGGAGCCTCTTTTTTGCAGCAGGATCTGCTCAGGCTGAAACCCTCAGAGTAGTTGAAATCAGCTGCGTGCTGGAAACGTTTATTTTCCATTAAAAAAAAAAGTGGAACTCGACCACGTGGAGCAGGAAAACGAAGTTGCCACGTCTTCCAAAGCCTCCAGAGGTTTTGATGGATCTTCTTGCTAGGCTATGGAATCTCCTACAACTCTGGAAAATCATAAAATCAGCTTCTTACCTCTGTCTCTCACCTAAAAATGGGGATAAAACCCCTCTTATTTTTCTAGATAGCCCTTTTAAAAAATATCTACACGCTGTGTACATTTTTTGGACACATTATAGTCGTTTTGGGATTCTCTTGTTGTCTCACTGTCCTGTGGATTTGTACAGAGATCCTGAATCCTGTTCAAATGGAGGAATTAAACCTGGAAATGACAGAGGGAACAGAATGCTTTGATATTTAACTGACCTTTTAAGCTTCCCAAAAAGGCAGGGAGAGTATAATTAACTGGGATGAATCCCATCTGAACTTCCTCCAGCCAGTCCTCCTGAATCCAATTAAACACAACTTTTCCATGTGGAGGTACAGTTGAGGAGAGATGGATGTTGCTGTTGGGTTTTCTGCCTATTTTATATAATCCCCTCCCAGAATTAGGATTTTTTTAATTCAGGAGACACGAGCACTGACAGATCCCTGAAATTCCTGGTCCCGTGTCTCCCAAGCCACCAAACAAGCAGGAATATGCCAAAGGAATCTGTGCATTTGCAGTTCTGCATCATAAAATATTGATGTGGTCTCTGCTGTCTATAGAAAAAAATCCCAAATTTCCACAAATGGATATGTGGGATGTGGGTGGACAGGTTATTTGACTAAAAATTAATCCCATTAATTGATGTGGATTGGGAATGCATGGGCGCTCTCTGACACCATCCAATGCTTGAACATGGATATTGTATTTCCATGAGGATGTCCTCCCAAGCCTTTCTCTGTCCCTCCTGAAGGTGCTCCTGGATTGTATCTGCTCATCCCAAAAGTCTTCAGAAAATTTCAAATGGAAGGAAAAAGCCAATTCAAGATGGCTGATTGGCAACCTTAACAACACTGCTTCTTCTTCTTCTTCTTCTTCTTCTTCTTCTTCTTCTTCTTCTTCTTTTTCTTCTTCAGGTGGTTTTGTGTAATGGGATAAAAAGTCCCCATTGCAGGGCACAGGTGGTTGGTTATTGGGTTAAAAGTGAAAATAATTGAGGTGTCATTTCTTAACCGGACAGTTGATCCTTCAAAGGCCTTGCAGAGAGAGAGATGGGGCTCCATTTTTAGTTTGTCAGAGTGCAGTGCTGCAGAACTCAGGGTTTGTGAGACTCTGACAGAGATAAGAACTGATAAACATCTGAGTCCCAACAAGAAACACCATCTTACACATTTAATCCTGACCTCGGCAGAAAAGAAGATAAAAACTCAGCAGTTTCCCAGAGATGGCATTTGGTGTTGCTGACCTTATTCCATCTTCCTCATCCCATTTTCCTGTGTTTCTTTGACAGCTCTCTTGGAAAAGTGATGAGCACTGAGCCAATATTTTGTCCATTAATTCAAATTTAGTTCCCTAAAATTGATAATAGCAGAGGGGAGGACACATCTTTGCTGGTCTTGCTCCAGCTTGTCCATGTTTCTCCTGGGTTGGGAGCTCCCCAGCCCAGGAGAAACATGGACAAGCTGAAACAAGTCCAGTAAAGGGCCACAAAAATGATTCAGGGAGCATCTGTCATATTAAAAGAAGCTGGAAAAACTGGGAATTCAGCCTAGAAAAGAGAAATCTCAGGAGGTTCTTATCAGTAGGAAAAATTAATTATAAAGAAGGAATAAAGGATCTGGAGTAAAATTTTATTCCATCATGGGCAGTGAGAGGACAAGAGGCATTAACTGAAACACAGAATTCCATCTGAACTTGGAATTTAATTTTTTTTTTTTTCTGGGAAGGTATTTGGACACAGGGCCAGACTGCCCAGAGAGGTTCTGGAGTCTCCATCCCTGGAGAATTCAAAACCCAACTGGACACGGCCTTGAACAACCTGCTCGAAGCACGGCTTTGGGGTTGATAATCCCTTCCAAGAATTCCATAATATTGGGGTTGTGTGGTAAGGAAGGGTGGCCTTGACTTGGAAATTAGAGGGAAATCTAAGTGAATTCTCAGGTTTCTGGAAGACCATAATTCTGTTTGTTAATTCCTGTTTGTGTGTGTTCACAGCTCCTCCTAAAATTTGATTTTCATACAGAAGTCCTGGATTTTACAGATCCCTGTCCCTGTTGACAGAACTGCTTCTAATAATTGATAATTGGAAATGTTTTCTGTAGATTTTTGAATGCAACTGATGTTTTTCCTGTTTAATATTTAGGATGGCTCAGCTTTGACTTTTTGCCTTTAGCAGAACCTTTCCAGATGCTCATCTGACACTCCTTTTTTCCAGGACATTGTTCCTGTTGGGATTTCACTCTGGTACATCACTTCCCATATTCATTGACAAATATAATTTATTATTCCCCCTTTTTAATCTCAATCTCTCCCCAGTAAAACTCCATGCTTCAAAACCCATCCCCAGACCTGGATGAATTCAGGAACAAGGAGTCTAAAACCTCCAGGAAAACAGAATTATTTGGCTCTGGAATAATCTGGGGTTCTTCAATTGCTGTGTTTGAACAGCAACATTCTCCTTACGATGGGAAAGTCTTGACCTCCCATTTTTTGAAGTGAAAATAAATCATCAGGGTTTGTATCCTGGAAGAAAATGAAACTGTAGAGCACTTAAAAAGGTGAATTTGTCAATCAGCTGAGTGAAACGAGTCACAACTTTTGCAAAAAGTGGGATGGGGATTATTAGTTTTAAATCCAAAGCAGGATCCAGCCCTAATGTCCTTCCTGCTCCTTAGTGGAGTTACAGGAAAACTGTAACGTTTTTCAGGATAGAGCTGCCAACACAAAGTCATATTTTATACAAAAGGCGTCCACTGACAAACTGTGACCTTTAAAATGTTATATAAAATTTTACCAAGAGATGCAAACAGTTTTTTTAATGTTAGCAGGGACAGTGAGGGAAGGAAAATTATTTTCTTCTCATTAATTGTAGGCAGAGGTTGTCCAAATAGGAACTCAGTTATCTGGGGAGGATTTAGGATTTCAGAGTCTGCAGAGGCACCCAGGGATTTTGACACACTTGATATGAAAGATTTAAACCTCAGAGTATTGATAACGCTGAGTTTATCCTGACAAGACATCAGTTCCTCAAAGTATCCAACCAATTCTTGCTCTTGGAGTTTTGATAATTGAGAATTTGATCATTCTCTGATAGATAATTGTAGGATCATAAAGGTGGGAAAAGACCTCCAAGATCAAGTCCAGCTTTCGTAGAAGTCCCACCACTTTGACCAAGTTCCTGAAATCCACTGCAGAGCCTCATCTTTCACTTTGCTCTGGAAAATTTGCTGGAAAATTGTCTCCAGAGCAGGCCCTGAGGCTTTCCCTCGTTCTATATCACCAAGTCAGTGCTTGGATTTTATGGAAGTCGGGGTGGATAACTCAAAATTAAAAAAAAAAAAAAAAAAAAAAAAAAAAAAAAAAAAAAAAAAAAAAAAAAAAATAAAAGGCCTGCCTTGTTTTCCATCTTATTTCCTTGCAGGTTTTCTTTGGGTTTGAATCCTTTAGGCTGTGTTGGACAACCAATGACCAGGAACTGAATTAAAGTCCTTGTTTTGAAGGGAGGGTTTTTTATCTGCTCTCTTCACCGATTCCTTGTTCTGAACATTCCCACAAACACAATTCTCAGGCAGCGTCTCCAGACTGATAGACGGACACTGACTGTTCCCAAATCCTTGTTTCCCAGAATGGGACTGAACTGGAGCGGTTTCCTACTGCCAGAGAGCAGGTTTAGATGGGATTTTGGGAAGAAATTCCTGGCTGAGAGGGTGGAGAGGGTCTGGGATGGAATTCCCAGAGCAGCTGCGGCTGCCCCTGGATCCCTGGAAGTGTCCAAGGCCAGGCTGGATGGGGTTTGGAGCAGCCTGGGACAGTGGGAGGTGTCCCTGCCATGGTAGCGGGTGGAATGGGATGATCCTTAAGGTCTCTTCCAGCTCAACCCTTTCCATGATTCCATGATCCTGTGATCCCCCCCATCACCTCTTTGGATTTCCAAGGATTTTATTTGATTTTATTTTGTTTTTAATGCCAGTCTGAAAGGACAAGCACATTCCTTATTTTGTCCTTCTGCATAACTTTGCCATTCCCAGCATTCGGGTGCACTCCAGATGTTTCCATGGATTCAGTAGCAAAGCTCAGAGCTCCCACAAGGATGGAAGGATCTTGTAAAGAGCTGGAGCAAAAAACCCGAACGTGGCAGTCCTGGAATTCCAAGAATGATTCCTAAACAGTTTCCCAAAACCATCCACATTGTCCAGATAAAACTTAGTTTTATATCCCTGAAGCTCTGGAGCAAACCTGATTGTGATCCCAGCTTATCTCAACATCCTTGTGCTCAGTCCAAGGTCTGACACTGACCCAACAGAACATTCCCAAAGTCAGGGATGAGGGACATTTCCCCACTTATCTTCCACTCAACATTTTTATTTGTGGATAAATGTGAAGTCAAATCCTATAATAATGTTTTTTTCCTTGGGTATTTTTGCCCCAAACTGTGGATAATAAGGCAAGTTCTGAGTGTGCTGGGTGCTGTTCAGACACAGAGTTAAGACAATTCTGCTCCTTAGACTTTCCGTAGGAAATCTCAGCTTCCCGCCTGGAAAATATGGAAATATAATTACCAGGCCAAAGTTTTTATACAATTAAAATAATGTAATTAAATCCCAGTGACTTTTGTTTCAATAAATAGAAGAGTTTAATTTTATAAATGTCTCATTCCAGCGTTGTTAATGGAAGGTTTTCTATTTCCAGCTCCAAAAATATGTTTTAAAAATATATTTTCAGTTTAAAATTATCCTTTAGAATTAGAGCAACATCACCTTTGTCTCAAACCAAATAAGGAGTTTTTGTTCATTAAGGATATTTTGGGATTTTTGAGATGCCTTCAGAGAAGGAAATATTTTCATGTCTCATTCTCATCAGATGGAAAAAAATAATGTTCTTTTTCCCCCATTTATTCTAAATAGGAATATGCTGAATCTCCTCATTGAATTAACTTAATAATTTATTTAATGAAGGAATGACCTCTAATTTATATTGATTTGTTGCTTAAAAATCTATTATTCCAACACAATATAACCTCCTGCAGTGGGAGGTGTCCCCGTCCATGGCAGGGGGCTGGAATGATATGATCCTTAAAGTCTCTCCCAGTCCAAACCATTTTAGGATTCCCTGATTCTCTGTTGATAGGATAAGCAAAGGAATGGGAATTTTGTCTGGAAATTGTATCAGGAAAATAAATCAGACAAGCAGAGTTTTTAGCTCTTCCCAATAAAATATTGGGAATATTTGTTCTCTAGTGATATAGAATGATATGGGAATGATCTCTGAAAATGGGGACACTCCATGCAAACGTGGCTGCTCCTTGCAGGAGAAAAAAGGGCCCAAACTTGGTTAGGACTGGAAATGGGGCAACTTGATTTTTCAGGAATAAAGCAGGATTTTGATGGGATGGGAGTGCCAAGGAAGGGTTGGCAGAAGAGGAGAGGATCAGGAATGCAGAGGAGGTCGAGTGAGGCTGGGGTTTGGCTGCTCTGAGGGTACCAATGGATTGGGTGGAGTCTGGGGAGTCTGGGATATGGGTGTGGGAATGGACATCATCCCAAACTCAGAAATTAGACTTTTGTTCTTACTTGACTGAAGGTGAAATTGGCCTGTCCATTTCCTTTTTCGGGGGGAACCTGCTTTCTTAGATTGTATGGATCCCAGAATTCCAGAATGGTTTTGGTTGGAAGGACCAAAAGGATCATCCAGTCCCTGGACAGGGACATCTTCCACTATCCCAGGCTGCTCCAAGCCTCCTCCAACCTGGCTCTGGACACTTCCAGGGATGCCACATCCAGAATTTCTCTGGGCAGACCTGTGGAATTCCATCCAGATTGGAGGCCCATGGATTTTCTCCAGGACACAGAGTTCATCCTACTGCTCCTTCAGGCATGGAAATGCTCCCAAACCCTCAGGGATAATCCTGATGTGCTACAGCATTCCAGGTTTTGCTCTTCAAGTTCAGTTCCCTCTGATGCGATTCCATGTCTTGTCCTCAGCTTTAGTCAGCTGCAAGCAATCAAAGCCTTGCTCCAGGATCAAGGAAAAGAGTTAAAATGTTCTGGGACAAATTCCAGATGGAAATGAAAGGTTGGAGGGGAGGAAGAATTGTGGGATTGACGCTGTACCTGCAGACCATGGGAGGGTTTAGCTGGGCAGATACTACAAGAAGCTGAACTTTCATGTAGTGATTGAAAGGACTTTTTAAAACTCATTTTCCTTTTATTCCTCTTGCTGTTACTCCACAAAAAGTTCAGGGAACGTTTCAAAGAGTAAAGTGTGTTGCAGCTTTATTTATCTTTTTTTTTTTTTTTAACATACAACTCTTTCCCGATTACAAATCAAAACAAAAATGTTCTTTCAGTTAATTTTATTTTATGTATTTCTGGATATTCCTACATAATTAAAACAGTGTTGAATAAAGAAAAAAAGATTCATAAAAATAAACAACATTGGCTCTCATTGAGTGAAATAAAGATAATTGTTTTCCAAAAGATATTTTGAAGATTCCAAAGTTTCCTCAGTGCTTCAGTGTTTATTTATCAATGAAAAACCTGTGATAATAAAAAGAAACTCTGTGTGACATGTTTGGGGAAAAAAATTAATGTCTTCTAAAAATATGTGCATTTTCTGTAAGTTCTGTAAAACCTATATAGCCCAAAACTGATTCTTGATATTCTCATTCCTTATGTTCAAAGAGCTACAAAAAAGAAACCTGATGGAAAACCAGTGCATTTTAAAGAGATTCTGGAAAGAATTCCATAATGGAGAATGTGCAGTCAAATATGGACTTTTTTTTTTATCAGAAATCAATCCTGGTCATGAAACAGAAACAGACTTTTTTTAGAGGGGACTAAAACTCTTTATATTCCTACAGGAATTTTTTTCCATCCTGGAGAAAAAAAACCCAAAACAACAACAAACAAACAAACAAAAGCCAAAAACCAACTTTGGGGTGACCTAATTGTGATATTCCAGGACCTGAAAGAGCCAACAGGGAAGATGGAGAGAGGCTGTGGACAACGGATGGAGTGACAGGATGAGAGGGAATGGTTTTAAACTAAAATAGGGAATTTTAGATGGGATATTGGGAAGGAATTCCTGGCTGAGAGGGTGGGGGAAGACTGGGATGGATTTCCCAGAAAAGCTGTGGCTGCCCCTGGGTCCCTGGAAGTGTCCAAAGCCAGGTTGGACAGGGCTTGGAGCAGCCTGGGATAGTGGAAATTGTCCCTGCCTGTGGAACAAGATGATCCCTAAATTCCCTTCCAATCCAAACCACCGTGGGATGCTCTGAAATGGGTCCTGTGCTGCCACTTCTCTGTCGCCACAATGGAACGGGGACACCTGGGAAATCTGGGGTGGAAGAGGGTGGATAATGACTGCATTTAGGTTTTGCTGGAATTTTCTTCCTCCTCCAAGGTGCACAGTGAGAGAAACCACCCCCTCAACTCCTTTTAGCAAAGCATCAGAGCAATTCCTTAAACTTGAGGAAGATTTGGGATGCTCTGGAAAAATTCCGCTGAAATGATGGAGCACAGACAAGAACAACCAAGGAAATTGGATCATACTTCTCCTGAGTCAACATCAAAAAGGGACTTTTTAGACCACCTACGATGATGCCCAAGACAACCCCACAGTTCCAGGGTGCAGGAAGCGATTCCCATCTCATCCTGCCCCATGTCCAAGGCATTACAGGGTAGTACAGCCCAGGAAGGGGAATAAATTCCATACAAAAATCCCCGTTACAGGTCCCAGCGCTGGTGTCCATCCATGTAAAACATCCCATCTAAAATGTGGCTCTTGATTTTTATGGGATCCTGTTGAGTCACCAGAGGATAAAAGCAATTCCTTGAGGTATTTATGAGAGGGTTTTTGGAACCAAAGTGGGAAAGGCCTCCTGATTTGCCATTCAAGTTTTGTTCCCTTTAATTGGATCAGATTGGAAATAGGCTGGAAATTCACTATATCCCAAAGAATAATACAATGGTCTGTTAAAAGGATCAATGGAATTCTCGTATTTATTTTGTCAACTAAAATTGAAGGCAAAGATATTTCATTTTTCTAATTGTTAACACTCTTGCAATGTTTGCCAGATGTGACCTTTCACTGAAGAAGTGGAAAATTTTCCTTTAAAAATTAAAGCCTGCACTTATCCAATGTTCTGCAGAGCTGGCTCCTCTGCTCCCACTTCTGTTTAGTTTGGGTCTTCCCGTGTTTCTTCATCAGGTGCTTCCCTGTGTCCTCCCCTCTGATGGGATAATCACCGAACATGCATGGAAACCTTTTCCAAAGGGGAGCTGGAGATTTGGGGAAGCAGAACTGAGAGTCTCTATATTCTCCTTCCTAAAGGAAACCAATTATCCCATCGTTTTCTGATGCTGATGCCTTATGGAAAGAAAGTGCCTCTTTATTTTGACAATTTATTTTTTTTTTTGCTGCTTTGAGGATAGCAAAGGAGACCCGGCTGCCACTGAACTCCCAGATGGGGGTTTTTAGTCTCTTGCCTTAAGCCTCTCTTCTTTCACAAAGCAAAATTAATTTAATTATTTAATTAAATCAAGGAGATTTAAAGCTATTGAAAGTGAGCTTTCACTTAGACAGGGGCAGCCCAAATGGAGATGGATTTGGCTCTTTGGAGACGTCGAGATTCCGATTCTGACTGATCCATACAAACAGAAAAGGAGTCGATGCTCTGCTGAGTAAATCAGAGTAAATCCAACCCTAATTTACACCAATTAAAGAACTATCCAGACCTTCATCAAGGGCCCCTGAGCTCACCCAGTTGCCCAGACAGAAACCCCACAGACACATCTGTTTCCTGCCCTCCCTCCTTCTACCACCACACCCGCTTTTATCTGCAACAAGCTCTGACTCACTGCGAATCCACAGGACAGATTTTCTGTTAGGCTTCAAATTAAGAAGCAAGAAGTAAATTGTTTTCAGGGCTCCCTGGTGGAATTTTGGGTGGAGGATTGAAGTTCCTTATAATTTATTTTTCCCACAGTATATTGCAGGGATGATGGAAGAAAGTTGTTTATGAATTGTGTGTATTTCACGTCTCGAAACAGCGTCAAGGGCGCTCGTCAGAGGGGAAGGACGAGCTTTTGATGTGGCCCAAGGAATAATAAACCAGGATAAATAATCCCAGCTACGTTCACTCTGGATCAGCCAAGGGGAGGAGATCATGGGATTTGCCTGAATTTCTATAGTACTTCTGCGTGGTCACAGAACAAACAAAGGAAACATCCATCAGACCCTTTGAGATGTCAAAGCCATCGGAAAACCTGCGGCTCTCTCGCTTAGACTTTTGAACCCGACCTTTTTTATTTTTTCACTTGGCTGGATCCGTTGGATTTGGCAGCCTCCGGAGCACACACTGCTCCTGCCCCAGTCCCCACACAATTAATGCTCAGGAACAAGCAGAGGAAAGAGGGAAGAATTGAATAAATTAGGCCACACCCCTGGCTTTGAGGCCCGACGTCATGGTCCTTGCCAGGGCAGAGAAATGGTGTGGGGAGGGCCAATGTTTTCCTGAGTGCCAAGAGGAAAATCAAGGCACTCAGGAAAAAATCATGATCTATAGATCAGTTATGCATCGAGGGAACTTCTCAGCCAATGGAAATTTGGAGATTCCTCCAGCTGGACATGATCAATGTCACCCCATGGGCAAAACTAAATCTGTAAACTGTCATACAAGGAAAAATAAATTCAAAAATTTAAAAAGCCATTAAAAATAATTCGCCAAACATGATTAAGTTGTTCTGGCAAGCTGAAATCTCTTGTTTTACAGTAACTTCTGCCTGAAGTTGTTTCCACAGTTCAGACACCAGAAACATCCCTGCTTGATCCAACCCAGCATCCAAACTTGGCACAAACCAGGACAACCAGTAACATTTTTACAGCATCCACGGCACATCCTGGCCTAAGTGTGCTCCTTCCCAAACTTCCACCCAGTAAAGAACATTTTCTCCTTTTTCTTTACCTCTGGCATCATTATCCTTCGCTCCTCTACATATTCCATGTTACATCACCACCAGCCTTCCCCACTCTGAGGGAGCCACCCCCATTAAGATTTTTTACAATCTCCTTGAACTATTAAGAAGGAATTTAATAGCCTTTCCATACCATAAGAAATTGGAGGAATAATGCATGGATTTGAGGCCAAGGAAGAACCATGGTTAGAACTTTAACAAGGAGCTGGTGTCTTGTCTGGACCCTGTGCATGTGGACAAAGTAGAACATGAGAAATTTTAATTCCAATTGCTGCTCTTCTGTTTTCCAGGCTGTAAGAAGCGAGATATTCCAGAGGGTACAGAAGAAGTTTATGGTTTCAGGGTTTAGAAGCTGATTAATTCAGAGACATCCCACTGCAGGAATGTTCTGCTCTACATGTATGGATACAGCATCCATGAAAAACCCCAAACTCCTAAACCCAAAGCCTAATCCATCCCTAAAATACTTTCTCCTTTACAGTTTTCAATACATCCATCCCATAAATTTCTTCCAGGATGAGGGGAATGGTGTCCCAATGTCAGAGTGAGGGTCAGGAATGGATTTCCCAGAGAAGCTGTGGCTGCCCCATCCCTGGAAGTGTCCAAGGCCAGGTTGGATGGCGCTTGGAGCAACCTGGGATGGTGGAAGGGGAAGAAGTTGGAAAAGAGGACCCTTAAGGTCCCTTCCAACCCAAATCATTCTGGGATTCTGTGATTCCCTTGAACACTTTTATTTTTCAAATATGGGATAAGATCATATGACAAGTATTTGATATAGAATCCATCTTATATACCCAATAAAAAATTTCTCCCACCTGTGAATAAATAATTTAATGCTCCTGTTTCCCTTCCCAGTACGGCAGTGACATTCTGCCATTCTTATTTGTTGTTTTTTTTTCAACATACAACTCTTTCCCCATTACAAATCAAAACAAAAATGTTCTTTCAGTTAATTTTATTTTATGTATTTCTGGACATTCCTACATAAGTAAACCAATGCTGAATAAAGAAAAAAAAATCATTAGAAAATGGTTTTATGTCCATCACACCAAGGCTGAGAGCAGCTGGAGGATTCTGAAGATGTCTGATCAAAATTCTAATTATAGTTATGATTATAATTATAGTTCTGGTGTCACAGAAATTTTATCTAGGGTTGGATGACACATCCATGGGAGTTTTCCTGCACTCTGCCTCTCCTTTTCCTCTCTGCTATCTCAGGCCTGGAAAAGTCTATTTTGGCCAAAAATCCATCTATGAGCTCTATACCAGTGTTGAGGGAAGGAAGCAGAATGTGGAATTTTTACACATGTGCTTGCAGATCCTTGGAGAGATCCATGGATTGCTGATGTGTACCTGCCCAGTCATTAAAGGTTGAATTAATTGCATTACTACAGCCTTCCTTCCTGGCTGGACCTTCCCTGGCAATGTCCTGATCTCCCAACCTTTAGTTCCTATGGGAAGCTTCTAAAGCTGCCTAAATCAGGCTTAGGCTGGGAATTGCTGGGCAAGGAGAGTCCTGGAATTTGTCTTTGGACAAATGAGATGTTTGAAGAGGAGTTTTTCATGGGAATGAGACAAAAACCTGCAGAGATTCAGGTTACTTCCCTTACTAATTGAGCTAATTAATTTTTCATGCACAGATGTTATAACTGTGGTAACACTTGGTAATTATTGAGTACTTGTCCATAATTCAAAAATTATTTAATTTCCACTTTCTGTACAGTAAAAAATGCTGAAAGAACACCTCATCTTGCCTTTAATCACAGACTGGTTCTCATTCTTTATAACTACTAATTTCAGTTGTAATTATTTCTTTTTTCCTACATATTTTCTGCCCTGTGAGGTGTTAATTTTCAGCCCAACTTTTTCCACTGCTTTCCTCAGATTCCTCTCCCACCTGGAATGCCATTATTTAGGGATTGTCAACCCAATATCTGGTTCCAGTGGAAAATGCAAAGTGTCTTAATGACTTCAGTGATTCACCAGCACGATCTTCTGAAGGATTTAGTTCAGAGAGTGAAAAAGAATTCCCTGATTTATTCCCTTCTTTCCCAGCATAGGCACACATTCCAGGAGAGGGTGTCTGACACATAACATTGTTTCCATATTAACCTCCTATACCATAATCTATCCTAGCCCTTAGATAGTCTGGATATTGGGAAAACATTTCTTTGTGGAAAGGGTTGTCCAACCCTGACACTGCTACACATCCCCAAAATCTCTAAAATTCATCCCATTCCTAAAAGTCGTGTGGATGTGGCACTTATGGACAGGGGTCAGTGGTGGCCTTGGGTTAATGGCTGGTCTTCGATTTTAGGTGCCTTTCCCAACCTAAACAATTCCATGTTCCTACAGTTGGTCACTCAGACAATTCCTTGTCAGGGTGGAGCTTTTCAAGGCCTTTTGGATTTGGTGTCAATCCCAGCCTGAACATCCCTCCCCTCCTCCTCCCCTCTCTCCTGCCCTCACGTCAATCCCAGAGCTCTTCCAACCCTGCAGCATTCCTGACCAGGCAGTGAACTCCACCAAGGAGCTGATCAGGGGGCAAAAACAAATTCTGATTTTTTTCTCCCAGGTTCTTTTTCAGCTGGTTCAGTTCTTTGGTCAGGTTCAAGGAGCGACCACAAAAACGTTTGTGTCAGAGGGGGACCAGAGGAGGTTAGGGATAAAAGGGGTAGAAATGCAAAGATTTGGCTTTGCAGGAACATCAAAATTATAACCACAGCTTCCCTCACCTATTTAAGTGGCTTTTCCGTGAATGACTGGAGAAAAGGAAGGCTCCAAAGCCACTCTAAATTCCTGGATTCAGGATGACAGCGCCTACAATCAAGGCACAATATACACAAATATGCACAGCGTGAGCCTTTGTTTCCACTGAAATAATGCAGTGCAGAAATGATGAATATTTCCTTATCTTGGCTGCCTTCCTGAAACTAAGGAAAAATTGGCTGGTACAGAAGGGAACACCCAGGAAAACATTTCGTGGATACACTGGTTATTCACTTGTATTCATTACGTGGTTGTTGAGATCACAAAGGGTTTTTTTTCAAAGGTAAAAAATACAAGGATGAAGTCAAACTTAAAAAATAAAAGACAAAAAATGTCATTTATTTCCCCCCACATTACTGGGGTGGAAAAAGCCCCAGCAAACAAAAGGGAACATGCCATATCTACCAACAGAAATGCAAATAATTGAACAGTAAATTATTTCACCTTCCATATATGTTTTGTGAGCCAGTGCTAAGGATGAGGGAGCAGCCACTTTAAAGTGAGTGGGAAAGGAGGGAAAAAAAATAAATCAGTTTAATAAAAGCCAGTGGGGTTGGAAAAATTACTGAGAAAAGGGAGAGGCAATTTCTTTCTGTTTTAACACCCACGTGCAAGAGGGAATAAGTGAAAATCAGCCCTAGGGATAATTTATGGATCTTTTTTGAACCTCCGCTCAGGCCCAGAATCCATATATTAGAAAGTTAAACAATAACAAACAAACTCCCAGAGAAATATTGCAGAAAAGATGGAAAGAACCAGCTTGGGAAGGAAAAAAGATGTTGGAAAGCACTGCTGTTTCCTGCTGGCATTCCATGGATGCTGGAGGTCCCATTGCAAGGATGTTCCCATGGACACAAATCCAACCCCAGTCCGAGCCATTCCTGCTTATCAACACACAGTGAGCAAGGATTCCCTTGACAGGGAAGACTGGCACATTCCTCATGGAGTTACTGGTGGGTCTGAGCCTCTCAGTCCATATAAACATTCCTTACACCCCAGGAAGCCACCTCCAGATCTTCCATGAAAACAGGCTCCAAGCAAATTTGATGCCATAGTCCAAACTCTCGTATTTTGGGTTTACTTGGCCCGAGCAGAGCAAATTCCTCACTGACCAAGTGCAGGACCAAGTTCCCAGGGTCTGGCTGTTCCTAAGCAGAGTGTGAATTTGGGGTCCTGGAAAAGTCCCTCCTAAATGAGGAATTCAGCTCCACTTGGAAGGAAGTGTTGAGTCACCATCATCGGGTCTCTAACATCTCCATCGGGGGTTAACTGTGCTGCCTAAATGGAGATGTTGAAGCCACCTGAGATGCAGAAGTCTCACCTATCCCAAAATCCAGAAGTTGAGAAGAAATTCTGGAGCTCTTACATCCAGTCATGGACCACAGCCATGGGATTCACCTCTTTTAAGGTCATGGTTCATCCTTCTTTTCTGAAATCTGACTGAATCTGTCATCCTGAGTGGACATTTCCCTCTGCTCATGGGATGTGTCAACACAGCCACTGATAGAACCTTCTAGTCCATGTGTGAGCCTCTCTGGGTCTCCATTTTTCCAGATCTGAGATTTCCACAGCTCTTGTTGGTGATTCTGGCTCCACATCAACAAATCCAGGCTTTAATTTTGATTTATTTGAAAGCCCTCATACAGGTGAGGATCTTCTCCATGTTCCTTGTCAGCTTCTTTGCTTGGGTTAGTCATGAGGATTTGCTCTTCCAAATTTGTCATTCTGGTGGTTTTACCAGCACTAAATCCCTAAAATATTGGGAACAGTCATGTTCTGTAGGAGTGAAGAGACTTTATTATCCATTATGTCCATAAATGGGCCTTTCCAAGGACCACAGTGAGGGAGGATTTTATGACACAGGAACAACTTGAAAACAGCACAGTTAAAAACCCAGAAACGTAGGAGAGACACGGATTAGGATTTCCTCAGATCGGATACTGGTTTTGTTCCGAGTTCTTAATTTTCCAGGCAGCTGTTCATGTAAAGGCATGTCTTTGAAATTCCCCTACTTTCCCAAAAATATCCCTAATACTCATAATTTATCAGTGCAAGATTTCAAACAATCTCTGGTCCAGACACAGGATGCAGGGCTTGGCACATGGACAAAATGGAAAATGTGAGGGTTTCCCAAAATTTTATTGTTTTAAGCTTTGGTAGTGGGGTTAGAGCACAGCAGGACTGCAAGGGAGGAAATGGGATCTTCCAGTGGAAAGAGGGGCAGCTCTTTTAGGAGATTTGGGATTGAAGAGGGGGATAAAGGGGTGAGATTTAGTTTCTCCCACTCCAAAAGGGAGCACCAGGAGCTCTTTCCAGCAAAGAGTGGTTGAATCAGCTCTTTGCAGCAACAGATCTCTCTTGAGAGCCAAGGAAAAAAAATCAAAGAAGTCCAGACTATTTTCTGGAAATGTTGTGTCTGTCCTTTCATTCCTATTTCCTTCAGCTAAGGATTAGCCAATGGCTTTCCTAGCCCTGGCCCAAGCAGGAGCAGGAAGGCAGGAGGGTGTTTCCCTCCCTGGGAGTGCTGGCATTGGGATGGACCTGTTGCATTTCTCCACCAGGACAAGCCATAAATCCCACCATGGGGTGATTATTGAAAAATCCAGGTAATAACACTCATCCCCAAAATGAGCTGGATATTTCTCTGCTCCCAAAAACCTCTGAGCCAGTGGAAATTAATCCACCTGAATCTCAGCAGCAGACTTGCTTCCTTTAGACCTAGATCCAGGTTTGAAAAGCTCTTTGAGAGCATCGAGTCCAATCCCTAACCCAGCAGTACTAAATCCACCTGTAAATCACATCCCACATCCTTTAAGGCTCTCCAGGGATGATGAATCCACATTTTATATATCCTACAGTAGGTATCATAAATTAAATCCAATATTGTCACTTCGGATGTGACATCTCTGTTAAAATTCTCTTCAGGTTTTCCAAGGAAGATGAATGGTTTGGAGTGAAGGGCTCATGACCTTTGGAAAATCAGAGAGCTTCAAAATTTAGGCTGATTTTAGGATCCTAAATTGCTCAGGTCACCATGTCATATAGCCTTCCTGGAATTATGAAAAGTTCATGAAATGATTTAAAAAGCAAAAAAGAAATAATTTGAGATGTTCCTTCTTTTGCTTTTATAACTTGAGAAAGGATTTCTTTGACTCACTTCAATTCCATAATTCCTGTTTAGGTTATAAAAGCCTTCCAGAACCTTGATAAACCATTTAATAACCATAAAACATGAGGATTCTCTCTGTTTTGACACAAAATTTTCCTTTTTCTATTCTATATGCAGACACTTATTGATGACTTCAAACTTTTCATGGTCAGATGTTCAGTTTTCTTTTTCAACAGCTTTTCCAGACTGGGATCTTTCTTGGGACCTTTGATCGAAGTTTTTTCATGCCCATGTTTCAAATTATTCTTCATGGCTTAAAATGAAATCACCATGACCTTCCCATGAATTTCCTTTACAAAATTACCTGTCCGGTCACTCCATCCTCTTGTACATCTTGGAAAATGTTTTGATTCATTCTTTAAAAATTTCCTTCCTTCCTTCCTTCCTTCCTTCCTTCCTTCCTTCCTTCCTTCCTTCCTTCCTTCCTTCCTTCCTTCCTTCCT